>NC_070595.1:5677056-6052056 GCF_027409825.1 Scomber japonicus | reverse complement strand
ATGTAACATGTCTGGTGGTGTTCATTGTATTTTTATTTTTATTTAAACTGTTTTTGACCGATGGCATTATATAGACAGAATATTTTTTGTTAAATGAACTTTTTCTTTATTATTTGTGCCACTGATTTAATACTGGACAATATATTCAGTACATTGAGATGTTACATGATATAGGGTAAAGGGCATTTGTGTTCTGTTTCTGAACCTACACAAGTGTTTGAATGCTACAGGTTGAGTTCAAGACTTGGGATATTTTTCTTTGGATGTTTATGTTCATAGTCCACATTACGAAAAGTGGACATGAGGGGCACACATGTCTGAGAGTTTTGTTGTAATTTATGTATGTATGATGTAGCTGAACTGTCACTAACTTTAGGTAATCCACTAAACTGTATTACGTCAAAAAAGTGCCATGTATTGCACCATGTTCAGCAAAAAGCCAAAAGTTTTGAGAGAGAAGGCTCTGTATTTTTTGGTTTTGTTTGCACTTGTTTAAACATGCAATTATCCTGCATGTGCAGTTTATTAAAATAAATAGTAAAGTGCAATAAGAAGCTGTGGATTGTTTTCTTCTCACATTGCAATTACATGATGAAAAATTAGCTCTGTTCTTGATTCACAAAGCACATTTTGTTGTGATTATACTTTAGATTTTGTGAAGACTGACAATGTATTTTTAAACGTAGGTTAACTGTAAAATATTGTGAAAGTAATTTTAAAAACAGTCCATGCTGTATTTTTCATTAACAGTATAAAACTGTAAATTTTAGCGACAGTAAAAAAATGTTAATTTTACAGTAACATAATGGCAACCCAGCTGCCAGTAGTTTACTGTTTTTTTACAGGAAAATTTTTAACAGTGTAGACACAGTTACCGTCAGCAAAAATACCATCAGGTTTGGTAAATCACAATGCGTGTGCTAAATAACATATTTGCATTTTCTCCTTTTCTCCTCTCTGTCTTTTGCACACTGGGGTTAAAACGCCTCATATTATATATTCATTATGTCAAATGTACTAAATGGACAGCGTGTATTATCTTACACAGTTGAAAGATGCAAACCTCAGTGTGCTGCATTAGTAGATCAGCTGCACATTTTTTGTGGGTGATGTCAAGTTTGCACACGTTTTTACACATGCAGACCTTTAGTCAATCAGGCCCATAGTGTAAAATAAATGTTTGTGTTTAGTGGAAATAACCAAATAAAAGCAAAATAACAAATACATTACAAATGCAAACTTTACACATACTGTATGTGGATTGGATCGTTTACATCATTCTTCTGAGATGTATCAAGTTATACAGATTATATCAATCTGTATCATTTAGGAAATATAATTTTAATTTCAGGTTGTCTTCGTACTGTTGTGCCGTCATCATTGTTCTCTGAGTGTTCAGTAACATCAGGTTTATTTACTGGATCATATTATGGTCATCTAAAGTCAGCTGAAGCTAACATCCTGATTAGTGACTGAGGAGAAAAGGGGGATGTTGTGTGTCCTGGCTGTCACAGATGAGAGGAGGTCTGGGAGATGACTGAATCTGGTGTGAAGTAGAAGGAAGTGAATGAGAGTTTCAGTTTGCTGTTATTCAAATTTGAGGAAATGTGTGCTCATCCAGACCTTTATCTCTTAAAACTAGGTGTTGAGTCATCACATGCCTGCAGAAGGATTTGGGGAAGTTTAGATGTACAGCAGAGAAAAGACCTCCCATGTCTGCTGATGACACTTCAAAAGAAGAGCTTATAGAGGGTAAACAGGAGTGAGCTGAGAATCAAGACTTGTGGAACAGCAGAGCTTATGATCTAGACTTGAATCCTCCCAGTGAGACACACTGCAGAGCCATTTAAGTGCAGAGTCTGACAGTTCAGTGGTGTGCATGTGCTCTAAGAAGATAGTGTGATCCACAGCAGTGGCGGTTTTTGCAATGGGCAATGTGGGCAACCGCCCAGGGCGCAATCTACTTGGGGGCACACGAGCGCTCTCAAAAAAAAAGAAAAAACAAAATCGCCAGTTTTCTAGACTAATACGCTCATTTCCACATCAAGTTGATGCGCCCCTACTATCACGTCAACTTGCTGCTGTGAGCCACGTATACAGGTTGTGTGTGTCAGAAGAAAAGGCAAAGGGGAGGGGGCGGGGGATCAACTTGCGACTGCAGAGGCTGTGAGCAGGTTGTGGTTTTGAGTCTCACTCTCAGAGGAAAAGCAAGGTGGGGGGGGTAGACTGACCTCTGATGACTATGATCCCAGGCAACACAACACAAACTGCTGCTTCCAAATAAATAGTAATACATTTATAAAATTAATACAGGCTTGTTATAGCTACATGTAAGTTATTGGGTTATGTGAAAATGCAATAAATGAATAAATAACTTTACACCTGCACTTTCATGTAGTCAAGCACTCCCTGATAGCAATCTAATCACCCAGAAAACATTTTAATGCCAGTTGTAAAAAGGGTGAAAGTCTGTCAGATTACGTTAGGCTAATTATTAGTATTTTTCATTTATTTTATTTTATTCATTTGTATGATGACGGATGTGTGTAATTTGGTGTTTACATACTATATTTCATTTATTTATCTTATTTTTTGTGTGATGAAGGATTTGTGGGGAGGGGCGCCAATAGTCGGTCCGTCCAGGGCGCAAAACTAGCCAGGACCGCCTCTGATCCACAGTGTCAAATGCAGCACTCAGGTCAAAGAGAATCAGGAGTGAAGGAGACCCTGCATTGTTGTGTTTAAGTCCAAATTCTTGGACAGAAAAGGAAGGTTGGACATAGATCTGTAGCTGACAAGACCTTCTAGGTTCAGAGTGGGCTTGTTGAGGAGGGGGGTGAATGAGTGTGACTTTGAGAGCAGATGAAACAAGTGGGACAAATGAACAGGGAGTTTGGCTTGAGTTGAGAGTGACAACAATGTATTTTAATTGCATTTATTTGTATATATTCTCGAGTTGACAGCGGATGCATTAGCTCTTGATAGAAACACCCAAATTGAACTTTTTAATGTCCGGAGTGTGGAGAAACTGATTTACTGGGCAGGTTAGCGTCATAGGGGCCTCTACTGTGGGTGTGGCAGCAGGTATTGGGGGCACCATGGGAGCTGGGGCTGCTTTAGGAGCAGCTCTGGGGGGAGCAGCCTCCAGCACAGCAGTTCTCAGTGGAGCTGCAGCAGTGGAGACAGCAGGTGTAGCCAGTGCTTCTGTAGCTCAGAGTAGTTTAGCTTCAGCTGCAGGGCAGCATGTGTCATGGTTGTAATAGTGAACATGATAAAAAGCTAAGGTTAACCAAGAGCTTATGACTGAGTAGAATAATAATAATTAATGGCAAAATGTGTTTAAAAAGACTGTCATGATTATAATACCGGATAATAAAATGTGTTTAAAATAGGATAAAATGAATGAAAATAATAATGATTCATGTTCATGATTTTCATATGCTAAGATAGCAGTTCATTAGAAAGAGTGAGTTAAAAAAGAATAATAATTAATTGTTTTCAAGTGTCTTGAGTTAAAAGCATAAACTGTAAAAAGAAGGTTAGAGGTTAAAGGTTAAAAGAGATTAAAATGATGATCGATCATCTATTCAGTGTTCAACTGCTTTTGCCTCGCAGGTATTGAAGCAACAACAGAGACAGGACAGCACTTATAGATAAAATACTTTATTTTATCGTTTTGTTTACAACTTTGTTCTTACCTTTTGATCAAATTTGACTTGCATAAGTATTTCTGTAACTGCAATTGTGTTTTTATTTTATTTTATTAAGTCCGTGGCGAATGTGCTGCACGGCGATTGATTGTTGATGTCTGTTCCCGCGTTGAAGGAGAAGCAGTATGGCTGACTGACGAATACACACTGGCTGCTAACTCGGCGTGCTTGTGTAGTTTCTTTCCACCTTTTTTACTTTATATTTTCCCCGGCAACGGGGCGTAACACATGCATTGACCACTGCAGGTACTGGGACTTCTCAGTGTGCTTCAGTAGGGACAGCTTTAGTTCAGGAAGCTGCCGCTAATGTCCCAGCAGCAGTTTCTGAGTCTGCTGGTGCCGTTTGTGGGTTATCAGGTCCCAGTGTGGCTTCAGTGGCTAGCAGGGTTGTGTCAGACCCCTGGGGCACTGTGACAACAACAACACTGAATGCAGTGGCTGAGATAGGTAAGGCTGCAGCAGGGATCGTCTTGGCTGGTGGTTTGGTAGTGAAAGTGGTCAATGAAAAAGTCAGAAGTGGCAGAGGAACAACAGAAGGTAGTTACTCAGAGAAGAAGTCCTATGAGATCCACTGGGACAAATAAATACAGACTAAGACTCCTCTCCATTCAGCTAATGAATTATTTTCTTAGTTTCTCCTGTCAGAGATATATTTTATTGTCTTGCATATGTAAACCACCTCAAATATACAGCTATATAGCAATATATGTATCATTTGTATAAGAAATAACCCATTATAATAGATACAACAGGAATTGTGATGAGGCTTGTGGATGAGTGTTTGTACAGATCCAGAACAACATAAAAAGAAAATCACATATTCTGATGTTGTTGGTTGTCACAGTTCAGACATGCATCCATTGGCAAATGACATGGCTTTTATAAAGATTTATAATTGTTTTCTAATTCTCTTTTGGTCTTTCTGAAGAAGCATCACAGCACTATAAACTATACATAGAACAATTCTCTTAAGCACTATATTATTACAGTGTTTGCTGGGTGGGGTGATCCTGATCAATTAATGCAGTTTATCACAGAAATGGGTGTTTAAAATGAAGTGAAGTATTAAAAAAGGATTTGAAACTACAAAGTGTTTGCACTGACAGTTATATTGCACATCCTGTAAAATGAATACCACACATGTTTTTACAGTTTAGTGTAAATGTACTTCAATTACCATAACACATTTTCTGTCAATTTTAGATGCTTTTGCAGGACTGGGACATGGTGTGAAACTACTTTTAATCCACTATACTTCAGATCTGATGAAGTTAAACAGGAATATATTGTAAAATTGTGTATAATAATATTTGTACAGATCTCAGACCATTCAGCCATTTTAAGTAACAAGTGCTCAGTGGTGAAAGTGTTTTGTGTTTTAGTCCTATCAATAGTAAGCTTCATCTTACCATCAATTTCTTGTCAGACACAATGTTTCGGGGAAATTACATGATAAAGCTTACTTTCACTTTTGTCCTTGTTGATGTAAAAGTAATGTGCATGCAGAATTTCTCAGGTCATTACAATACAACAAAAAGATTTGAATTTAAACATTTTATATTCTTGTTCTCAATAGAAAATGTTTTAGTAATGATACATTAAACATTTACTGAACATCTACATCTCTGTATGATTCATGTTTCTCACAGTATCTGGCTCTTTTCTAATCAAAATGGTAACCACAGCACGTATGTGTGAGACCAGTTGTGTCTGTCAACAGATATTAAAGGAAGTTGGTTTGACGCCCCAAGTGTTTGTGATAATGCTGAGAACATGATCAGGTTGGGGAAGTGTAACTCCCACAGCTCCTCTCTGAAATTGTTACAAGCTTCAACACAATCTAAAATAGAAGTAAGTAAAAATATTTCCACTTCAGTAGTTTTCAAAACATCTCCAAACAAAACCCAAACTATTTATTTGAATGACCACAGTACATGGGCTATAACGATTGTTAAGGCCCTCTAGAAGTGTGTATGGTGTGTGTGTGTACTCTGTGTGTGTGGGTTCTCTGTGTGTTCTCTTTTGTTTGGTTCCCTCCGCTTCAGCCTAGCCAATCTCCGGTCCTGGTTCCTCCCATTCCTCCGGTTCCAACTCGGGTTCCTGATTGGTGCGGCGTCGGTGGAACTGTTCCAATCCCGAGCTCCAATTAGAGGGCATGATCTTTTAAATGTTCTGCAGCCCGACACTCGGCAGCTGGATCATTGTGGCCAGTCCACCTTGCTTTGCTGCTGCACTGTTAGGTTTTCGAGATCGTGATTTGTTACCTGTTGGCCGCGCTTAGTTGTATACGGATACACACCATCACTAGTTTTACGTTTTGTATTAGCTCTCTAGGAGCTGCTGCTCACCTTTTTTTTATTGTTATAGAGATTGTTAATAGAGATTTGGTAGGTTTCCTTTTTGTTTTGTTGTTAGCTCTGTTTTTGGAGTCATCTTTTGGTTCTATTTCTTTGTTTATTTGAGCAGCGTCACCCGGCCTTTGTTTGTTCTTGTGAATCCTTGGTTAACAAATAATTTAGTTTAAACCTTAACATCTGGTTACATTTCCTTTTAACGAGCTGGGTTGTAACTACGATACTATACTGATGTGTAACATGGAGTACCCCAAAATTCTGTTCTTTGTCCTTTGCTTTCTTTTTTACCTTTTGGTAAAATTAAGCGCAGTCATGAAATTCCCATTGTTAAAAGGATGCTATCCAGCTGAGTGTCTATAAAAGCTGATGATCATACTCAAAATGAATAAATCACAGGCCTTTATTATCCAAGCCCCTTTCACACGTTCAACGTAACCTACTTGTTGTTCTATCTCGTCGCTATGACTATTTCACTAGAGCCTTTCTTCATCTCCAAATTCAGACAAGTGCCTAATCATTCCAGGCTATACCAGCACTTTCTCCACGTATCATCATCGCACCATTCTGGAGATCTGCTAAGTCTTTAGTGGAGGTCTTTGGGGGTTCTTGCTGTCTGGGTACTGTGGTGGACCTCCTACAAGCCTAGCCAAAAACAAAAAAAAAAGAAAAACTATGCACATCAATCAATTTCTTAATAAATTGTCAAGCGCATCATGTTGTGGGTGTGAGCACTACAAAAGACCCTGAACTCCAAGAAGCAACATTTACCTTTAAATAATGTAGAATTAAAAGAATGAAGTCTCATAAAAGTGAGATTGAATTATTCAGGTAGAGGTTTATAAACACTAAACCCTCACAGCAACTATATTTTGGTAAGTAACAAGTGTTCAGTGGTGGATTGTGTTTCAGTACTATTAACAGTGCGCCTCACCTCAACATTGATTTCCTTTAAGTCACAAGGTTTCGGGGAAATCATGAGATAGTGCTGTCTTACTTTCACTTTAGTCATTAATGCTGTTATGCCTATTGCATTATACCAGATTTGTTAAGAGGGAGGAGTTTGTGAGGGGCAGATCTAAAACTAAATGTAGCAAACCTTAGACCAGTATATATATATATATATAGGATGAAGACTGGGAGGATTTCTAACTTGGAAGACACATTGACACAGACCAGGCAGAGCCAGACAACACAAGACAAAGGTGAGTTTGTACAAGATTGTCATAGTATTTGTGTGAATACTTCGTAAATTCAATAACGTTGGGCACCTTGCTTCACATTTTGATATTTTTTGGCCTGTTCTGGCTAACGTAAAAAAAAAAAGAAAAGTTTTTTGCAGTGTGTCAAACACACAAGTCTTCCTTATCTCAAAATGTAAAAATGGTCACCTTTTATAAAGGGTTTATCACCATTTATCAACTTCTGGGTTGCTAGGTTTTGGAAAATCTTCCTCCAGCATCAAAGTTCTTCTTTTTAGCTCTGTAGTTCATCAGGAATATCGCTCCAATTGACAGTTTGACTACAAACCTAGAAAAGACCTGCAGAGTATCTTCACTAAATCCATTAATAAACAGCTTATTAGAGCCCGAGCACTGACCAGAGCGAAGGCCCAATGAAACTGTAGGAATTATTATTATTCTCAATCGCATTTTTAGCAGCCTAAACATACCCGAAAACTGGCACACGCACCTGGTTCGGCCGAAAATTTGATGTTTGACTTTAATGGACTACTCCTACAGATTTAAAGCCACAAACTCTAAATTCAGTCAGTGTTCTTCAGACCTTGAAGATGAATAGTTATAAAAATCTTTAACCTCCGTTATACCTGGTGGGCGTGGTAGTGCGGTCAATTTCCATGCTTCGCTATAAAGCAGGAAGTCCTTATAACTCCAACAAACATTTTCCAATCTACACCAAATTGGTCACACATGTAGAGGGTTCCACCTTGAACACACCAATGCATCAATATGCATATATTTGAAGGGTGATCTATAGCGCCACGTAATGGACACCGACAGTGTCAGTTAGCTCATCACACAATGTTCAATAAAAGCCCGGGTGCCAAGACATCTACGTGCCCGCTGTGTCTGCCCTGTGACTGCCACATGCACCGTCATGCACGTATGGCACATTTCGCTGTTTGGGGGCGAGGTGGGGGAGTGAGGGTCAGTTAACACTGCTTGCAGCTATAATATAACATTTACAGCTGCAGACTTCATGGATTAACATAAAAATCCATTATTAACTATTTATGAACATTCACAATTGCTGATGACTTCAGCAATGACTGAAGTCATGTTATTACAGAAACATTTTTATGTAAGTAGAAAAAAATTCTGTTGCCAAGGGTGCCTTAACAAAGTACTAAGTGAAAGGTGTGAATACTATTTATTTCTAATGAATTTGCAAACATTACTAAAAACCTTTTTCTCTTTGTCATTGTTGGGTATTATCTGTAGATTGATGAGAAAAAAAATGAATTTAATACATTTTGGAATAAGGCTGTAACATAACAAGATGTGAGGAAAGTGAAGGGGTGTGTCTGGATGCACTGGACCTGCTCCCATCTCAGCTCAACTACTTATTCAGCTTTTGACCAACAGGTGTGTGATTTGACATGTCACTTTGACTGGAAGCTCAAAATAATTATTTTTTATTTTTAATGGATTTTGATGGCCAGGGTGGGTAACATCGTGATTTGTGCAGCGAGACAGTGAGGGGGGTCCATGAGCGTTGGTGCCCACTGCTGCTCCCTTGGGGTACTAATCCAGCCTTGACCCCAACCAGTCGACTTCTGAAGTGTTTAATATTAACCCAAGTTTACCTTTACACCAGCCAGCAAATCTTAACCATTACTTAACTTCAAATGCGGATGTGTTCCTGTAAGAAACACAATTTCAACAGGAGAGCAACACTATTCAAGGGGGGAACAGATATCGTCATAACGCCAGGACACCTCCATGGGTGCCACTGCCTCACTCTTCATGTACCTTCATTGTCGTTGGCAATTAACAGTGCCGAGTTTCGTCTGTCACTCAAAGCAATTCCACTTGTGACACTATGTTGTGTTGGAATAAAGACTGATTGCTTTGACAATGAAATTAAGTTTCTTTTACTTTACAACCAGCCAAGGGCGTCAGTTTGGTTTTAGAAGTGGTGGGGACAAAAAATGTAACGCCCCCCCCCCCCTCCTTTCCGTTTTTGTTGTTTTAAAAAAAAAAACTTGTTATATCCACAATGAGTCTTGAATTAGTGCAGCGGTTCCAAAACTGTTGCCCCACGACCACCCACCATCCGACACAAAAGTAACGCATTCTATTGATGTAGCTATTCCAGCGTCATGTTTAATAAGCTGCCCTTTTTTTGATGAACACCTACACAGTTTATAAGTGATATCCTTTAATTTCATGTTTCCATATCGTTATGATCCGATTCGAAATTATGTATTTATTCATGAATTAATTACAAAAGATTTAAAAAGTTAATTTTAACACCTGTCCGCCATAGCCCTTTTCATCTCGCGTACGTACCCCCTAGAAGCAGCTCGCGTACCAGTGTAGGCCTGCTGGAATGAATGCCCACAGGTGCGCGCGCGGCGCACCACGCCACTGGATGAGGTACTGATGATCACAATCCCCTCCCGCTCATTTGCTCCACACACAGCCAGGCAGGTGTGCATGCAGTGAGGATGTCATAGTGCACGCCTATCGCATGATTTAGACTCGACGATTTCGGTTGAGTATGTGGGGATTTTTTTTCGGTCGCAATTGGTTTGCACATTTTAAAAGTGGTGGGGACAAAATTCAAATTATAAATAGTGGTGGGGACATATCCCACCCGTCCCCCCCGTAATCTACGCGTATGCAACCAGCAGGGACAAATGAACTACTAGTGGTTAGCCAACCTCCAGCCTGCAAGCCGGAAAATCTATAAACCTGCCTCGTGACATCCCTGGCATATTTGGTGGCAACAGATTACATTATGCTGCAGTCCATTTACCTCGGAAGTTACAACATGTAGCTGGGAATGACGTCATGACTGTCATTCCAGTTTAGAAGACAGAAACGACAGAGAAGTGCATCTTATTTTTGTTTGCTGCTATTCGCTGGTACAACCTTGAGTATGTGGATGCAGGTTAAGAGGGAAGTGGTCATGGGATGATTTTTCTTTAGTAGAAAAGGTCAAGGAACATACATATACATCGTGATGTCATGAAAAGCTTCACAATTTGGAGATGTTGCATGAAAGTCAAACTAATTCTTCTGTTGCTACTTAGAGAGCACAGCCATTATCCAAACAACTGCAATAGGTTATTTTTCAGTGTAAAACATACTGAAAGAACGTATGAACATACTGTTGGGTTTTTTTAACCGTGTGAAGAAAATGGCAATACTGTAATTTTTCTGCTTAATATAACTGACTGTTAAAACAAAGCTTAAAGTCTGTGTAAAGTAAGAATAAATAAATATGTGTTCTGTGTTCTGTGTTATGTGAGCTTGACATACAGTACCACAGAAAACCCTGCCAAATTTGAATGATAAAAAAAAAAATGAAATTAGGTTTCAAAGTTGTGTAAAACTCAGCCTGTTTCTCTGCTCCCAAACGCTGTGGGAGTGCCCACTGAGTCCGCTAAAACCCCGCCCCCTACCAAGTGTCACCTGTCAATCACAGTCACCACCTCTACCAGAAACATGGATGCTCAGGCTGAGAGCTTTCTGCTGCTAACTCAGCTGCTAACTCGACTGCTAGCTCGGCGGCTAACTCAGCTAACTGGCTAACTGTAGACTCTAGTAGTAGTAGTGTGTGCTGAATGTATTTATACCTCTACAGCAGCAGAGGCGGGTTTATGCTAATCACCACCGTGTGATTTTCAGACCCACTAAATCCTGAACACAGAAATCTTGAAACACAGTTTGTGAAGCCTAGCTCCACAATTCAAATCTAAATGGTTGAAATGCATTTTACACCTTTTTTAGAAATACATTTATGACCTATTTAATGTGTTTAGAAGAAAATGTCTGAATTCACTTTACACAGTCTTTAAGGGATCTACTCTGCATTTTTGAATTGATCTTCATCTTGCAGAGACATTATGGCAGACTATATTGAGGCAGCAGCAACAGTCGGTGGTGCAATTGCTGAAATGGCTCCCACACATCGCCAGTGCTCCATTGAAATTAAGAATGAAACCAAGGACTTCAGCCTTGGTAATCCCAGGTACTGTGCACATTTTCTTTCACATCTATCTTAAAATAAAGTAAACAAATGTCTCATAAGAATTGTTCTACTGTTTTATAACTAGCATGCACATTGTGAGTGGAAGCTGTGCCATACCTCCGCCACCTTTCATCGATCCTTCCAAATCTGGCAATGCGCAGTTTGTCAAGACTCCACACACAGCATGTGGATCAGTTGGTGTCTTCACTTATGATCTCCTGAAGAAGGTTGCAGACCAGCCCGCTGTGAAGATAGCTGTCATGTTCTCTGTGCCCTATGACTTTAACATGTACTCAAACTGGTATGCAGTGGGAATCTTTGATAAGAGCAAAGAGTGTAATTATGATCTTTATTATGAGATGTATAATAACACACACCAGTCATTTGTCAGAGATAAAGCAAACTCATGTCTGAAACATAAGGGTGATCATGTGACAGTCACGGCTACAATGTCAGACTCCTACCAACCTCTCATTAAACTGCAAGTCAGAGATCCCTGAGTAGACAGTGACTCAAATGTAAAATGACAATCAATTCATTGAGTCATTTGTGTATTTTACCACAATTATATTGTCATTTTACACATGATTACACAGATGGTTTTGGGCTGTCAGAGTAACATACTGATCTGGAAAAATCAAAACATTGTTCCAATTCATTTAATAGCTGTAGGCTAACTGGTTTTGAAATGCAGCAGTTTGAATACCTCTCCTCTTTAGCACCAAAAATAAAGCAGATAATACTGATATCAGTCTAGATTTAATGTGAAAAATTGGCTCAAGGACAATCTGAACAAAAAGTAACAGTTTGCAGTTTACTCCACAGATTAGAACAGACATTAATGAGGGTCTAAAGTTGGGTCTCAATGTAAGTTTGTAATGTTTTTTTTTTTTAAATTTTGGCTGTGTTTGATCTAAGCTGATATCTTTCGAATCTGTAACACCAAGTAAATCTGTAAATTCTGTCTGTAATAACATAATATAATCACACACAACTTATGAATCATACAAAATAATATCAACAATAAGGCTTTATGTTTCTTAATATAGATAAATATTGATACATAGATTCTAAATATATGCAGTCATGTGCAATTTTCAATTTATTCCACTAAATAATCAAAATGAAATTGCTGGTATCCAAATAAAAAGTGAAACAAAACTTTTTCAACTTGATTTGTTTTGAGTTTTTTTCATTAATTTATTGTTTTTTATTACACCAACACACAAACATAATGTAGTTTTAAATACATGACCATACAAAACAATTCCATGTTTTGGAATATTAATTAATATTAAACCTGGCTGCCTGTTTGTACAGTGATCACCACTTTTTGTAGTTACATCAAAAGTTAAATGGCACAAAATTGACAAGGACAATCATCTAAGGTTGCAGTATGGCTCCTTCCTTTCCCTCTTCTTCTCTTTTTCTTCCATGTGGAAGATCTTTCCATCAGGCTGCTTCCTCCACATCAGCTTCACATTTGTATCCAGGCCTTTATCCTTCATTGCCTGATTGAACTGAAAAACTGAAAACTGAAAAAACAAAAAACAATTAAATATACTGAAAAATACAGAGTCTGTAAACATGCAAATATATTTTATTTTAAAAGTTTGACAGCTGGACACAAAATGTTTCTTACTTCACTGTAAAGTTCAGGCTCAGTGTTTGTGCACTGCAGGCCTCAAGTTTCCACTTCACACCTGTGGAAGATGACTATTGGACCAGAATTGGCTCATGTGAATGAAAGAGAGACAGAGAGCAAGTACATATTTATCTGTTTTGACTTTCAACCAAACCTAAAACACATGTAAGGTGTAAAAAATGGCTGCATGCATCAATTCTTAATGAGTTACAAATTCAAACCTTTACATACAAACAAATTGAAACTTTTGTCAGATTAACCTGATTTCTAAAATAGTCAGATAAGAACAAACTTAAAGAGGACCATTTCTAAACAGATAAGCACAGACTCCTGCATCAGCATTGATAATTTACAACAGCTACCTCTGTAATAATACACATGAGACTTTGTTCATGAAAAAAGACTACATTAAAACTCATATAACATGACCTTTACATCCATAAAATGTGTTTATTGCCTTTCTGATCTTGTTATGTGAAACCCAAACTCCACTTCCTGGTTAATATTTAATTTAGTGTTCACAGCATTGTCACAACTTATCAGAGAAATCATGAGTTAGAGCTATTCTACTCTCACTTTACGTTGTCATCCCTCATTTAAAAGAAATTCAGATACTTTCATATATTTCATGAAACTGGACTTTACATTTGGCATTACATTCAACCCCTACTGTTGGATAGTCATAAAAATACAAAAAATATCCAGGGTTGTGTAAATAGCTTAATGTATGACTGAGAATGGGTCTAACCCTAAATATGAAAATTAAAACTTTGTCATAGAGCTAAACTGGAGAGAAACATATATCAGTATGAAGATTCTATATGGCTCCTGTTCTAAAATATTGACCTTTAAACCATGAACTTGATGCTTATAGAAATTTTAAAGTAGAGTTGTAAATTAGGGTTGTTTTTTTTTTCAAAACAATATTTCTCCTGAATATATGAAATATCTGGTACAGCTGCTAATTTGACAGTTTGGTTATTGTTCCAGGTTTCTGGGTGGTGGCCCAAATGAATAGCTAGAATTGGTCATTCTTATTTATGATAATTAGTCATTATTAATAACCAAACACCGCTCCTACATTTTGTGGCTGGAGCTGAGATTTCCCCACATTTTTATGGTGTCATGAGGCATTCTTTACAATGTATGATGCCCAGTGCTGAGGCGTTTCTTTGCATTTTATGGCCTCCACGTGGTGAGGCTGCTCTCATTCCATTTCATTCCCAAGGAGTTAGGCTCTGTTGGGGATTTTTCTAACTGAAGAGGAAGTTAACCTTCCAGGAAGTCTCCAGTTGTATAAAAAGGAGATCTTCAAGCCCAACAGCCAGAGCTTGTAGCAGTTCTTCAGAGGTATTCATACAAGGTAAGCATAATAATAATAATAATGATCATAATAATACATTTAATTTGTACTGCATTTTTCATTCATAGTGAAACTCAACATGCTTCACTATTAATAACAGAATAAAACATAAAGAAAATAGTAATAACAGTTAAGATGAAAAAACATTCCTTATAGAAAAGTTTTTAGGTCTTTTTTTAAAGTGTTAAGGGTCTTTGCTGGCCTCATATAGTTAGGAATGCTGTTCCACTAGTGGGATGCAGCAGAGCAGAAGGTTCAGTCCCCAGTGGTGTGGAGCTTAGTATTGGGGACCTATAGAGGAACAAGCTGCTGACAGATGTGAGGGTACCATTGGAGGTTTGTGGTGTAATCACTTCCTGTAGGTAGGGAGGTGCATATCCCTATCAGTAGTAGGACTTTATAGTCAATCATAAAGAAGTCAGAGAGCCAGTGGAAGAAAAACAGATTTGGTGTTATACATTGGTTGTTTTTGTAACAGACTGTAATCTCATGTTTCAGCGACAGATGCCATCTAGCAGTTGGTAGTAATTATGATCCAAAGCAGTGAGGATGAGGTGTGATTAGTAAACGCTTTAATGTGTCATTCTGGAGTGCATGTTCAAACACACATATGATATGATTTTTCATACAGCAAACCACCAAGTCCAAATTACACTTTAACAGTTTGGAGATGCTGTGAGAAAGTCAAACTGATTCTTCTGTTACTACTTAGAGAGCACAGCCATTATCCAAACAACTGCAATAGGTTATTTTTCGGTTTTAAAAAAATGTAATTGGAAATGCTGTTTTCTGCTGAATCTAACACTCAATCAATCAACATCTGTCTGTTAACACAAAGTTTAAGGGATCTACTCTACATCTTTGAAGTGCTGTTATGGCAGACGCGGTAGGAGCAGCAGCTGGAATTGTTGGGGCAGCAGCATCAATCGGTGGTGCAATTGCTGAAATTGCTCCCACACATCGCCAGTGCACCATTGAGATTATGAATGAATGCAAGGACTTCAGCCTTTGTAATCCCAGGTACCGTGCACATTTTTATCACACCTATCTTAAAATAAACAGTCAACAAATGTCTCATTCTACTGTTTCTATAACTAGGATGTTCTTTGAGAGTGGAGGCTGTGCCATACCCCTGCTATCTTTCATTGGCCCTTACAAAACTGATGTGGCACAGTTTATCAAGACTCCACACACAGCACGTGGATCTGTTGGTGTCTTCACTTATGATCTCCTGAAGAAGGATGCAGAGCAGCCCATTGAGAAGATAGCTGTCATGTTCTCTGTGCCCTATGACTTTGGTCCATACAAGAACTTGTATGCAGTGGGAATATTTGACAACAGCAGAGAGTGTAATCATGATCTTTATTATGAGATGTATTATAAAACACACCAGTCATTTGTCAGAGGTAAAGCAAAAGGTCCAGGTCTGATTTATAAGGGTGATCATGTTACAATCATGGCTACAATGTCAGACTCCTACCAACCTGTCATTAAACTGCAAGTCATGACTAAAATGTAAAATGTCAATCAATTACAATGACTCATTTGTGTATTTTACCACAATTATGTTGTAATTTTAAACATTACACAGATGGTTTTGGGCTGTCAGAGTAACATACTGATCTGGAAAAATCTAAACATTGTTTCAGTGAAATTGCTGAAGCACCTAAATAAAATGAGAAGTATTTCGCCTTTTTTTCTTAATTACATCAACAAACAAACATAATGTAGTTTTAAACATATGACCATACAAAACAATTCCATGTTTTGGAATATTAATCAAACCTGACTGCCTGTTTGTACAGTGGTCACCACTTTTTCCTCACAGCAACAACATTGTGGTTTTATATTCAGTGGCCAGGAGGATGCATGGATGTCTTATTAAATAATAAAGAGCATTATCTGATACTCATACCTCATGTGTGCATTTATATTCAAAAATGTATGTATCAGAAAAATATATAGACATAGAATGTGTATTTTTTTGTACCCACATGCATGTAGACATGTGAGAGATGTGAAAGCAGAGAAATAAGTCTATTATTGTCAAATCAATATGTGTGCTCTGGTCCAGTTGGTAGATTACTCATAAGCTACAGCCAGTCAGTTATTTGGCATCGTGTGTCATGGAAAACTCTACCAGTGATCAATTTGTATTAATATTATTATAGTGACTAATAACCAAGAGGATCAAGTTAATATATAACAGCAACATTCTGTAGTCTCTCATTAAAGGCAGTTCCTTTGAACATTTCTTTGACTGTTCTTTAACTGTTTGCTGCTACTACAACTTACACTTGTGCTACCTGATGGTTCTAAATAAGAGTTGAACTAAATTTGGAGTGTTATGCTCCACAAAGCCTCTTTAAGAACAATGCTTCCTGAGACCAAGAAGGACTCAAAAAGTAAAAGACCTCATCTCAACTCAAAAGAGAAACTGAATAAATCAATCAATCAAATCAATAAAAACATGTATTAATCATCATTAAACCTACACAGTCTTGGGTTAACATTACAGTTTACCTACACTACTGTAGTTACTGCCTCTGCAATGAATCATATTTCTCACACATAATGAATTAGTTTCACATTAATCATAAGTTTTTATTTTAAGTGCAGAACTAACTGACTTGAGCACACATATTACCTCAACTTCTACATCTGATACCAGCTAAATGAAATTCCATGACAAACATTGAGTATCTATATGTATTTTCTTTATGTCTTATTCATTTTGACTGATGAAGACACACTAGTGTTGAAACATTACTCTATTTGCACTATTAAAGTCTGCAGATCAAACTAAATTAATTAAATGGGTCATGGGTGTTAGGAAAATAGTTACATCAAAAGTTAAATGGTACAAAATTGTAAAGAAAAATCATCTAAGGTTGCAGTATGGCTCCTTCCTTTCCCTCTCCTTCTCTTTTTCTTCCATGTGGAAGATCTTTCCATCAGGCTGTTTCTTCCACATCAGCTTCACATTTGTATCCAGGCCTTTATCCTTCATTGCCTGATTGAACTGAGAAATGCAAAAATTCTTGATTAGGGATTGTATGAAAATTAGAGCAAGGGGAGAAAACTACAGTATATATTTTTCTTCAGGCTCAATTGAACATAAACTGGATATTTGAACCTTACTGTGACCATTATTATATACAGTAAATTATGGGAGGGCCCACTTGATCTCTATGATGAACCCATTTCACCCATTCCTCTAATGGTGAAGTAGGTCAGTTACTGTTGGATGAAATCATGTGGTTTCACTGGTGAAGACAGGTGAACTCTTAACAGTTTACTGGCCAGCTTGCTTACTGTGTGTTACAGAGCCCCCTACTGACTGAGGGAGGGCCTTACAACTAATGTGTTACATGAATCTGATTCTCAATCTGAAATGACTGGCCTGATCAAGCTTAATCCATTCAATAGGTTGGAATAAATATTATTTATTATAATCTTTCTATGCATGCTTGCCACACAAACTATTTTCTGTCATGTGTCCTTGCTCTTGTTTTGCACTTGTACCTATCGTGAAAAAGGAATGTTAAACAATCAACCACTTTGTTCCTGAATTGCTAAATGAAATAGCAACATATCAGTATAAAGTAAGGTATGGGTACTTTATTTTTCACTCAGTGAAATTCACTGACAGGAGAATGACACTAACTTACATGTTTTTGACAATGGAAGAAAACCTATGCAAGCATGGGGAGAACATGCAAACTATGAGGCAACAGTGCTAACTACCCAACCGCTGTAATCTTCATGCACTAATCTCATTACCTGTTGCATGATGTCCTTGCTTGCATTCTCCATGTTCACAGAGGAGTCATTGGCAGTTAGTTTCATCCTCACCAAACGCAGATTCGTTTGCACTTTTTAAGGAGGAAATATGAATATAAAAATGTGTTTTTCATACATTACTTGCAAAGTGTCTCCAAAGTTGTGATTTATATCAACATGAAAACAATGAAACAAGTCTTAAATTTGTAGCTTACCATTGCAGACAAAGAAATATTTAGTACTACAATTCCATTCTTCCCAGTGGCCTTTATGTAAAACCACACAGGGGGTATTGATGTTACCAGTTGGTTTCTGAGACTTCCATTTTGTGAATGAAGCAGGGTGCCCATCTGACCACCTCCATGTGTCTCTCCTGAGACCGATCCATGCATTTGAAGTTATCATGTTTTTTATCAGTTCATTCTCAGTTTGGTTCCGCACACTGGCCAGGTCAGTGTAGTTCTCCCTGCAGTACCTTTGAGCCGCGTTCCAGTCCTTAGGTTCATTCACAAAGATGAAACTGGAAGCCGCCTCTGTTTCTACACTCCATTAAAATATGTTTCAGCAAAATTGAAAAAGGTTAGACTTGATCATCAATAAATATCTAAACAATGCTACTTTTGAAAACATTTGCCATTTTGGTTTTATATTAATTAAAAAAGCAGCTGGCAAACATAGATTACTGTCTACATAAATAAATGCATGGGGTTGAGCAACATTATCATTATTTGTTTGTACTCTGTGAACAAATTTAGGTAAGAAAATATTGATGAATCCTAGATTTGTGTGTCAAACATGCGTACGCACAGTTTAAACACAGTCTGTGTGTACACACTGTTTGTGAATGAGGCCCAACGTGTGGTGTGAGGACGACACAATGGTCCATGGACTTTTCTTTTGTATTCATGTAAACATCTCATGCAGCTAGCAGCAGGTAGATTTCAGTAGATACTGCACAGGACCAAGTCAGAACTACTTAATTCTTTCTTGATGGTTTACCAAATGTGCAGTAGTAATATTAGTTACTATGGCTATTTGCCACTATGACTATGTTTTCTTACCATTGTAGCAGACAAACGGTATTTTTAATCCACAAGGCAGATCTTTCCATGACCCATTATACAGTATTTCTGCACAGTTCTCATATCCCCCATGGTTGTTGGGTTCATTACCATTCCACATCCTGAACTCTGCCTCTCCTCCACCATAATAACCCCCCTTTTGAAATGTCCATGCCCAGGTGTGAACTTTATCAGTCAGTCCTATCCAGACATGACCATTAAAATATTCTCGTGTAGTGTCCACCAGCTTGCTCAGTTCTTGTTCGTTGACAACCGTGGCCAGGTCCTTGTACATTGACCTGCAGTATCTCTGAGCTTCAAACCAAGTCAAAGCCTGTTTGACAAGAATGTACTCATGGGGAAAACAGGCAGGTAGGAAACACAGTCCTGTGATAATGAAAAAAATATATTTGATAGTTTTAGTACTGAGTGTGTGAATCTAAAGGGAAAAAACATCTTTAGTGAAACAAAACTGTAAGACACAGAGGTTCAAAAATGGAGGTCTTATTTATTGATGGGTCTAATAAAACATCACATACAGATCTTGGTGAAACACTATTTTGGTGTTGCCCACAGATAGATACCACTATGTCTGTAGCCTATATGAATTATGGCTGTGCATCACAGAACACAAAAATAATTGGGAGAACTGGATGGGGCTGAGGGGCCACTGTGGCCAAAACGCACAGAATTTCGAGTCCGGCCCTAACAGATGTAATCTCACTCCAAACTTTTCATGAAGCCTGAGAGCCCTGTAGACTCACATAATTAACATAATACAATCTAAATAAAGTTTAAATATAACAAGGTTGATTATGTTGTAAATGTGCGCATTGTTTTAAATAACTAAACTCCAATGGAGGCTGTAGTTATATCCTGAGTGCTGGAAGGTTGATGGTGTGGATGAAAAGGTGAAGCTCGCCCGTTAGGTGATTGGGAGTAGAGACACTTAGCAAACAGGAAGTGTTTACTATTTCATACCACTGGTGCAGCTTGTAATGCATCATCTTGTTATAGAGCATCTTTAATATACTGTAACCTGCTTTATCCTTGGTAACCATTAACAATTACCTCATTGTAAAGTTTGACAAAGAAACATAAACATGCCTAAAAATACCTGATAAGATTGTGATAATAAAGGTCTTCCCCTCCATGGAGATGATTGTCCTGCTCCCTTTTACTGTTCTGTCATTACACTGTAAGAGGAATTATAAGAGCATTATTATAGACAGACTACTCAACAATCTACACTGACTTGATTTGGATATTTTTGCCCATAACTGGTTTCATACATATTTGTCCGATACAACACAGGAAACCTGCACAGTTGGCCTAAAAACAACCACCCTTGGGATTAATAAGGGAGTACCGCAAGGTTCTGTGCGGGACCTTCTATAAGTTACTCTCTATATTAAAAATCATTCCAACACAGACTTATTTCTAATCCAACTATGAGCATTTATTTATGAGTTACAAACCATTTTACACTAAAAGGGAGCCTAATTGTGCAAAACATATCACCATTCACCAGAAGGTGGTAAAATAACAAAATAATAAGTTGACAAATTAAAAAAAACTTCTTTATAACTTGTTGCATGTTTGTGTGTGACATTATGAGGCTCCCTTTTAGCAGTGGTGAATATCTATAACTCATAAATTAATGCTCAAAATGAGACAGCAAGAAACATCAAGATAGATAAGGAGAACAATCTGCTGACTTACTAAGATCTGACAGCCTATTTAACCTAGGTGGAAATGCAGCAATATAGTCTACCTTCATCTTGCCAAATAGTGACCCTACATGGATGTATGAAATTTAGTTAATTAATGGTTTATAAAGTGTACAATAGAATTAATAAGTCACTTACAACCATTTATACATCCTTTATAAGGGTAGTCTTATTGTGAAGTGGTACTGTTGTCAGATAATTGAACAAATACACAATACAGATTTATTCATTCCACATTCATGCATTTATTAACCAAATGATGCCTCATCCTTAAGCTGCCTTTTGGAAAAGCCTGGTTTCCCTTTCCACAGTGACGAAATATGATTTGGGTTGTTAAAAATTGCTACACTGGAGTACAATTTAAGATGTAAAACACATTCTAGTTCTACAAATATACATTCAGCATTGTCTCAGTAACATTAAATGTATATTTGCAGATTTGCATACTACTTGTTCAGGTTTCTATAAATGTAATTTAATGTTTTCATTTTGCATCAGAATATTATAATATTGTATATTACTAGACGTTAATTGAGTGTAAATACAATTGCAATACATTGCAAAACTGCACTCTGTCATTTTGAAACATTTGATTCCCCTTAGCTGAGTCAAATAAAATCTATGTTTCAAAGATTCTTTCAAAGAAGTGGTGTCTTACCTTGATGTGAGAGTAAAGGCAAAAATCAGGCCCATCAATGATACATATACAGTGTGGCATAGGTGCAGAGATAGTCTGCAGTTTTTATTGTAGTCCCTGATTTGTATTTGATGCAAAAACACTGATGAACATATTTGCATTGTGTCACAAAGAGAGGAGCAGACTCAACTTTTCCACGAGGGTAAAATCATGAGCTTAACTATTTTTGCAGAGGACAATAATTTATTTATTAATACAAATTTACACTATGAATGTGAGTTGGTGAAGAATTTCTATTAATTGGTATTTAAAGTACTCATAATGGTTGATGTGAAGCTGTACTTTTGAGAAAATGCCACTAACATTTGCATGCAGAGTCAAATTTGAATGAGAGCACAAAGCAGGACTGTAGGTGGTCAAGTGCAGCGAGGAAGCAGAGCGAGAAGCAAACGTACTGTGGAACTACAGAACAGCTGATTGACGTCTTCAGTTTAACAACAATAATGTTGAAGACTTGCTATCCTAACAGTAAGAAGAAAAAAAGAAAACAAAAAAGTAGATTTAAGTAGATTCTGTATTAAATAGCCTCCTACATTCATTCTAATAGACATATATTAATAGATATCTACTCTTCATATTTTACTAATACATTGTACTAACAGAAGAAGAGGAAATAACAGCTAGGCACCCATGTAGTTATACAGCCTTTCCTTCCAATTGAATCATTTCATTCATCATTGTGTCTGTCTCTATAGGCAATATTTTAGGGTCAAGATCTGCTCATTTTACAAATACTTTTATTAGCTTTACCAAATACATTTCTTTTAATCTCTTTTTTATTTAACTGTATATTGCAGTGAAGTTTACTATTCATGAATGTACCATTACCATTATCAATATTTACACTCAATATCTTTTTATCATTGATCTTGTGAGTGATGCCCAGCCTGAATCTAGGGCATATTAACCCCAGAATGCTTTTATATTATTGATGCAGCATTCAAGTCATTTAAGTTTGGGGCTTACTGTAATTCTTGTATGTATGTACTTATTGGGTTATTATTTCATATAACTTATATATCTTATTTTGAAAATAATGCACATCTGGATGCCTAGAAGAGCATAAGATGCTAATGTGTAACTCAGAAGAGGCATGTTGGTGCCAAAATGTTAGCTTATGGAATTAAGGCTACATTCCATATACTGATAGATTGTCACATCACACACACAGACTGTTTCATCCTCTCATTGTGTTCCAGGAACTTTGCAAAAATCAGTTTTGCAAATCATCCAAATTAGCAAAGAAGTTTACATACACAAATGATTGGAGAATGGCCAAGCTAAGGATTGAGAAAGCAAAGAATGACTTTATTTTGTCCCCTAAAACCAAATGATCAACAAGCATAGCTGTTGGTCTATAAAAGATTGTGTCCATTTTATTTGTCACTTATACTTTCTGTATTTGTCACAACTATAGACTTCCAGTATTTCCAGTAGGGATCACAGGGTTATGTGTATGTCAATTGTTATGGTTACGTCTACAGTAGGGGAGAACGGGGTTGGTAGTCACACTTTTGCCTTCTGCCTTTGCCTTTTTACTTTGCTTTCTCTGGTCCATGCTCAGAGTGACTACTGTTCTCCATTTAAATAGACTGAATGAGAACAGTTTGACATATCACTATAATCCAATGTTCTTTTCTGGGGTACCAACAAATCTGTCCAGGCCATTTTAGAATATCTTTGTACAATAAGAAAAAAAAAGATCTTTTCACACTTTCTGTGCTTTATGATATATCAAAGATTTACAGATGTATATGAGCCAATTGCTTTCATTTGATCAGTTTTCAGAAGGAATGAAGCATTGTTTAAATGAGCTGTAAGGGTACCAACACATTTATCCACATCTGTATAAATGATTCACAGCATGATTTAAGACTGTAGAGAAAGAGTGTAGCGAGGGGTTCAAGTGGTTACATATCTTAGTCATGGTTTATTTTGTTTTGATAATGACCATGTGATTCATCTACATAATAAAGAGGCCTGATGTTACACTATTACACATTGGTCAGTTTAAGCAGTGTTTTTGAAAGACACACAATGTTAAAAACAAAGACCAAAACATGAACAGAACTCATTTTGGAGGGTTTTCACTTTTTATTTAAGAACTGCTTTCACACTGTGCATGTTAAACATTTTGCAAATCTGCCCAGAGTCTTCTCTGCCTCTTCGTCTCCCAGCCTCTTTAAATGGAGCGTCCTCGTCCTCTGTCAGCTGAAACAAACAAACATTACAAAGGTTAAGAGGACAAATACACATGGAGATGGAGCAGTGTGATTTCTGTGATGAACCTTTAATTGACTGTAAAATGACTTGTATCTTTTTCAGACTGTAGTAGTATGTACTTACATGAATAAATGTAGAGTGTGTGTAGTGTAGAGCCATCTGGTGCTGTCCCTGGTCTTCTCTTGATGGAGCTGATTCTCATCTCTTCTTGGCTATTTTCACGTCCTTTTAGGTAACTGTAGATCACCTTGCTTTGAAAAAAAGTAAAACACAGATGCACTTATTAGACCCAGAATTCAGAACTGTAATGTGAAGCAACTTCATTTTTCCTTCCTGTACTTACTTTTTTCTATGTGGTGACTCTTCCTCATCTCCTTCCTCATCATGGTCCTGGTCCCTCATCTTTGGGCCGTCTGCTGTCTTACGTCTCCTGACAAAAAAAGAGAGAAAACAAACAATTGTTCAATAAAATGTTAAAACAAGTGGAAATGTGTAGTTATTAAACTCACCTTTTCATGTTCTATCTTGAATGCTGGTAAGTTCTGCCTCTCAGTCAGAAAATCAAAGGTCAAAGGTCAAATCCAACCCTGAGTAAGTGATGCTCTTACCTGATGACTCAGGGAAGATTTGACAATGAACAAGATTTAAATTACTGCACATTTGTTCTTTTTATCCTTTATTTCCTTCTGATAGCTTCCTATAGCCATTCAGATTCCCAAGTTGCAACAGTGCACCAAGTTTCTTGTCACTGTTGTTGTTCTGAGGTAGATGACTTTGTTTTTATGATAGAGAGGAGCTTCTCTGGGAGGGCGTAAAATGTGGGAGGGTCACGTCATCCCCCCCAGATCATCCCCAACTCTGGCAGACACCCTGACCCAAGTCACAAGTTCAATAACATGGACGTGAATTATCAAATGATCACAAATGATCACGTTGGAAATGCTCACAACATGGCACGGCACCACAAAATCTCATATCACGACACAATTCATGAGCATAAAAGCTCATATCACGTTACATTACATGAGCCTAAAACTCACATCACAACAAAAGATGTCACCAGAAAACACAACACATGAAGCATCACCAGAAAACCTCACGTCACCAACCGTCACCGCAAAACTGAAACATCACGAACCCTCACTACAAAACTTAAAATTACGACAAGACGAAGGAGGGCTGGAGGAAGTCACTCCTCTCTGAAGGAGGAGAAAGCTGATCAAGCTGATCAATGCCTGTATTGTTCCTAAGGAGACTGGAGAGTTGGTCTGTACACATCCATCCTGTCCAGGTTCCACACATGTACCATAGAGTCCATACTGACTTGCTGCATCACTGTTTGGAAGAGGAACTATTCACTTTGCTATTTCTGCACTTTAATCATAAATATAGTTTTAAAGTTTGCTGCTTTTGTTGTTCTGTGCTGGTTTTTATTGCTTTGTTTGAATTTACTGTTTGAATATTTTATTCCTGCTTTTAGCATAACCTGTACCACTGACTTAAACTTAAACATCAAACATCAATTGACTTAAACTTGAACATAAAAACATCAATTAACATACATTTAAACATCAAAACATCAATTAACATGAACTTAAACTTCACAACACGTTACGTCACATCACAACACTTTACGTCACATCACAACACTTTACGTCACTTCACAACACGTTACGTCACTTCACAACACTTTACAACACTTTACGTCACTTCACAACACTTCACAACACGTTACGTCACATCACAACACTTTACGATACAAAATGTAACGTAAGAGAAACCTGAACTTGTTGTAGTTTAGCTTCTAGGGCGTTTCTCTGGAGGGGGGCCTTCCGGGGATCCAGCAGCTCTCTTCCTTCCTCTTCGGTTGCCACACGGGCTTTTCTTCTCTTGAATAATAGCCCTCAGCTTCTTCACCCACTGGGGACTGTTGCTGGTCCATTCCTCAAGTCTCACAGGGGGGGACGAACAACTAGGTTGGCTGGGTGCCGGCGTCCTCTGAGGGGGGCTTGCAGGTGGCATCTTCCTCAGGATTACCTTATTACGATGCCGCACCACTTTACAAGTCCAGGAGGAGATCCTAGGAGGGCTGCTGGAGGAGCTGGAGGAAGTATCAAGGAAGGAGCTACAAGAGCTGGGGGAGGAGGAACGGGACGAGCGAGAGGAAGAAGAAAAGGAGGAGCTGGGGGAGGAGGAACGAGAAGAGCATTGGGAAGAAGGAAAGGAGGAGCTGGGAGAAGAGGAACGGGAAGAGCAGGGGGAAGAAGGAAAAGAGGAGGAAGAGGATGGGCTAGGGGAGGAGGAACGGGAAGAGCAGGGGGAAGACGGAAAGGAGGAGAAAGAGGCGCTGGGGGAGGAGGAACGGGAAGAGCAGGGGCAAGAAGGAAAGGAGGAGGAAGAGCGGATGGGGGAGGAGGAACGGGAAGAGCAGGGGGAAGAAGGAAAGGAGGAGGAAGAGGGGCTGGGGGAGGAGGAATGGGAAGAGCAGGGGGAAGGAGGAAAGGAGGAGGAAGAGGGGCTGGGGGAGGAGGAACGGGAAGAGGAAGAGGCAGAGCTCCAGGGTGAGCCAAATAAAGCCCTGTGTAAGGAGGAGCGAGAGGGAGAACTTAGAAGGGGAGCAGAAGGAGAGAGAGAGGGAGAGCTTAGAGGGGGAGCAGAAGGAGAGAGAGAGGGTGACCTGAGGTTGGAGCTGATGGAAAGCTCTGGTTCACAGACCCTCAGGGGAACCAGTCTGGGACTGCCGGGCCGGCTGGGGTTTGGGAGGGGGGCAGCAGTCCAAGCGAAACGCTGGTCGACGTGAAAGTAGAAACAAAGTCAACATTTAATGAATGTCACATGAACATATCAACTTTTTTAACATCCTTACATTGACATGAACATTAACACCTTACAATAAAACTCTGTTCAAAGCAAAAATCACACCTTAAAACACACAAAAAGTTCTATGTATTTGCAGTAAAGTATAATAAAGCATGTTACATTTCTGTCATACTGGATATCTTAAAGTCTAACCATGTTGGACTGTACTCTAACATTAAAAGTTAAGCTTTAGATAAATGTACAGTGGAGTAAAAAAGAGTCACATCACACCTCTAATTCAACAGTGTACTTGACTTAATGTACTTTAAACCTGCTTAACAACTTCTATTCATTATTTAATAGAGCAGATAAATGAAGACATGATGGGTTAGGTTGTATAAAGTTCATGACAGAAGCAGCTGCCAACATCTGTATCATCATAAAGATGGAGACAGAGCTGCCAGATGTCAAATGACATGAATATCAACTTTCTTCTCAAATCATCTGAATTCATTTTATGGGATCATTTCATGATTCATATAATTGAGATATAATTGAGATAACTTTGTTGTGATTTGGCGCTATACAAATAAAGATTGATTGATTGATTGATAATTGGCCACCTACAGGTCTGTATTTTTATGCCTTTGCATATTAATATTACATTATATTGATTCAGATCATTGGCTTCACTCTCACTAAGTTGTTCATCTGTTCTGTGCAGTAGGGAAAGAAGTATTCACATGCTTTACATCAGTACAAGTGAAAATACAACAATTTTAAAAATATTTAATTATGAGTAAAAGTCCTGCAGTCAAAAATGTAAAAGTAAGTAAAAGTACAAGAGTAGAAATAAAAAAAGGTATTTAAAGGGAAAATGAGTCATTATGCAGCCTGTATGGGAATGTAATGTAATGTAATAAACATCATATTTAATGACCATTAACATCATTATATTTATACAACATTTAACCATTGTAATTACTGTTGGGTGTTTTTTTTTTAAATGTGTCAAATGATATAAGATGATGATTCAGTTTGCACATTAATGACTCATTTTAAAGTGGTAGTAATGTAGTAGAGTAACATTAAACACTAAAATATAGTGAAATATGAAAATAATTTGAAGTACAATTCTTGAGTTAATGTATTTATTTACATTAAACACTGGTTCAGTGTTTCTAGACTAAGGACCATGTTAAGATTGTTTTAATATTCTATTAGTTTATATTTATTTTAATAATATTTCATACACACGTTTCCACACATTTGAAATGGAAGCAAGAAATCAACACCAAGTAACCTGCTGGTTATCCTGAAACTGGTTTTGATTCATTGAACTGACTAAAAATGTTCATCTACATTATCAAGTAACATAATGTTCATACTGGGTTATGCAAACCTTATGAATTAATTATAAATAATAGATAATAAGAAATAAACAGTAGATGAACAAATCTTCTGTAAAGGAGAAAAAATGATAGAATCCTGATATAACCATAGATCATATCTCAAGTGATAGACTTTTATTTCTGTTTTGAGTTGGAAAGTAATGTTGGACTCAAACACACCACCTGAAACGTTACTTTATTATTATTCTCATTCAAACCTGATGTAAACTCTGCACAGTCCTTTTAAAGTCTTTAAAAAGTTGAGTCCAGTCACAAGTTTGTCACATTTGATTCATTTACACTAAATTAGAGCTTCTCAACATCTCAGTGGTTTCATTGACAGGAAAATAACATGGACTTTAAAATAATCCATCTCATCTCTACCATAATGTAACAAGTTTGCTGCTGTCAGCTGGTATCAGTTCATGTATGGATAAAGAGAGTGTGTAACAGCTGTTTATGGCTATATGCAGCTTTTATAGGCTACTGGCAACATAGATACAAATCTATATCAACTCAAGTAACATTTAATCTATTTGATCACTTTTTCAGCTACTTCCAGACAGATTCAAAATAACCTTATACTTATTTTAACTTATTTTAGATGGTTCATTTACTTAAAAAAAAAAGCTTCATATATTTAAACCATCTGACTGGTTTGCTGTTTATAGCTCGATGTTTTCCTCTGAAATTGCTTCACAAGGAGATTTCTCATCAGAGCAATAATGTAGATGTACCTGCCTTTAATATAAAAAGACCAAAAGTCATATTTTCTATTATATGAAATCAGGTCCATATCTATGAATTTATGGTCATACCAACACAAAACAACATTTGCCTTTGACTTTCCTGCATTTGATGAGTTAATGAGTGTTTGTATCATGTGATCTGGGCTTGGGGAGTGATCATGTCTGAGTCTTTAGACTAAACATCAGTGACCTTTAACGGTTCTGAACGTCTCTACGGTGAAATACATTGAAAACACCGTAGACTGTCAAAGATCAAAATCTCACATTAGCCATGGTGAAAGTTTGCTTTCTTGGTCTCGTCAGTCTCTGTGAGTCTTTAGTTCTTTGCAGGAAGCAAGAAGTCCTCAGCAGAAGCGTTTATTTCTGAGAAATCGTCGAGTGAAAGTCGTGAAAAAAACTTTTCTTGAGCTTTTTCTGTTTGTTTAAATGAGAATCATGCAGAAATGAGTTACCATGGAGACAGAACCTAGCAACCATAGAATCCTTAGCGTCCATTTTATACACATCTGTTTTAAAGGCCATTTCTCACCTTTATAATGTAAAGTTTCATCCAGTCAAGTTGGAAAAGGCTTCAGTTCAAGTCCACGTGTGTCTCTGAAGAAATATTTACATCTCACTGCGCTCCTGTCATTCTGCTTGATTTAAGCTTTTATATAAACTGCGTCTAATATGGAGAGACTGTGCAGGTTTTTCCAATATTTTTACCAATAAACTACGAGTTCGTTTATTAAAACAGTTCAAATTGTTTTGTCATTTTAAACTAATCTATATCTCAGATTCATCAGCAGCTTCAGGATCGATGCCTGCGTCTCCAAATAGATAGAGTTGCTGTGCGCATTTTACGCACGTGGCACAGTCGCGGTAACTTCAATCATTAATCACTGAAATCTTTCCACAACACAGAAATCAGTCAGGATCTAAATGTAACTGACCTTTAATGCTTCTGCCATAAACAGCTACCAATCTTCAGAAGAAACCCTTTACACCATCCAAAGACAAAGTTTTAAATTGTTATTTCAGCAGCAGCCGCGCGAGACGCTATTGCGTCCCAGACAAAGCACAGCTGGACACATATGTTATATTCTTACTTTTTAAACTTTTGTAATTTCAGCACATCTATGTATTCAGTATGTTAAAGTGTTTAGAGACATTGGAGGCTATACTTGTGTTGTTTGTATGTTTCTCCCCATTACACAGTCACTTTAAGTATGCATAGCACAGTAACGTACAGTGGGGTCTATGGCTGGGTAGGCAGGATCAACCAGAGCTTAATTCCATATAAAAATATATATTATGTAGCAGGGACGTGCACATGATTATGGAGAGGCAGGGGCTCAAAGTCAGAAAAGGGCAGAATGTGCCTGCCGATTTTTTTTTTTCGGTCCTTTACACAATATGGAAATTAATGTAGGCTCAAATTAAATAAATAAAGTGCTAATAGAAAGCTAACTACTTATATGTGTGTCCTGTAGGTGAAAGTGATATGCAATTGTCATTTATTTTGCGTCAACATGAGTAATAATACAGCTTATATCCAGAATGCTGAAATTACTATGTTATTGTCATTATTATTATTATCATCATCATTATCATTATTATTATTATTATTGTTATTATTATTATTATTGTTCTGCTCTCAGAATGAATGTATTAAATATGATTTAACGGTAAGAAATTCTTCTTAAGACGCACACTCTGGAGTTTTATTTTGAAGGCTACAGTAACGTAGCAACCAGCAGTTAAGAAGGACGGCTGGTCAATTTGAGTCATCCTCGTCATGCTCACGAAGGCAATGGCTGTAAGTTTGTTGATTTGAAGTGATGTATATAATATGTGATGACAGGTTGGTGAGTTTAGTATTCTAATGTGTAATGTTTATTATATAACTTAAGTCAAAAGTAATTTGTGAACTGATATAAAGTCATAGAAAGAAAGTGTGTGAAAGTGAGCGTTACTTAGCAACAATGTATCTGTTAGGGTAAACGGCTCTTTTGCGCCATGTCGTTTTTTAGCTATTCTTTAAGTGTTATTATTGTTTATTGGTGTTTGTTAGTTTTCTTTGCAGCGTGTCTCTGAGATTTTGTATTGTTTTTTATTTTTACAGTTTCACTCGTGGTATTCTAGCTAAGGAAATAAAGGGAGCAAGACGCTCCGATCCTGGTCCGGAGAGTACCTGAGTTTAACTGACTGTTGAACTGTGTCAACGTATTCAAGCAAACAACACACAGAGAGAACAGTACAATTATTATTATTATTATCATCATCATCATCATCATCATCATCATCATCATTATTTTGTTAGCCCCAGTAGTAGCAAAGTCACAATAAACTTTATATCTAAACCTCGGACCTGTAGAGAGGGAAATCCGCTGTAAACAGGGTGTATTCTATTTTGAAAATTAACCCTGTGTTTTATTTTGTATTTTGTACACGATTTCCTGTCCCGCACGACCTGCTCTTGCATATGGTGTTGGTAGGAAATTGTAGGATTTTGTGAAATGGTGATTGGATTGGGAACTGGCAAGCACTGATTTGAGAGGTGGGGGTGGGATTCAATAAGTTTTGACTTCTTCCCACTCCATTTCGAATGTTGTTGACAGTGCAGTATATTTTCTGTCGGGTGTAGGTTCGTTATTTTCGGTGAGAACACTGTGCTTTCATTTTTTATGTGCTGTTTTTGTTTTGTTTTTTGTCACGCATTCGAAATAAAAAATAATCTAATCTAATCTCTGTGCTGATTTGATGCACCATGCTCCGACGTCCAGCAAAAATACAAGCTGACACATTGACTAAAATAGAGCGTTTTTCTGAAATATGACCCATATTTAAACACGTTGAATAAGTGGACGGAGACTAGTTAGACCATAACTCACAGGTTCAAGTTGCTCCACTGTCACGTCTCCTCAGTTGCCCCCGTCTCTCTCTCTCTCTCTCTCTCTCTCTCTCTCTCTCTCAACGGATAAAGAAGCAGCGGCTCAACATACACAACAACCCCCGTATTACAAGAAATTAGTTAGTTTTTGTTTTTTTGTTTTTTTTACATCCCTAACAGGAATTTATTAATGTTATTTAAAACAAACAAATAAACACACACACACACACACACACACACACACACAGAGGGCACTTTTTAATACGAGGCAAAAAGGGCAGGGGCTCAAGCACCCCTAGGGCCCTATGTGTGCACGTGCCTGCTCCAGAGGATGGGTGATGCAACAGGACAACGACCCAAAGCATAAAAGTAAATCAACAACAGAATGACTTGAACAGAAGAAAATATGCCTTCTGGAGTGGCCCAATCAGAGCCCTGACCTCAACCAGATTGAAATGCTGTGACATGACCTCAAGAGAGCAATTCACACCAGACATCCCAAGAATATTGCTGAACTGAAACAGTTTTGTAAAGAGGAATGGTCCAAAATTCCTCCTGACCATTGTGCAGGTCTGATCTGCAACTACAGGAAATGTTTGGTTGAGGTTCTTGCTGCCAAAGGAGGGTCAACCAGTTATTAAATCCAAAGGTTCACTTACTTTTTCCACCTGCACTGTGGATGTTTACATGTTGTGTTCAATAAAAAATTGAAAGCGTATCATTTTTTGTACAGTATTAGTTTAAGCAGACTGTGTTTGTCTATTGTTGTGACTAAGATAAAGATCAGAACACATTTTATGCCCAATTTCTGCAGAAATCCAAGTAATCCCAAAGGGTTCACATACTTCTTGCAACTGTATATCTTATAGGGCTGTAACAACGAATCGATAACAAATTGTTGTTGCTGTTTAGATATTCTTGTCCAGAAGCAGACTGCAGAATTCAGTGGCATTGTAGTGTTTCCCTTGTACTGTAACTTGATCAAGCTTCAATAGATGTTCCGACATAAGACATTCTGGTCTCCTGACAAGTTCTTTACTTTGGGTTAACTAGCTCTGCATCAATTCGTTGACACCACTGACAACTGAATCAGTTCTCCAAACATATGTTCAACAGACATGGAGGAGAAAGGCTGTCTGATTTTCTGCTGCTTTCTCTTCAGAGGGACATCTCAACTCATCAGAACAAGGTTACATACTCAGTCAAAAGAATGCTTCCTTTATTTCACCAATCTTGCTTCTCACTTCCCAGACAAGACTGCACAAAACAGCAAAGTCTCAACATGTTAACAGTTCCATGTTTTTTCAACAATTAAAATGTTACCTATTACCTTGTATTTTATTACAGACATGCTTGCAAAATAAATGTTTAAAAAGATAATCTACTAATATTTAACACAAAGGTGTTGTTTCTATAGTCACTGTATAAAATATTCATCTAAATTGGGGAAGAAGCCTTTGATCAAACATGTATCATTGTTCTCTACTAATGGATGCCCACTGAATGTATCAGAGGCCCTTTATATATTTTTGTCCCTCATGCAGACTGAGTCCACCTGTGTTTACCAGTCTAATGATTTCCTCTAAGCCACACGATTTCTGAGAAATCACATGATACAACTCTCTAACTTTCACCTCTCACTTTCAGAATAACTCAGCCTATTATCACATCACATAATGTTTGTTCAGAGCTGGTAGGGGGAGTTTGTGATGGGTACACCCAGAACAAATGCTGTGATCCTCAGACATCTACTGTATATAAAGCATGCTGACTGGTAGGACTGGTACCAAGGAGGAAGTCACATCCACACAGGACAGCAAGAAACAAAGGTGAGATTGTACATTTCTATAATATGTTTGTGTTAATACCTTGTAAAATCTGCACAGGTACAGTTTTTTTGTAGCAGGCATTAACATTTCAAAGAAAACCATCAGTTTCATGCTGATGTACATAAGCTTTATTTTTTGCTCTAAAGGAAATTGAGCATGGCTTAGGTCAAGGTGTGATACACGCTCTGTTCATAAAGCAACACTCTATTCTACCAAGTATGCCTGATGTGGCCTCAGCAATAAAACCAATAACTAATTCAAACATATCTGAGAAGCAGCATGGCACAGAGACAGTCAGGGCTGGCCATCCTGACTACTGAAAATAAACTTCTTGACATAAGGAGTGTGGTGTTTGATTTGTTAATGGGCACGCCAATATGTGCTCATGTCCACTCACCTGCAAGCCTGTATGAAAAGCATCATTAACACATAATGTAGTCCTATTGCTTATGAGGGTAGTGCTGATGACCTAGTACATGTTTCACTGCATATATTGATCAACTGCATTACTTGTTAAGATAAACATGTATTCATATTATGAAGTCTGGTATTTCATCTGATACATTCATTTCTCTGTGTGAGAAACCAATTTAAAATAAAAAATAATAATGATTTGGCCTTTAAGAAAAAGCTTGCTGTATCTCTCCTCACAGCACAGCTATGATAATGAAATGAGGGGGGGTCTAATTCAAGTATCCTGGACAGCTCCTGCAATCATGGCCTTGGCAAGATCAGGACCTTGAACAGTGGCTGTGACACTTTGTAGAAATTAAAAAAGATCCAACAGCTTGACATTTACTCAATACAATTAATTCTATAAATTATATATATATACTTTTAAAAGTAATTAATTACATTACAAAGTTACTTCCGTTAAAAAGTAACTAGTTACATTACAGCATTACCCTCTGAGAAAAGTAACTGGTTAGAGTTACTGAAAATGAAAACCCTGTCGTAATTTAGAAAAAAGTTGTTTTAGTCTAGACCTCCTTTAAATATAACGACTGTTTGGCCAAGTCTGGCTCATAATCTATAAATCTTTACACTATACAGGAATAACAGACCCAATGTTCCTTTTACAGCTCTTTATTGGACTAAAGTGGCGTCTAAAACATATGCCCACATACAAGTTATGAAACTACAGGCTATAGGCTTTTCAAACACATCCTACATCACTGCAACAGACTGGACACAACTTACATGTCACTCCCATAAAATCAAAATAATGGTAATTTTTGAATGCTGTCATTTTGCTTGCAGAGCTGCCGCACACGCGCAGTGATATAACCGGAGCACATAGCCGGGTGCCTGCCTGCCTGCCAAAAAAGTAGTAACGGTTCAAATTTGTGGCAGATTCCCTTTTCTTGTGGCAAAAGTTACAGGAGTAGTTAGTTAAAAAATAACAGACTACCCTTTTGAAAATGTATCTAAATAACTGAGTACTTAAACTGCGGACCTAACGTGTTAGATTACATCGTTACATCAAAAAAGTAATCTAACCTCACTATGAAAGATGCAAACATGTGCTGCTTATGCACAGAAAACCATCACTTATTTTATGGACCTGTGAAACTTGTCATTGGGTAATATTTCTAATTGCAACAGTTTACTATCAGTAAGATCTTCATGATGTTTACCAAAATGTTTGATGTGCATGTTGAGAGCATCATAAAAAACTATACACATCCTGGCTTCCACCTCTTCAACCTGCTGCCCTCTGGCAGGCGCTACAGGACCATATCAGCCAAAACAAACAGACTCAGAGACAGTTTCTTCCCAAGAGCCGTCACCATACTCAACTCAAGCTTGCACTAAGAAACTGATCCAGACTCAATCAAGATCTGTCACTGCACTACAAAATGTTTCAACACCGCCATTTGCATATCAACAAACAACATGCTCTCAGACATCTGCACTATTATAGCACAGCATACTTGCACTAACCACTACAGTCACTTATTTTCCCTACCTCATTTCACTTTTATTGTACATAATTTTTTATCTATTTAATGTCTATTTAATGTCTTTTTAATGTGTGCACTTAATGGTGAAGCTTAAATCTCATTGTACTTTGTATAATGACAATAAAGGCATTCTATACCTTGTAAGCAGAGGACTCTGGTTCAAATCCTGTCTGGAGGACTTTTGCTGAATGTCCTGGAAAAATTAATTTTAAGATTTTATTTGCTAATTATTAGATTTTATTTACTAGTTATTAGATTTTATTTACTAGTTATTAGATTTTATTTACTAGTTGTTAGATTTTATTTATTAGTTATTAGATTTTATTTGTTAGTTATTAGATTTTATTTACTAGTTATTAGATTTTATTTATTAGTTATTAGATTTTATTTATTAGTTATTAGATTTTATTTACTAGTTGTTAGATTGTATTTATTAGTTGTTAGATTTTATTTATTAGTTGTTAGATTTTATTTATTAGTTATTAGATTTTATTTACTAGTTATTAGATTTTATTTATTAGTTATTAGATTTTATTTACTAGTTATTAGATTTTATTTACTAGTTATTAGATTTTATTTATTAGTTATTAGATTTTATTTACTAGTTATTAGATTTTATTTACTACAACCCCAATTCCAATGAAGTTGGGACATTGTGTAAAACATAAATAAAAACAGAATACAATGATTTGCAAATCCTTTTCAGCCTATATCCAATTGAATACACTATAAAGACAAGATATTTAATGTTCAAACTTAATTAATTAATAAACTTTATTGTTTTTTTGCAAATATTCACTCATTTTGAATTTGATGCCTGCAACACGTTCCAAAAAAGCTGGGGCAGGGGCATGTTTACCACTGTGTTACATCACCTTTCCTTTAACACTCAATAAGCGTTTGGGAACTGAGGACACTAATTGTTGAAGCTTTGTAGGTGGAATTCTTTCCCATTCTTGCTTAATGTACAACTTCAGTTGCTCAACAGTCCGGGCCACACATTTTCAATGAGAGACAGGTCTGGACTGCAGGCAGGCCAGTCTAGTACCCCCACTCTTTTACTACGAGGCCACGCTGTTGTAACACGTGCAGAATGTGGCTTGGCATTGTCTTGCTGAAATAAGCAGGGACGTCTCTGAAAAAGATGTTGCTTGGATGGCAGCATACGTTGCTCCAAAACCTGTATGTACCGTTCAGCATTAATGGCTCCTTCACAGATGTACAGACAGAAACTGACAATGAGAAAGGAAATAAAAAGATGAAAGAGTGCAGTGACGTCATCACAGAGCATGAGAAGGGAAACAACAACAATAACAATAATAATGATAATAATACTGCTACTATTATTACTACTACTAATAATAATAATAATACTAATAATAATAATGATAATAATAATATCTATACTGTCCTGTAAATGTTCGTAGAGAACGGCAAGTTATAGACCACACAGTGTCAACACACACTAAGTAAAGATAAATAGTTAACAACACTCAACACCTGAAACTTAAATATAATATCAGCTTATGTTAGTTTTGACCAGTGAAGTCATTTTCAACTCAATTTAAGATCTGAGTAAAATATTTTCTCTATTCTGATACAAGGCAGTAATCTACAGAGATCAGGCACAGCTATGAACACACAAAACAAAAGTCAGTTGAATCAACATTGTTATAGTTGTAAACGTTCATAAAAACCCATTTAGAGCTGCAGCAATTGAAAGAAAATTGATCAAAACTATTTTATAAATAAATGATCATTTTTGAAACTTTTCTCTATTATCTGTGTAGCGAATTATGGATATTAAAAGATATTAAAATTAGCTCTCGTAATCAGGGGCACCACCTTCGTAAGAAAGAAAAGATTTGTACTTAATTGGTTGTTTGATTAGCCAATTAATAAATCAATAAATCATAATAATTAATAAATCAATACATTTCTGAATCAGTCAAATATGTAAAGTTCGTGGCTCTACGGTTCAATAGATCCCCTGTATCACTTCAAAGAATAGACATACACAATTAATTAGAGATTACACTATATAGCGACATGAATGAAAGATGATGGTGAATGATGAATTTAAATGAAGGATATGTAATTATGTGGAAATTAAGAAAACTTGTAAGTTTTACTGAGTTTTACTTTTAAAGAAAATTTGTATTACTCAATCTGACATCAACCCTTGATTAAAGCAATATTTGGATCCTACTTTCATCGACGGAGGGTCTCAGCTGTCCTCCTTCAGAACCACGCGTATGCACACCAAGTGGAAGATCTCAGAGAGCGTCGCAGGTCCAGGCGGGGTGAGGATGGTCCGTGTCGGCTGGCCTTCCGTCAGACTGCCTGGCTCCGGTAGTTGTCTGCTGGCAGACTTTGTTCCTCTCAGTTATGATGAGTCGTAGGGTTGACAGACGTTTGTCTCTCAGGTTGATGAAAGATGGAGGAAAAGTCCAATTTAACTAGTTCACTGTTTAATAACTTTCTGGAGAGATCTCAGCGTTGGTCACATGTCAAAATCATCAAAAATGTCAAAAACAGGCTGAATGCAAAATTTAATGACGTGTTTACTTAAAGGGCCTTTTTGTCTGGACGTTGCTGGTGAAAGTTACAAGATTACAAATCTTAAGAAAACTTAGATAAATAATAAGATAAGGTGACTAAGTTAAGAAAAGATGGACAAAGCAAAACCTGAAACAACGCAAAGGCTACTCTGAGGACCTAGTTTCCAGCTTTTTACCATGAAACTTTTCATCATCATCATCATTCATTCAGTATTTAATCCTGATAATAAAATGCATACTATAACCTATTAACACAGAACACAGGATGTATTATTCTGGCATTGATATGACATCAGCTTGATTCATCAAGCTGCCATTCATTAAAACCTGAAAACAATTAATATGATCAAGCATAACACATTGTTGTTCTACTTATTCCATGATAGATAATTGATTATCACCATAATGTAAACATAACATCAATGTAACACTTTCTCACATTAAGTAAACATTCTCATACCAACATTTGTGTTGATGAAAAGAGATATTATAATGACAGTTCTTCAAATACACATTTATCTGTGATCGCTGTAATAGCTGTTACAGTGGAGGTTTCTTTAGGTAATTGATACTGATATAAGTAGCTGGTATTGTTTAAACCATACTATTTACTAAGATGTTCTTGTTAAAGTTTTTAACACTCATTTTCTCACTTTCATGCTCTGTGTGGTCTCAGGACACATAGAGGGGGGAGTCAAGAATGTGTCTTTTAATATATGACAGCGGTCTGTGTGACTCTAATTTGATGGTAGAAGGAGTCTCTGCGTCTCTCTGATAAATTATGATGTCCGAAGGAGACACCAAAATCTGTCTTTCGTTACTTTTATGTAGTTCTTGTCACTGTTGGTTGCTCCATGGAATGTTCATGGATCTTTGTTTGAGACCATGTCAGTCTCTATATCAAACCTGGTCCAGTTTACTCATATCAGGGTCAAAGGTGACTCTGACCAGATGATGTTCTGAGCCACACTGATGTTGTGTCGGCTACAGTTAGGAATGCTGTTCCACTAGTGGGATGCAGCACAGCAGAAGGTTCAGTCCCCAGTGGTGTGGAGCTTAGTATTGGGGACCTGGAGGAGCAAGCTACTGACAGATGTGAGGGTACAGGTTGAGGTTTGTGGTGTAATCACTTCCTGTAGGTAGGGAGGTGCATATCCCTATCTGTAGTAGGACTTTATAGTCAATCATAAAGAAGTCAGAGAGCCAGTGGAAGAAAAACAGATTTGGTGTTATATATTGGTTGTTTTTGTAACAGACTGTAATCTCATGTTTCAGCGACAGATGCCATCTAGCAGTTGGTAGTAATTATGACCCAAAGCAGTGAGGATGAGGTGTGATTAGTAAACGCTTTAATGTGTCGTTCTGGAGTGCATGTTCAAACACACATATATACACACATATTTGGTTGTTTATCTTAAGGATGATTTTTCATACAGCAAACCACCAAGTCCAAATTCCACTTTAACAGTTTGGAGATGCTGCAAGGAAGTCAAACTGATTCTTCTGTTGCTACTTAGAGAGCACAGCCATTATCCAAACAACTGCAATAGGTTATTTTTCAATACTGTAGGTATAAAAAATGTAATTGGAAATACAGTTTTTTTCTGCTGAATCTAACACTCAATTAATCAACATCTGTCTGTCACAAAGTTTAAGGGATCTACTCTGCATCTGCATTGAAGTGCTGTTATGGCAGACATGGTAGGAGTTATTGGGGCAGTTGCTCCCACACGCCAGTGCTCCATTGAGATTAGAAATGAAACCAAGGACTTCAGCCTTTGTAATCCCAGGTACCGTGCACATTTTTTCTCACATCTATCTTAAAATAAAGTCAACAAAGGTCTCATAATAATTGTGCTACTGTTTCTATAACTAGGATGCACATTGTGAGTGGACACTGTGCCATACCTCTGCCACCTTTCATCGATCCTTCCAAATCTGACATGGCGCAGTTTGTCAAGACTCCACACTCAGCACGTGGATCTGTTGGTGTCTTCACTTATGATCTCCTGAAGAAGGTTGCAGACCAGCCCGCTGAGAAGATAGCTGTCATGTTCTCTGTGCCCTATGACTTTAACATGTACTCAAACTGGTATGCAGTGGGAATCTTTGATAAGAGCAAAGAGTGTAATGATAATCTTTATTATGAGATGTATAATAACACACACCAGTCATTTGTCAGAGATAAAGCAAACTCATGTCTGACTCATAAGGGTGATCATGTGACAGTCACGGCTACAATGTCAGACTCCTACCAACCTGTCATTAAACTGCAAGTCAGAGATCACTGAGTAGACAGTGACTCAAATGTAAAATGACAATCAATTCATTGAGTCATTTGTGTATTTTACTACAATTATATTGTCATTTTACACATGATTACACAGATGGTTTTGGGCTGTCAGAGTAACATACTGATCGAGAAAAATCAAAACATTGTTCCAATTCATTTAATAGCTGTAGGCTAACTGGTTTTGAAATGCAGAAGTTTGAATACCTCTCCTCTTTAGCACCAAAAATAAAGCAGATAATACTGATATCAGTCTAGATTTAATGTAAGGACAATCTGAACAAAAGGTAACAGTTTGCAGTTTACTCCACAGATTAGAACAGACATTAATGAGGGTCTAAAGTTGGGTCTCAATGTAAGTTTTGCTTTACGTTTTTTTTTAAATTTTGGCTGTGTTTGATCTAAGCTGATATCTGTCGAATCTGTAACACCAAATAAATCTGTAAATTCTGTCTGTAATAACATAATATAATCACACACAACTTATAAATCATACAAAATAATATCAACAATAAGGCTTTATGTTTCTTAACATAGATACATATTGATACATAGATTCTAAATATATGCAGTCATGTGCAATTTTCAATTTATTCCACTAAATAATCAACATGAAATTGCTGGTATCCAAATAAAAAATTAAACAAAACTTTTTCAACTTGTTTTTGTTTTGAATTTTTTTTCAATAATTTATTGTTTTTTATTACACCAACACACAAACATAATGTAGTTTTAAAAACATGACCATACAAAACAATTCCATGTTTTGGAATATTAATTAATATTAAACCTGACTGCCTGTTTGTACAGTGATCACCACTTTTTCAACAACATTGTGGTTTCATATTCAGTGGCCAGGAGGATGAATGGATGTCTTATTAAATAATAAGGAGCATTATCTGATACTCATACCTCATATGTGCATTTATATTCAAAAATGTATGTATCAGAAAAATATATTGACATAGAATGTGTATTTTTTGTACCTACATGCATGTAGACATGTGAGAGATGTGAAAGCAGAGAAATAAGTCTATTATTGTCAAATCAATATGTGTGCTCTGGTCCAGTTGGTAGATTACTCATAAGCTACAGCCAGTCAGTTATTTGGCATCGTGTGTCATGGAAAACTCTACCAGTGATCAATTTGTATTAATATTATTATAGTGACTAATAACCAAGAGGATCAAGTTAATATATAACAGCAACATTCTGTAGTCTCTCATTAAAGGCAGTTCCTTTGAACATTTCTTTGACTGTTCTTTAACTGTTTGCTGCTACTACAACTTACACTTGTGCTACCTGATGGTTCTAAATAAGAGTTGAACTAAATTTGGAGTGTTATGCTCCACAAAGCCTCTTTAAGAACAATGCTTCCTGAGACCAAGAAAGACTCAAAAAGTAAAAGACCTCATCTCAACTCAAAAGACACACTGAATAAATCAATCAATCAAATCAATAAAAACATGTATTAATCATCATTAAACCTACACAGTCTTGGGTTAACATTACAGTTTACCTACACTACTGTAGTTACTGCCTCTGCAATGAATCATATTTCTCACACATAATGAATTAGTTTCACATTAATCATAAGTTTTTTATTTTAAGTGCAGAACTAACTGACTAACTAAATGAAATTCCATGACAAACATTGAATATCTATATGTATTTTCTTTATGTCTTATTCATTTTGACTGATGAAGACACACTAGTGTTGAAACATTACTCTATTTGCACTATTAAAGTCTGCAGATCAAACTAAATTAATTAAATTGGTCATGGGTGTTAGGAAAATAGTTACATCAAAAGTTAAATGGCACAAAATTGTAAAGAAAAATCATCTAAGGTTGCAGTATGGCTCCTTCCTTTCCCTCTCCTTCTCTTTTTCTTCCATGTGGAAGATCTTTCCATCAGGCTGTTTCTTCCACATCAGCTTCACATTTGTATCCAGGCCTTTATCCTTCATTGCCTGATTGAACTGAGAAATGCAAAAATTCTTGATTAGGGATTGTATGAAAATTAGAGCAAGGGGAGAAAACTACAGTATATATTTTTCTTCAGGCTCAATTGAACATATACTGGATATTTGAACCCAGGGCCGGCCCAAGCCTCCATGGGGCCCTAAGCAAAATTTGATTTTGGGGCCCTCTATTACTGCCAATAATAATGATTATTGATCATTCACACACCTACTATAAACGTATTCTACTTATTCTACTCCGTCATTATGAATACACTTGTAAAACTAAATGTGAAAACTTTTTGTTGTAATTAGATTGTAATCAACAGTGATTAATGCAATGGAAGCAGACACCAGGATTTGCAAACTTACAGAAAAATCTTTCAATTAATATTTGGCAAAGTCAGCAACTCCCCCTACTGGCCACACAGAGAATCAATACATAAAACCAAAAGAGCAGCCCGGTATGTTTTACCCATCTATGGTTTTTAATCTGAAATGGTAGCAAATTCAGCTACAAGAGCAGCCTGGGGTTGATTAACACTTAATATTCAAAGTGATATAGTACTAAGTGGGATACTGAATGTCATCTAGGTCAATTAAAAGTAACAAAATAAACTAATCATTTACTGTAAACACAATCTGCTTTATTATTATTATTTTAAATAAACTGCTACACCATATATACAAAAACAGACAGTATTAAATAAAATGAAAATACAACAACAAATACTTAAATAATGATGAAAATCAACAGGCACCTAAAACAAGGTAACACAAATGGTTGATAAATAAAATATTAAGTTGAATTAGTTCTGAAAACTATGTAAAAATGTGCAAAATATTTGGTAAAAATAGGGAGGGAAATACAAAACACACTCCTGTAATTCAAACATTTGACTTTTATATGTAAAAAACACAGCATTGAATAAAATAAACAAAGAAATATCAAATAAAATAGAAAGTTAAATAATTACGTCTGAAAACTATGTAAAAATGTCTCTTCGGGAATGTGAATGTGTCCTTTATAGGCAGTGGCCCTCTTAATACCTGTTCAGTCCTTTCTGAGTCTGATAGGAAAGAGGGACACTCAGCGGAGCTGCTGATCCCTGCTGCAAACTGGATGCTGAAGAAGATCATTCTCGATGACCAAAGATGAAGGACCTATAGGGAAATTAAAATAATATTTTTGGACAAAATTATTAATCTCAGAATATTCTGCAGTACACTGAGCAATTATAAAGGCTGTTTTGTTGTTAACTTACCAGGTACAGCTGAGGTTGCAGAGAGGACAGTGGGTACAGTGGATGTAGCAGAAGATAGAGATGGACCTGAGATGAAAAACATGTCCCTTGTCATATGATTATATTTTATATTATTACATCTTAATGAGATAATTTGACTAGAAATTAACTATATATGGTGACAGTTTTTCGATTACCTGATTCATCAGCCTGGGCTGCTCCTGAGGAGGTGGATTGCCCCTGGACTGAGTCACTGCCTCCTCCAAAATACTTTAACAGTGCTCCTGGGGAAGTTTCATATAACGTATGAATAGGGAGTTGATTTTTATTTACTCACACAAATTACTGTGCTCTGCAGCAAACAATTGCAAACAACATACCTCAAACTATAAGTTAACTAAATTAATTCATTAATGCAAAACCATATTGCTAGCAAACGTCACCGCGTTTGTAATTAACGTTATTAAACATTGTTATCAGAAACGTTGTTTTGATGCCAAAAAGCGACCCAGAATAATATATATACACTGAGAATTAACTTTTCAAAGTAGTACACAAACACAAAAACGTTAGCTTGAATAGTAAGCTAAGCTATCTAACCTACCCACAAGAGAGAAGTAGTAAGACATTTTGAACTAATGTTAGCTAGCAAATTTGCTATTATAGGCTAACGTATTTGAAACAAAATGTCAACAATAATTAGGGACTTTCCTAATTTCAGGGAACTTTTCAAAATCTCCTTGACACCAAATGTTACATTACCTTTATCTTGTCGTTTTTTCTCCTCTTCATCTTTCTTCCTTTTTCTCTTTTCTGCCCCTGAGGGGTAAGTCCTTTTTTGCGACATCCTTCACCTGCTCCTAGCTCCTAGATGCTGAGTGCGCACCGCACGGTTGGGTGCACTGCATACGTTACTAGCGGAGGTCAAATGTCAAGCAGTGAGGCAGTAGGAAACTACACTCTGCTTGATATCATGTTAACAGACTCTGTTAACATGATATTGTTGTTGGTTTTTTGTGGGGTTTTTTTGTACAAGAACGTACATTTGATAATATATGAATTATCATCACGCACACATGGAAAAAAAATAATTAATTGCTTTTTTATTTTTTAAGTTAGTTGCTCTAGGGGGCCCCCTAGTGGTCACGGGGCCCTAAGCAGCTGCTTAGTTCGCTTATGCCTTGGGCCGGCCCTGTTTGAACCTTACTGTGACCATTATTATGTACAGTAAATTATGGGAGGGCCCACTTGATCTCTATGATGAACCCATGTCACCCATTCCTCTAATGGTGAAGTAGGTCAGTTACTGTTGGATGAAATCATGTGGTTTCACTGGTGAAGACAGGTGAACTCTTAACAGTTTACTGGCCAGCTTGCTTACTGTGTGTTACAGAGCCCCCTACTGACTGAGGGAGGGCCTTACAACTAATGTGTTACATGAATCTGATTCTCAATCTGAAATGACTGGCCTGATCAAGCTTAATCCATTCAATAGGTTGGAATAAATATTATTTATTATAATCTTTCTATGCATGCTTGCCACACAAACTATTTTCTGTCATGTGTCCTTGCTCTTGTTTTGCACTTGTACCTATGGTGAAAAAGGAATGTTAAACAATCAACCACTTTGTTCCTGAATTGCTAAATGAAATAGCAACATATCAGTATAAAGTAAGGTATGGGTACTTTATTTTTCACTCAGTGAAATTCACTGACAGGAAAATGACACTAACTTACATGTTTTTGACAATGGAAGAAAACCTATGCAAGCATGGGGAGAACATGCAAACTATGAGGCAACAGTGCTAACTACCCAACCGCTGTAATCTTCATGCACTAATCTCATTACCTGTTGCATGATGTCCTTGCTTGCATTCTCCATGTTCACAGAGGAGTCATTGGCGGTTAGTTTTATCTTCACCAAACGCAGATTCGTTTGCACTTTTTAAGGAGGAAATATGAATATAAAAATGTGTTTTTCATACATTACTTGCAAAGTGTCTCCAAAGTTGTGATTTATATCAACATGAAAACAATGAAACAAGTCTTAAATTTTTCTTACCATTGCAGACAAAGAAATATTTAGTACTACAATGCCATTCTTCCCAGTGGCCTTTATGTAAAACCACACAGGGGATATTGATGTTACCAGTTGGTTTCTGAGACTTCCATTTTGTGAATGAAGCAGGGTGCCCATCTGACCACCTCCATGTGTCTCTCCTGAGACCGATCCATGCATTTGAAGTTATCATGTTTTTTATCAGTTCATTCTCAGTTTGGTTCCGCACACTGGCCAGGTCAGTGTAGTTCTCCCTGCAGTACCTTTGAGCCGCGTTCCAGTCCTTAGGTTCATTCACAAAGATGAAACTGGAAGCCGCCTCTGTTTCTACACTCCATTCAAATATGTTTCAGCAAAATTGAAAAAGGTTAGACTTGATCATCAATAAATATCTAAACAATGCTACTTTTGAAAACATTTGCCATTTTGGTTTTATATTAATTAAAAAAGCAGCTGGCAAACATAGATTAATGTCTACATAAATAAATGCATGGGGTTGAGCAACATTATCATTATTTGTTTGTACTCTGTGAACAAATTTAGGTAAGAAAATATTGATGAATCCTAGATTGGTGTGTCAAACATCCGTACGCACAGTTTAAACACAGTCTGTGTGTACACACTGTTTGTGAATGAGGCCCAACGTGTGGTGTGAGGACGACACAATGGTCCATGGACTTTTCTTTTGTATTCATGTAAACATCTCATGCAGCTAGCAGCAGGTAGATTTCAGTAGATACTGCACAGGACCAAGTCAGAACTACTTAATTCTTTCTTGATGGTTTACCAAATGTGCAGTAGTAATATTAGTTACTATGGCTATTTGCCACTATGACTATGTTTTCTTACCATTGTAGCAGACAAACGGTATTTTTAATCCACAAGGCAGATCATTCCATGACCCATTATACAGTATTTCTGCACAGTTCTCATATCCCCCATGGTTGTTGGGTTCATTACCATTCCACATCCTGAACTCTGCCTCTCCTCCACCATAATAACCCCCCTTTTGAAATGTCCATGCCCAAGTGTGAACTTTATCAGTCAGTCCTATCCAGACATGACCATTAAAATATTCTCGTGTAGTGTCCACCAGCTTGCTCAGTTCTTGTTCGTTGACAACCGTGGCCAGGTCCTTGTACATTGACCTGCAGTATCTCTGAGCTTCAAACCAAGTCAAAGCCTGTTTGACAAGAATGTACTCATGGGGAAAACAGGCAGGTAGGAAACACAGTCCTGTGATAATGAAAAAAATATATTTGATAGTTTTAGTACTGAGTGTGTGAATCTAAAGGGAAAAAACATCTTTAGTGAAACAAAACTGTAAGACACAGAGGTTCAAAAATGGAGGTCTTATTTATTGTTGGGTCTAATAAAACATCACATACAGATCTTGGTGAAACACTCTTTTGGTGTTGCCCACAGATAGATACCACTATGTCTGTAGCCTATATGAATTATGGCTGTGCATCACAGAACACAAAAATAATTGGGAGAACTGGATGGGCCCCTAGGGGCCACTGTGGCCAAAACGCACAGAATTTCGAGTCCGGCCCTAACAGATGTAATCTCACTCCAAACTTTTCATGAAGCCTTAGGGCCCTGTAAACTCACATAATTAACATAATACAATCTAAATAAAGTTTAAATATAACAAGGTTGATTATGTTGTAAATGTGCGCATTGTTTTAAATAACTAATCTCCAATCAGGGCCGGCCCAAGGCATAAGCGAACTAAGCAGCTGCTTAGGGCCCCGTGACCACTAGGGGGCCCCCTAGAGCAACTAACTTAAAAAATAAAAAAGCAATTAATTATTTTTTTTCCATGTGTGCGTGATGATAATTCATATATTATCAAATGTACGTTCTTGTACAAAAAAACCCCACAAAAAACCAACAACAATATCATGTTAACAGAGTCTGTTAACATGATATCAAGCAGAGTGTAGTTTCCTACTGCCTCACTGCTTGACATTTGACCTCCGCTAGTAACGTATGCAGTGCACCCAACCGTGCTGTGCGCACACAGCATCTAGGAGCTAGGAGCAGGTGAAGGATGTCGCAAAAAAGGACTTACCCCTCAGGGGCAGAAAAGAGAAAAAGGAAGAAAGATGAAGAGGAGAAAAAACGACAAGATAAAGGTAATGTAACATTTGGTGTCAAGGAGATTTTGAAAAGTTCCCTGAAATTAGGAAAGTCCCTAATTATTGTTGACATTTTGTTTCAAATACGTTAGCCTATAATAGCAAATTTGCTAGCTAACATTAGTTCAAAATGTCTTACTACTTCTCTCTTGTGGGTAGGTTAGATAGCTTAGCTTACTATTCAAGCTAACGTTTTTGTGTTTGTGTACTACTTTGAAAAGTTAATTCTCAGTGTATATATATTATTCTGGGTCGCTTTTTGGCATCAAAACAACGTTTCTGATAACAATGTTTAATAACGTTAATCAATATGGTTTTGCATTAATGAATTAATTTAGTTAACTTATAGTTTGAGGTATGTTGTTTGCAATTGTTTGCTGCAGAGCACAGTAATTTGTGTGAGTAAATAAAAATCAACTCCCTATTCATACGTTATATGAAACTTCCCCAGGAGCACTGTTAAAGTATTTTGGAGGAGGCAGTGACTCAGTCCAGGGGCAATCCACCTCCTCAGGAGCAGCCCAGGCTGATGAATCAGGTAATCGAAAAACTGTCACCATATATAGTTAATTTCTAGTCAAATTATCTCATTAAGATGTAATAATATAAAATATAATCATATGACAAGGGACATGTTTTTCATCTCAGGTCCATCTCTATCTTCTGCTACATCCACTGTACCCACTGTCCTCTCTGCAACCTCAGCTGTACCTGGTAAGTTAACAACAAAACAGCCTTTATAATTGCTCAGTGTACTGCAGAATATTCTGAGATTAATAATTTTGTCCAAAAATATTATTTTAATTTCCCTATAGGTCCTTCATCTTTGGTCATCGAGAATGATCTTCTTCAGCATCCAGTTTGCAGCAGGGATCAGCAGCTCCGCTGAGTGTCCCTCTTTCCTATCAGACTCAGAAAGGACTGAACAGGTATTAAGAGGGCCACTGCCTATAAAGGACACATTCACATTCCCGAAGAGACATTTTTACATAGTTTTCAGACGTAATTATTTAACTTTCTATTTTATTTGATATTTCTTTGTTTATTTTATTCAATGCTGTGTTTTTTACATATAAAAGTCAAATGTTTGAATTACAGGAGTGTGTTTTGTATTTCCCTCCCTATTTTTACCAAATATTTTGCACATTTTTACATAGTTTTCAGAACTAATTCAACTTAATATTTTATTTATCAACCATTTGTGTTACCTTGTTTTAGGTGCCTGTTGATTTTCATCATTATTTAAGTATTTGTTGTTGTATTTTCATTTTATTTAATACTGTCTGTTTTTGTATATATGGTGTAGCAGTTTATTTAAAATAATAATAATAAAGCAGATTGTGTTTACAGTAAATGATTAGTTTATTTTGTTACTTTTAATTGACCTAGATGACATTCAGTATCCCACTTAGTACTATATCACTTTGAATATTAAGTGTTAATCAACCCCAGGCTGCTCTTGTAGCTGAATTTGCTACCATTTCAGATTAAAAACCATAGATGGGTAAAACATACCGGGCTGCTCTTTTGGTTTTATGTATTGATTCTCTGTGTGGCCAGTAGGGGGAGTTGCTGACTTTGCCAAATATTAATTGAAAGATTTTTCTGTAAGTTTGCAAATCCTGGTGTCTGCTTCCATTGCATTAATCACTGTTGATTACAATCTAATTACAACAAAAAGTTTTCACATTTAGTTTTACAAGTGTATTCATAATGACGGAGTAGAATAAGTAGAATACGTTTATAGTAGGTGTGTGAATGATCAATAATCATTATTATTGGCAGTAATAGAGGGCCCCAAAATCAAATTTTGCTTAGGGCCCCATGGAGGCTTGGGCCGGCCCTGTCTCCAATGGAGGGTGTAGTTATATCCTGAGTGCTGGAAGGTTGATGGTGTGGATGAAAAGGTGAAGCTCGCCCGTTAGGTGATTGGGAGTAGAGACACTTAGCAAACAGGAAGTGTTTACTATTTCATACCACTGGTGCAGCTTGTAATGCATCATCTTGTTATAGAGCATCTTTAATATACTGTAACCTGCTTTATCCTTGGTAACCATTAACAATTACCTCATTGTAAAGTTTGACAAAGAAACATAAACATGCCTAAACATACCTGATAAGATTGTGATAATAAAGGTCTTCCCCTCCATGGAGATGATTGTCCTGCTCCCTTTTACTGTTCTGTCATTACACTGTAAGAGGAATTATAAGAGCATTATTATAGACAGACTACTCAACAATCTACACTGACTTGATTTGGCTATTTTTGCCCATAACTGGTTTCATACATATTTGTCCGATACAACACAGGAAACCTGCACAGTTGGCCTAAAAACAACCACCCTTGGGATTAATAAGGGAGTACCGCAAGGTTCTGTGCAGGACCTTCTATAAATTACTCTCTATACTAAAAATCATTCCAACACAGACTTATTTCTAATCCAACTATGAGCATTTATTTATGAGTTACAAACCATTTTACACTAAAAGGGAGCCTAATTGTGAAGTGCAAATGTGGCACCCTGGGATTTTGTGAGTTCAGGTTATGTCCAGCCAGTTTATAAGTTCTTGAAGTTAACTTGTCCCCCCCCCCCCCGCCCCCCACCATTATTTAAATCGGTTTTCTTATTAATAATCTCAAAAAGCCTTGTGTCACTTTAAAAACAGGGAAACTCACCTCTCATGTAGATTATACAGTTTTGCCAGGAGGTGTCAGTATAGGGTCTGGCTAGGTGAGCGGGGGACCGGTAATCCTGGCGTACCAGGAAGTAAACTCTGTTGTTTACACAGACTAGACAGTCGAGGATTACAGAGTAAGAACGCTCACGAAGACTGTCTCTGTTTGTTTATGTTACAGGTGAGGAAAGTGCACAAGCGCCACATATATAAGTTAATTCTGAGTTAATAGTCATTGTTTGGGTCATATTACTGTTTTTATGGCACTTATGTTTGAAAGAGAGCCGTGTAATTACCGTTACTAATGCTAACGCGTCCGGCATGCTAACTCAGCGGTAGGAGAGTTGTGTCGGCGCGAACAATTTATGTGTTATTGATTTAATGTTAAGAAAAGCTACTGTAAGTATGTTTATGTAGCTGGCAATATAAATGTATAGATATATAGGAAGAAAAACTCCCGCTCACGAAGACTGTCTCTGTTTGTTTATGTTACAGTAATGTTGAACAATAAATGAAAGCCGTGGAACTGGAAGAGACTCTTTGTCCATGTGTAACATAATTTGGCGAGCTAGCCAGGAGAAGACTGTTAGGACAACAAAGACACAGTACCTTCTCAAGAGACGAACCTAGACAGATTGGGACAACACAAGACAAAAATGGAGCAGCTCAGAGATGAGATCAGCGCAGTGTTGTGGACACTTGGGAAACCAGAACTCATCAAAGTGTGTCAGTATCTAAAGTGCAGTGAACCCGCAGCCGAGGGATTTAAAGAGAGTCCCGTCGGGCACTGACTCTGCGAGCAGAGAAAACTTTGGATGAAATTGAAGATGGTGGGGAATCCCATACGTTCCAGCAGTTTATTAGTGATCTCAAGATATTCATACAGTCAACACAAGAACATACTACTGACAAGGCAGTAGTACTACAAACTGAGCCTAGTGAAATAAAGAGACTACAACAAGAGTATGAACGGCTTCAGCAGGCTCAGGCAGAGGCACGTCGTATGCTGGAGGAGAAGATTGAAGCTTTGGGATCTCAGCTTAGCAGCACAACACCTGTAAGAGAAAAAGAAGTCAGTCAGCCTCCACCCCTCACAGCACCAGAAGTGACATTAAGAAAAGACTTCCGGATCTTTGGTCAGATAGGGGAGGCTGGGCAGAAGGACAAACTATCTTTTACCAGCCTGACCAATCAGATCGAGTCTGGGCTCAGGAAGGGCTACTCAGAGACTGAAATCATTGAAGCTGTGATTAAAGGAGTAAGCCCTGGCCTTCACCTTCGAGACCTGCTGGAAGTGAAGCGAGACCTCACTCTTCCCACAATAAGAACCATACTGCGAGGACATTATAAAGTGGATTCATCATCTGACTTGCTAAATAGACTCATGAACATATCTCAAGATCCCAAAGAATCATCCCAAGACTTTCTCTTCAGGGCCATAGAGCTCAGAGAAAAACTGCTCTGGAAGAATGGGGATGATACTGAAGAGGAACAGTTCAGCTCAGACTTAATTCAATGAAAGTTCCTGCGCTCATTGGAGACTGGTCTGTTTAGTGAGGCAGTGAAGTTTCAGTTAAAGCCTTACCTTAGCAACACAAAAGTTAAAGATGAGGTTCTGATAGAGAAGATAAGTGAGGCTGCCAGTCTTGAGTTAGAGAGACAAAATAAGCTTCGAAGAAACACAACAGTCAAGCCACCCAGGGTGAATGAAGTACACACAGAGCAGCAACTCAACAAAAGGCAGCTGCCTCTGAATAGTGGAACAGATACAAATAATGAAATACAGAGGACAGGAGGTGTGGGAGCCACCGCAAAAGAAAAACAAGGACAGAGCAAAGGGCCTGATCCAGAGACTGCTATGCTGATTGAAGGCCTCAGGGCCGATGTTCTCGAGGTAAAAAAAATGTTTAATGAGACATTAGAGGCAACAAAGTCAAGGTCCAGTAGAGTCACCCAGCCATCGGCAGCTGCAAGATGGACTAGAGGATGTCAGGCGTGCAGAGAAGCTCAGGTCGGTGACACTTGTAGGCACTGCATCTCTCTCGTGGCTGCAGGCAGAACAGGTCCACTCAGAGAAACGGGAGGGGGCTGCTGAGCAGGGACCCACAGTAGCCCATCCACTCTCCAGGTCCCAAGTAAAGTCTGTGTCTTTGCAAAACACCTCTTCACCGTCACAAAAGTTAGCAAATGACACTCCCTCTGCCACCCCACAACCAGACCACAGCAGACCACCAGTAGTCCACCCACACTCCAAGTCACAAGTAAACTCTGTGTCTCAGCACAACACCTCACCCCCAAAAGAACCACAAAGTGACAACACAGACACTGTACCCACCCCACAATCAGACAGCAGTTACCCTCCTAGTGGTTTCATGCCCTCACAACGCCAAACCAAGCTCATCAGTCTCATTGGGAGAAGATGCATGGTCCAGTGCCACCTCGACAACAGACCAGTTGAGGCCCTGTGGGACAGTGGAGCTCAGGCAAGTCTTATTAACAACTAGAAAATTTAGCAATTTCATAAGAAATTGTGTGTGGGAGCTGCAAACTGGCAGACGCATCCCTCGCAAACTGCCAGATGCAGCCGCTGCCACCATTCCTGTTATTGCTACCTTCACTGCAGATTTCTGTTGGAGCAGCAATTATTCAACATTTTGTGGCGCCACCTACAGGTGAAGTTTCATTAAATACCACAGAGGTGTTCAATATCCCCATCTGTACAATTCTGCTGTCATCATAGAAGGTTGACATTAAAAGATATGGAACTTAATAAGTCATATGTTGGTGTTTCACTAATGGCCACAAGGTGGGGCTATTGGCTCCATGTTTCACTATATCGTACACATTGACATGGAGAACTAATGTACCAAGTTTCATTTCATTGAAGACAACAGAACTGTAGGAATATTGTGTTATAATATTACAGTAGCGCCCCCCATTTGGTAAAATTGTATCAAATTTTACATAATGGTACAGTGCCACCATGTGTACAAGATTATCAAATTTTGTGTTGATCCGAATCGGCATTGAAGAGTTATTGATCGTTAAATGCATCAGGCCACGCCCCCAAAAGTTTGCTAACCAATTACAGACAAACGGTAAGGGTTACCAAAAAACGAAGATAACAGCTGTGTTCGGGGTCCTCTAAACATGTTGTGTACCAAGTTTGATGAAGATTGGATGAAAAATGTGCCAAAAGTAGTAAAAAATGTATTTTTCAAAAAAATCAAAATGGCGGAAAAGTTTTATAGACGCAAATGGGCGTGGCCTATATCAGTCTACTTGGTACCATCCAAGGAACACACTGTGCAAAGATTGTTTGAATACGCCTTACGGTTCATGAGTTATAAGCCAAAATGTAAAACATGTAATAACTGACCACATGGTGGCGCTACAGATCATTCTTTACAATATGTGAAGCATTTGCTCATGGGCCACCTGTAGTTGAAGTTTGAACACTTTAGCACTTTTACTTCTTGAGATATGAGCTTTCAAACATCGCTCCCATTGACTTTCCATTATAAATTTTAATGTTTTAAAAAATTATATAAAATCAATGGAATATGTTAGAGATATGAAAAGTAATAGCACACATCTCCTTATGGATATGTACAATTTGACATTGAAACGAAGTTGATATGACAAATCGTGTAGGACTAGTTACGCTACGAAAAACGGCGAAATAATAATAATAATATATAAAGAGCGAAGATAACATAGTGTGGGAGCTTTGCAGCTCCCACACAATAAATAAATAAAGAGCGAAGATAACATAGTGTGGGAGCTTTGCAGCTCCCTCACAATAAAGAGCGAAGATAACATAGTGTGGGAGCTTTGCAGCTCCCACACAATGACTGGCGAAAACAACACCTCCCACATAGCACTGTCAGGCCCCTTTCTGAACTTTTGGGAGCAGAACCACTTGTAGCATTAGCTGCTAACGGAAGTGAAATCCCATATGATGGATGGGTAGAAACAGAGTTTTATTTGGACTGTGACACTCACCCTGAAAAGACACTTCTAGTCCCCATGTTGGTATCCAGTGATCCCAATGTTGCAGAGCAACCCATTATTGGATTCAACGTGATTGAAGAAGTAGTGAGCAAATGGGGCAAGTGACAGTCGAAACTACAAAACATTCACAAAATCAGCAGGATCTTCTCAGTGTCAGTGGGAACAGCAAAATCAATGTTAAAGCTCCTGCAGACACCTGATTCAAACCAAAGTGTGGGGACAGTGCAGACAGGGAAGAGAGGAATACGCTGTGCGGGGGAACAAATAACCACCACATTTGTTCGTGCACATGTTGGGGCCCAGTTTGCAGGAGAGAGCCTGTTGTTTGTTCCCAGTGTTTCATCGCAGCTGCCTGAGGGTCTGGTTATTCAGGAGGGACTGGTCACTGTCAGTGAGGAAAGGTTTGCATACATCCCAGTCTCAATTGCTAACACCAGCAAGATTGACATCGCCCTAATCCCTCGCACTATTCTGGAACACCTGGAAGAAATAAAAACAGTGTATCCAGTCACAGTGGAGTCCGCTAACAACACAGCAGAGGCAGAGACAGTTAACACTAGAACCGCCAAGGCGTCATTTTTATCCCCCTGGCGTTTTCAAATGCATGTAACTCTGTTAAATTAAGACCCCTACATCTTTCAGTTCGTGACTTTTCCTAAAATGGGTTTATTAATCATCTAGTGAATTATGGGGGGTGTGGGATAAAAAGAAAAAAAAATATGATCATTTATACCTCGAACCGCCGAGGGGTTCATTTTTACCCCTTATAAAACCGCTGTAGAATGCCGTGCTCAACACTTCCGCAAGGGGGGGGGGGGGGGGTGTTATTACGTGCTTTATTATTTTTTCACTTTGCTTCATGTTTGATACACGTTGTTGTCCGACTCGTTTATAAGAGAGAACGGGAGAGTTTCACTCAGTAGGTAAATTTTTCCTTACAATGACAGGTGCGAACGAGGTAGATTACTCCAGTAAAAGTAAGACTTAGTTTTATGACTTAGAAATCGCCAAATGACTTACTTTAACGAATTTCGTTTGTTTATATAATGCAGATTTGTAAAATATTACTTTTATGAGGATCACAGTCACAGACAATAAACTTAGCATTTGATAATTGTGGTAGCAGCGGTGCAGCAGATGTAATGAAGTCCACGCAGCACGCTGGATGCTGCGTGCTGCGATTCCCTGGAAAATTGGCTTCTTCTCCCTCAAACAGGGTACACTTGCACTCACACTAGCCAAATAATCCGGACTTTAGGGGGCAAACGTGCTTGGGCACGGTACGATTGCCTAGTGCGCGCTAAATGAGCAGTGTCAGAGTGGGTGGGTGGGGGGGGGGGCGGGTGTGTGCGAGAGATAGCGCTCCGTTTATTTATTCCCTTCATAAAACGCGTTATTATCCAAAACTCATTTTTAACTTTTAATTGTTCTTCTTCTACAATAATTAAATTATTTAAATAAATAAATACTCTTAATTAAATTATTTAACTATTTAACAGTCCGGTACAGTCAAATTTGACTTTTCTGACCTTTTCGATCTATAATGAAATAACTAAAGCAATTGTAGGCCTAAAATTAATAAAAATCCACTCAACTGAAATGTAAATAGTTATTTTGTCTTACTTATTACATAAAGAGATGAAAATTAACAACTTAACTGCTTCAAGAAATGACATCTTTGCGATTGCTGACAGGGGGTAAAAATGATCCCCTCCGGCGGTTCTAGGTATATTGGAATGTTGGCGGTTCTAGTGTTAAACAAAACACTGAGCAGTATCACATTCAGCTTAATGAGATAACCAGCGACTCACAGCCTATCCACAAACCCGCTCAGTGGTATCCGCCTGTTAAAGTGGACCATCTCAACGAAGATCAGCAGCAGGTTGTGAGACAGCTGTTACGAGAGGAATGTCATGCTTTTGCTTATGACGACAGAGATGTAGGAAGCATTCCTACCTTAAACATGCACATCACACTGCATGACACAACACCTGTTCGAAAAACCTACATATCGGTGCCAAAACCCCTGCACCAAGAGGTGAAGGAGTACCTGCAAGATCTACTGAACCGAGGATGGATTTCAGAGTCAAGGTCACCCTACTCCTCTCCAATCGTCTGCGTGAGGAAAAAGTCAGGTGAATTGAGGTTGTGCTGTGATTACAGGGAACGCAACAGGAAATCTGTACCAGACAGGCACCCGATTCCCAGGATCCAGGATATGCTTGACTCCCTGCATGGCAGCTCCTGGTTTTCAGTTCTTGATCAGGGCAAAGCATATCACCAGGGGTTCCTGGACCCTGAGAGTCGTCCCCTCACCGCCTTCATAACACCTTGGGGTTTATACCAGTGGAACCGCATACCCTTTGGCCTCAGCTCAGCTCCAGTAGAGTTTCAAAGGAGTATGGAGGACTGTCTGAGGGGCCTTCGTGATGTTATCTGCCAGCCATATCTAGATGACAATCTAGTGCACTCATCTTCATTTGAAAAGCATGTGGATCACATCCGGGCTGTCCTGCAAAGGTACAGAAGACATGGTGTTAAACTCAGTCCACAGAAATGTGATGTTTTCAAGTGGGAGGTGCGCTTTCTCGGCCGGATGGTATCAGAGGAGGGGTATACCATGGACCCAGCCGAGATAGCTCCTGTTCAAGCCCTCAAAGAACGACCACCTTCCACGGTAGGAGAGTTGAGCAGAGTCCTTGGTTTCCTCTCCTACTACAGGGTCTACATCCCAGATTTCTCTAAAGTGGCAAAACCGCTTTATCAGCTGCTGACCTTGCCTCCAGATAGATCCCCACCACCTGCAGTGAAAACAAAAGGAAAAAAGGTTAGTCCAAAGCAGAGGGGCAGGCCACCACCCAGCACACCTATCAGCTGGACTCAGAGCCACCAGGATGCTCTTAGTAAGCTGATTGGCTGTCTCATAGAACCTCCCATTCTAGGCTACCCTGATTTTGCTGAGCCCTTCATACTACACTGTGATGCCTCACAAGAGGGCCTAGGGGCTGTCTTATATCAGCAAAAAGAAGGCAGGATGAAGGTGATTGCATATGGTTCACGGACATTAACACCTCCGGAGAAAAATTATCATATGCACTCCGGAAAACTGGAATTCTTGGCCTTAAAGTGGTCAATCTGTGAACGCTTTCGAGATTACCTTTATTATGCTCCACATTTTGTTGTCTACACGGACAATAACCCCCTAACATATGTCCTCACCACAGCTAAACTGAACGCAACAGGCCATCGGTGGGTGGGCGAACTGGCCGACTTCAACTTCACAGTAAGATATCGGCCAGGAAAGAAGAATGCAGATGCTGACGGCCTGTCCAGGTTACCTCTTGATATCCACCAGTACATGGCTCAGTGCACAGCAGAGGTAAAACAGGATGTAATCAGGGCTGTTGTGGAGAGTGCAGTGTTACAGAGAGAGGATGTCTTTCGTGAGACAACTGTAATCAACCAAAGTGCCATCAGCTTAGTACAAGACCCCTCACCACTGTCTGCTGGAAAGTCTCTGTCACAAGAGGAAATCAGGGTGAGTCAGGAGAAAGATGCTGTGATTGGTCGCTTTCTGCATTTCAAAGCCAGAGACTATCTGCCAAAAGGTTGCACGCTGAAAGCAGAACCACCTGATGTCAAGATCATGTTGAGACAATGGAGCAGATTGCATGTGAATGATGATGGGGTCCTCTACAGGAGAGCTAACGGCAGAGATCAGCTTCTGCTCCCCAAAGAACACCATGACACCGTGTTCAGAGAACTACATAAAGAAATGGGACATTTGGGGGCAGAAAGAACCCTGGGGCTAATAAGAGACAGATTTTACTGGCCCAAAATGCAAAGTGATGTGGAACATTTTGTGATGCATGCCTGTGAATGTTTAAAGCGGAAACGACCAAGTAAGATCACCAGAGCCCCACTGACTTCCATTACCACTACCTACCCCTTTGAACTTGTATCCATAGACTTTTTGCACCTTGAGACCTGCAAACATGGGTATGAATACATTTTAGTGGTAATGGACCACTTTACACGGTTCGCACAAGCGTATGCAACAAAAAACAAATCGGCAAAAACAGTTGTGGAAAAAGTCTTAAATCACTTCGCACCCACCTTCAGCTTTCCGGTGAGAATCCATCACGACATGGGGAGGGAGTTCGAGAACCAGATGTTTTCCCAGCTGCAAAAGGTATGTGGCATGCGTGGCTCTCACACTACCCCATATCATCCTCAAGGCAACGGGCAAGTTGAGAGGTTCAATAGGACGCTCCTGTCCATGCTGAGAACACTGACTGACATTGAAAAAGCAGACTGGAAGAACTCACTGGCAAAAGTAGTGCACGCCTATAATTGCACTAGGAGCGAGGCCACTGGGTTCTCTCCTTACTATCTGATGTTCGGCCGCACGCCCAGACTCCCTATAGACATCTTGTTTAACTTACCATCACAGGAGCAGCAAGTAAGTTATGAGGAGTATGTTGCAAGGTGGCAGTCACGAATGAAAGAGGCCTATGAAATTGCATCAGCAACAGCTCAGAAAGAAGCGTCGAGAGCTAAAAGACACTACGACCAGAAGACATTCATACAACTTCATCCTGGCAACAGAGTCTTGCTCCGCAATCTCACTGAAAGGGGAGGGCCTGGCAAACTTCGTTCACACTGGGAGGATGCAGTGTATGTGGTGGTGAGTCAAAAGAGCCCTGACACTCCTGTTTATGAGATCAAATCAGAGAGAGGAGGCAGAAGCCGCACAGTACACAGAAATCTGCTGCTTCCTTGTGACAGCCTACCTGTGGAAACAACAGAGAGAAAAGAGCTGGACAAAAGAAAGAGAAGCCTGAACCAAAATAAAGGGAAAACTCAACAACAGTCACAACCTCAGGATACAGACATGGAAAGTGAGGAGGAAGGCGAACTTGTGTGGAGGTTTTCACACCAACACAACCATAATGGCAGAGTTGTTGCTCCGACCCCTGAGGCTGAGGCTTCTGAACATCAGCTGGGAGAAGTACAGACAAGAGACAGTGAACCAGAGCTACAGGATTTGGATGGAGGGGAGGAACTGGAGTTGCAGATGTCACAGGATCATCATGACCTACAGGAGCAACAAAGAGAGCAAACATCTGAGGAAGAGGGACAGCTTCAGCGGGGAGACAGCGACTCTGACACAGATTCAGGATCATCACCTCTGACACGACACATCCATCCTCAGAGAGAGCGACGGAGGCCAAGGATGCTGACATATGATGCACTAGGACAACCTACTGTCAGACAAGCTGATATGGACAGCATTGAGGTGGGCACACCAGCACCTTGCTTCCAGACACTGTGGAGACCGTGGGTGCCCACAGACATACAGACAGTGTGCTAGAGACTCAAGTAACAAACTGACCAGAGACTGAGATAAAACATGGGGAAGAATGGACAGAATAGGATAATCATTTTACATTACAATACTGTAGTGTTAGACTACTATTTAGATGTTTAGATGGTGATAAACATGTAAGAGTGTGGTAACAGACTAAGTGAAGTGTTGGCCGATAATTGAGTCTAGTTACAATAGAGAATTCAGCCAAGTAGGATGAACGTGTTTACAAATCTTGAAAACGATTGGTTATCCTCCACAAGATTAGATATTGGGTATCAATTGAGCAGTACAAACTTCTTATGTGGGTTTAAATGTATTTGATTTAACATACTGAAGAATGCTTTTATTGAACAGAGAAATATCATATGTGTGTAACCATAGTGATTATTCAGGATTTGGCACCAGTAAGACAGTAATATGTGTTGAGAGCCAAAAGAAACAAAAAGTGTAACAACATTTTTTTTCTTTTTTTTGTAAGTAGGGGAGGGTGTGGCACCCTGGGATTTTGTGAGTTCAGGTTATGTCCAGTTTATAAATTCTTGAAGTTAACTTGCCCCCCCCCCACCACCATTATTTAAATCGGTTTTCTTATTAATAATCTCAAAAAGCCTTGTGTCACTTTAAAAACAGGGAAACTCACCTCTCATGTAGATTATACAGTTTTGCCAGGAGGTGTCAGTATAGGGTCTGGCTAGGTGAGCGGGGAACCGGTAATCCTGGCGTACCAGGAAGTAAACTCCGTTGTTTACACAGACTAGACAGTCGAGGATTACAGAATAAGAACGCTCACGAAGACTGTCTCTGTTTGTTTATGTTACAGGTGAGGAAAGTGCACAAGCGCCACATATATAAGTTAATTCTGAGTTAATAGTCATTGTTTGGGTCATATTACTGTGTTTATGGCACTTATGTTTGAAAGAGAGCCGTGTAATTACCGTTGCTAATGCTAACGCGTCCGGCATGCTAACTCAGCGGTAGGAGAGTTGTGTCGGCGCGAACAATTTATGTGTTATTGATTTAATGTTAAGAAAAGCTACTGTAAGTATGTTTATGTAGCTGGCAATATAAATGTATAGATATATAGGAAGAAAAACTCCGTTGTTTACACAGACTAGACAGTCGAGGATTACAGAATAAGAACGCTCACGAAGACTGTCTCTGTTTGTTTATGTTACAGTAATGTTGAACAATAAATGAAAGCCGTGGAACTGGAAGAGACTCTTTGTCCATGTGTAACATAAAACATATCACCATTCACCAGAAGGTGGTAAAATAACAAAATAATAAGTTGACAAATTAAAAAAAACTTCTTTATAACTTGTTGCATGTTTGTGTGTGACATTATGAGGCTCCCTTTTAGCAGTGGTGAATATCTATAACTCATAAATTAATGCTCAAAATGAGACAGCAAGAAACATCAAGATAGATAAGGAGAACAATCTGCTGACTTACTAAGATCTGACAGCCTATTTAACCTAGGTGGAAATGCAGCAGTATAGTCTACCTTCATCTTGCCAAATAGTGACCCTACATGGATGGATGAAATTTAGTTAATTAATGGTTTATAAAGTGTACAATAGAATTAATAAGTCACTTACAACCATTTATAAATCCTTTATAAGGGTAGTCTTAGTGTAAAGTGGTACTGTTGTCAGATAATTGAACAAATACACAATACAGATTTATTCATTCCACATTCATGCATTTATTAACCAAATGATGCCTCATTCTTAAGCTGCCTTTTGGAAAAGCCTGGTTTCCCTTTCCACGGTGACGAAATATGATTTGGGTTGTTAAAAATTGCTACACTGGAGTACAATTTAAGATGTAAAACACATTCTAGTTCTACAAATATACATTCAGCATTGTCTCAGTAACATTAAATGTATATTTGCAGATTTGCATACTACTTGTTCAGGTTTCTATAAATGTAATTTAATGTTTTCATTTTGCATCAGAATATTATAATATTGTATATTACTAGACGTTAATTGAGTGTAAATACAATTGCAATACATTGCAAAACTGCACTCTGTCATTTTGAAACATGTTTTGATTCCCCTTAGCTGAGTCAAATAAAATCTACGTTTCAAAGATTCTTTCAAAGAAGTGGTGTCTTACCTTGATGTGAGAGTAAAGGCAAAAATCAGGCCCATCAATGATACATATACAGTGTGGCATAGGTGCAGAGATAGTCTGCAGTTTTTATTGTAGTCCCTGATTTGTATTTGATGCAAAAACACTGATGAACATATTTGCATTGTGTCACAAAGAGAGGAGCAGACTCAACTTTTCCACGAGGGTAAAATCATGAGCTTAACTATTTTTGCAGAGGACAATAATTTATTTATAAATACAAATTTACACTATGAATGTGAGTTGGTGAAGAATTTCTATTAATTGGTATTCAAAGTACTCATAATGGTTGATGTGAAGCTGTACTTTTGAGAAAATTGCATGCAGAGTCAAATTTGAATGAGAGCACAAAGCAGGACTGTAGGTGGTCAAGTGCAGCGAGGAAGCAGAGCGAGAAGCAAACGTACTGTGGAACTACAGAACAGCTGATTGACGTCTTCAGTTTAACAACAATAATGTTGAAGACTTGCTATCCTAACAGTAAGAAGAAAAAAAGAAAACAAAAAAGTAGATTTAAGTAGATTCTGTATTATATAGCCTCCTACATTCATTCTAATAGACATATATTAATAGATATCTACTCTTCATATTTTACTAATACATTGTACTAACAGAAGAAGAGGAAATAACATCTAGGGACCCATGTAGTTATACAGCCTTTCCTTCCAATTGAATCATTTCATTCATCATTGTGTCTGTCTCTATAGGCAATATTTTAGGGTCAAGATCTGCTCATTTTACAATACTTTTATTAGCTTTACCAAATACATTTCTTTTAATCTCTTTTTTATTTAACTGTATATTGCAGTGAAGTTTACTATTCATGAATGTACCATTACCATTATCAATATTTACACTCAATATCTTTTTATCATTGATCTTATGAGTGATGCCCAGGCTGAATCTAGGGCATATTAACCCCAGAACGTTTTTATTATATTGATGCAGCATTCAAGTCATTTAAGTTTGGGGCTTACTGTAATTCTTGTAATAATGCACATCTGGATGCCTAGAAGAGCATAAGATGCTAATGTGTGACTCAGAAGAAGCATGTTGGTGTCAAAATGTCATCTTATGGAATTAAGGCTACATTCCATATACTGATAGATTGTCACATCACACACACAGACTGTTTCATCCTCTCATTGTGTTCCAGGAACTTTGCAAAAATCAGTTTTGCAAATCATCCAAATTAGCAAAGAAGTTTACATACACAAATGATTGGAGAATGGCCAAGCTAAGGATTGAGAAAGCAAAGAATGACTTTATTTTGTCTCCTAAAACCAAATGATCAACAAGCATAGCTGTTGGTCTATAAAAGATTGTGTCCATTTTATTTGTCACTTATACTTTCTGTATTTGTCACAACTATAGACTTCCAGTATTTCCAGTAGGGATCACAGGGTTATGTGTATGTCAATTGTTACTGTTACGTCTACAGTAGGGGAGAACGGGGTTGGTAGTCACACTTTTGGCTTCTGCCTTTGCCTTTTTAGTTTGCTTTCTCTGGTCCATGCTCAGAGTGACTACTGTTCTCCATTTAAATAGACTGAATGAGAACAGTTTGACATATCACTATAATCCAATGTTCTTTTCTGGGGTACCAACACATCTGTCCAGGCCATTTTAGAATATCTTTGTACAATAAGAAAAAAAAAAGATCACACAAAAGATCATCACTTTTCACACTTCCTGTGCTTTATGATATATCAAAGATTTACAGATGTATATGAGCCAATGCTTTTATTTGATCAGTTTTCAGAAGGAATGAAGCATTGTTTAAATGAGCTGTAAGGGTACCAACACATTTATCCACATCTGTATAAATGATTCACAGCATGATTTAAGACTGTAGAGAAAGAGTGTAGCGAGGGGTTCAAGTGGTTACATATCTTAGTCATGGTTTATTTTGTTTTGATAATGACCATGTGATTCATCTACATAATAAAGAGGCCTGATGTTACACTATTACACATTGGTCAGTTTAAGCAGTGTTTTTGAAAGACACACAATGTTAAAAACAAAGACCAAAACATGAACAGAACTCATTTTGGAGGGTTTTCACTTTTTATTTAAGGACTGGTTTCATACTCTGTGCATGTTAAACATTTTGCAAATCTGCCCAGAGTCTTCTCTGCCTCTTCGTCTCCCAGCCTCTTTAAATGGAGCGTCCTCGTCCTCTGTCAGCTGAAACAAACAAACATTACAAAGGTTAAGAGGACAAATACACATGGAGATGGAGCAGTGTGATTTCTGTTATGAACCTTTAATTGACTGTAAAATGACTTGTATCTTTTTCAGATTGTAGTAGTATGTACTTACATGAATAAAAGTAGAGTGTGTGTAGTGTAGAGCCATCTGGTGCTGTCCCCGGTCTTCTCTTGCTGGAGCTGATTCTCATCTCTTCTTGGCTATTTTCACGTCCTTTTAGGTAACTGTAGATCACCTTGCTTTGAAAGAAAGTAAAACACAGATGCACTTATTAGACCCAGAGTTCAGAACTGTAATGTGAAGCATCTTCATTTTTCCTTCCTGTACTTACTTTTTTCTATGTGGTGACTCTTCCTCAACTCCTTCCTCATGATGATCCTGGTCCCTCATCTTTGGGCTGTCTCTCATCTTTTGGTTCATCATGGTGCCGTCTGCCGTCTTACGTCTCCTGACAAAAAAAGAGAGAAAACAAACAATTGTTCAATAAAAGGTTAAAACAAGTGGAAATGTGTAGTTATTAAACTCACCTTTTCATATTCTATCTTGAATGCTGGTAAGTTCTGCCTCTCAGTCAGAAAATCAAAGGTCAAAGATCAAATCCAACCCTGAGTAAGTGATGCTCTTACCTGATGACTCAGGGAAGATTTGACAATGAACAAGATTTAAATTACTGCACATTTGTTCTTTTTATCCTTTATTTCCTTCTGATAGCTTCCTATAGCCATTCAGATTCCCAAGTTGCAACAGTGCACCAAGTTTCTTGTCACTGTTGTTGTTCTGAGGTAGATGACTTTGTTTTTGTGATAGAGAGGAGCTTCTCTGGGAGGGCGTAACATGTGGGAGGGTCACGTTATCCCCCCAGATCACCCCCAACTCTGGCAGACACCCTGACCCAAGTCACAAGTTCAATAACATGGACGTGAATTATCAAATGATCACAAATGATCACGTTGGAAAACCTCACAACATGGCACGGCACCACAAAATCTCACATCACGACACAATTCATGAGCATAAAAGCTCATATCACGTTACATTACATGAGCCTAAAACTCACATCACAAAAAATAAGATGTCACCAGAAAACACAACACACGAAGCATCACCAGAAAATCTCACGTCACAAACCGTCTCCACAAAACTGAAACATCACCAACCGTCACCGCAAAACTGAAACATCACAAACCGTCACCACAAAACTGAAACATCACAAACCGTCTCCACAAAACTTAAAATTACGACAAGATGAAGGAGGGCTGGAGGAAGTCACTCCTCTCTGAAGGAGGAGAAAGCTGATCAAGCTGATCAATGCCTGTATTGTTCCTAAGGAGACTGGAGAGTTGGTCTGTAGACATCCATCCTGTCCAGGTTCCACACATGTACCATAGAGTCCATACTGACTTGCTGCATCACTGTTTGGAAGAGGAACTATTCACTTTGCTATTTCTGCACTTTAATCATAAATATAGTTTTAAAGTTTGCTGCTTTTGTTGTTCTGTGCTGGTTTTTATTGCTTTGTTTGAATTTACTGTTTGAATATTTTATTCCTGCTTTTAGCATAACCTGTACCACTGACTTAAACTTAAACATCAAAACATCAATTGACTTAAACTTGAACATAAAGACATCAATTAACATACATTTAAACATCAAAACATCAATTAACATAAACTTAAACTTCACAACACGTTACGTCACATCACAACACTTAACGTCACATCACAACACATCACATCACAACACTTTACGTCACATCACAACACTTTACGTCACTTCACAACACGTTACGTCACTTCACAACACTTTACGTCACTTCACAACACTTTACGTCACATCACAACACGTCACATCACAACACTTTACGACACTTCACAACACGTTACGTCACATCACAACACTTTACGACACTTCACAACACGTCACTTCACAACACTTTACGTCACAACACTTTACGTCACTTCACAACACGTTACGTCACATCACAACACTTTACGACACTTCACAACACTTTACGACACTTCACAACACTTTACGACACTTCACAACACGTCACGTCACATCACAACACTTTACGATACAAAATGTAACGTAAGAGAAACCTAAACTTGTTGTAGTTTAGCTTCTAGGGCGTTTCTCTGGAGGGGGGCCTTCCGGGGATCCAGCAGCTCTCTTCATTCCTCTTCGGTTGCCACACGGGCTGGTCTTCTCTTGAATAATAGCCCTCAGCTTCTTCACCCACTGGGGACTGTTGCTGGTCCATTCCTCAAGTCTCACAGGGGGGGACGAACAACTAGGCTGGCTGGGTGCCGGCGTCGTCTGAGGGGGGCTTGCAGGTGGCATCTTCCTCAGGATGACCTTATTACGATGCCGCACCACTTTACAAGTCCAGGAGGAGATCCTAGGAGGGCTGCTGGAGGAGCTGGAGGAAGTATCAAGGAAGGAGCTACAAGAGCTGGGGGAGGAGGAACGGGACGAGTGAGAGGAAGAAGAAAAGGAGGAGCTGGGGGAAGAGGAACGGGAAGAGCAGGGGGAAGAAGGAAAAGAGGAGGAAGAGGAGGGGCTAGGGGAGGAGGAACGGGAAGAGCAGGGGGAGGAGGAACGGGAAGAGCAGGGGGAAGAAGGAAAGAAGGAGGAAGAGGGGCTGGGGGAGGAGGAATGGGAAGAGCAGGGGCAAGAAGGAAAGGAGGAGAAAGAGGGGCTGGTGGAGGAGGAATGAGAAGAGCAGGGGGGAGGAGGAAAGGAGGAGGAAGAGGGGCTGGGGGAGGAGGAACGGGAAGAGGAAGAGGAAGAGCTCCAGGGTGAGCCAAATAAAGCCCTGTGTAAAGAGGAGCGAGAGGGAGAGCTTAGAGGGGGAGCAGAAGGAGAGAGAGAGGGAGAACTTAGAGGGGGAGCAGAATGAGAGAGAGAGGGAGAACTTAGAGGGGGAGCAGAATGAGAGAGAGAGGGAGAGCTTAGAGGGGGAGCAGAAGGAGAGAGAGAGGGAGAGCTTAGAGGGGGAGCAGAAGGAGAGAGAGAGGGAAAGCTTAGAGGGGGAGCAGAAGGAGAGAGAGAGGGAGAGCTTAGAGGGGGAGCAGAAGGAGAGAGAGAGGGAGAGCTTAGAGGGGGAGCAGAAGGAGAGAGAGAGGATGACCTGAGGTTGGAGCTGATGGAAAGCTCTGGTTCACAGACCCTCAGGGGAACCAGTCTGGGACTGCCGGGCCGGCTGGGGTTTGGGAGGGGGGCAGCAGTCCAAGCGAAACGCTGGTCGACGTGAAAGTAGAAACAAAGTCAACATTTAATGAATGTCACATGAACATATCAACTTTTTTAACATCCTTACATTGACATGAACATTAACACCTTACAATAAAACTCTGTTCAAAGCAAAAATCACACCTTAAAACACACAAAAAGTTCTATGTATTTGCAGTAAAGTATAATAAAGCATGTTACATTTCTGTCATACTGGATATCTTAAAGTCTAACCATGTTGGAATGTACTCTAACATTAAAAGTTAAGCTTTAGATAAATGTACAGTGGAGTAAAAAAGAGTCACATCACACCTCTAATTCAACAGTGTACTTGACTTAATGTACTTTAAACCTGCTTAACAACTTCTATTCATTATTTAATAGAGCAGATAAATGAAGACATGATGGGTTAGGTTGTATAAAGTTCATGACAGAAGCAGCTGCCAACATCTGTATCATCATAAAGATGGAGACAGAGCAGCCAGATGTCAAATGAAATGAATATCAACTTTCTTCTCAAATCATCTGAATTCATTTTATGGGATCATTTCATGATTCATATAATTGGCCGCCTACAGGTCTGTATTTTGATGCCTTTGCATATTAATATTACATTATATTGATTCAGATCATTGGCTTCACTCTCACTAAGTTGTTCATCTGTTCTGTGCAGTAGGGAAAGAAGTATTCACATGCTTTACATCAGTACAAGTGAAAATACAACAATTTTAAAAATATTTTATTATGAGTAAAAGTCCTGCAGTCAAAAATGTAAAAGTACAAGAGTAGAAGTCAAAGAAGGTATTTAAAGGGAAAATGAGTCATTATGCAGCCTGTATGGGAATGTAATGTAATGTAATAAACATCATATTTAATGACCATTAACATCATTATATTTATACAACATTTAACCATTGTAATTACTGTTGGGTGTTTTATTTTTAAATGTCTCAAATGATATAAGATGATGATTCAGTTTGCACATTAATGACTCATTTTAAAGTGGTAGTAATGTAGTAGAGTAACATTAAACACTAAAATATAGTGAAATATGAAAATAATTTGAAGTACAATTGTTGAGTTAATGTATTTATTTACATTAAACACTGGTTCAGTGTTTCTAGACTAAGGACCATGTTAAGATTGTTTTAATATTCTATTAGTTTATATTTATTTTAATAATATTTCATACACACGTTTCCACACATTTGAAATGGAAGCAAGAAATCAACACCAAGTAACCTGCTGGTTATCCTGAAACTGGTTTTGATTCATTGAACTGACTAAAAATGTTCATCTACATTATCAAGTAACATAATGTTCATACTGGTTTATGCAAACCTTATGATTTAATTATTATAAATAATAGATCATAAGAAATAAATAGTAGATGAACAAATCTTCTGTAAAGGAGAAAAAATGATAGAATCCTGATATAACCATAGATCATATCTCAAGTGATAGACTTTTATTTCTGTTTTGAGTTGGAAAGTAATGTTGGACTCAAACACACCACCTGAAACGTTACTTTATTATTATTCTCATTCAAACCTGATGTAAACTCTGCACAGTCCTTTTAAAGTCTTTAAAAAGTTGAGTCCAGTCACAAGTTTGTCACATTTGATTCATTTACACTAAATTAGAGCTCCTCAACATCTCAGTGGTTTCATTGACAGGAAAATAACATGGACTTTAAAATAATCCATCTCATCTCTACCATAATGTAACCCTAACCCTAACCCTAATCTATTTGATCACTTTTCAACTACTTCCAGACAGATTCAAAATAACCTTATACTTATTTAACTTATTTTAGATGGTTCATTTATTTAAAAAAAGCTTCATATATTTAAACCATCTGACTGGTTTGCTGTTTATAGCTCGATGTTTTCCTCTGAAATTGCTTCACAGAGATTTCTAATCAGAGCAATAATGTAGATGTACCTGCCTTTAATATAAAAAGACCAAAAGTCATATTTTCTATTATATGAAATCAGGTCCATATCTATGAATTTATGGTCATACCAACATAAAACAACATTTGCCTTTGACTTTCCTGCATTTGATGAGTTAATGAGTGTTTGTATCATGTGATCTGGGCTTGGGGAGTGATCATGTCTGAGTCTTTAGACTAAACATCAGTGACCTTTAACGGTTCTGAACGTCTCTACGGTGAAATACATTGAAAACACCGTAGACTGTCAAAGTGTTCAAATCTCACATTAGCCATGGTGAAAGTTTGCTTTCTTGGTCTCGTCAGTCTCTGTGAGTCTTTAGTTCTTTGCAGGAAGCAAGAAGTCTTCAGCAGAAGCGTTTATTTCTGAGAAATCGTCGAGTGAAAGTCGTGAAAAAAACTTTTCTTGAGCTTTTTCTGTTTGTTTAAATGAGAATCATGCAGAAATTAGTTACCATGGAGACAGAACCTAGCAACCATAGAATCCTTAGCGTCCATTTTATACACATCTGTTTTAACAGCCATTTCTCACCTCTATAATGTAAAGTTTCATCCAGTCAAGCTGGAAAAGGCTTCAATTCAAGTCCACGTGTGTCTCTGAAGAAATATTTACATCTCACTGCGCTCCTGTCATTCTGCTTGATTTAAGCTTTTATATAAACTGCGTCTAATAGGGAGAGACTGTGCAGGCTTTTGCAATATTTTTACCAATAAACTACGAGTTCGTTTATTAAAAACAGTTCAAATTGTTTTGTCATTTTAAACTAATCTATATCTCAGATTCATCAGCAGCTGCAGGATCGATGCCTGCGTCTCCAAATTGAGAGTTGCTGTGCGCATTTTACGCACGTGGCACAGTCGCGGTAACTTCAATCATAATCTCTGAAATCTTTCCACAAGACAGAAATCAGTCAGGATCTAAATGTAACTGACCTTTAATGCTTCTGCCATAAACAGCCACCAATCTTCAGAAGAAACCCTTTACACCACCCAAAGACAAAGTTTTTAATTGTTATTTCAGCAGCAGCCGCGCGAGACGCTGTTGCGTCCCAGACAAAGCACAGCTGGACACAGATGTTATATTCTTACTTTTTAAACTTTTGTAATTTCAGCACATCTATGTATTCAGTATGTTAAAGTATTTAGAGACATTGGAGGCCATACTTTTGTTGTTTGCATGTTTCTCCCCATTACACAGTCAGTATAAATAGCACAGTAACGTACAGTGAGGTCCATGGCTGGTTAGGCAGGATCGGCCAGAGCTTAAATCCATACAAAAATATATATTATGTAGAACTCAATATTAAAACCACTGCAAAGTCAGTCAAAATGCCGTTGTCAAAAAAACCTTTCTGTTCTATGTCAAACTCAGAACACATATTTATTGTACTTTACGCGGACTTTAAGTAATTATCAACTAAATAAAGTGTATAGCAAATATGCATGAAAGAGCAGCTGAGCCAATGATGAAAAATATGTGTAAGTTCTGATATCATCCAGGGGTGGAAGAAGTACTCAGATCAAATATCAAGTATTAGTTCAGCAAGTTAAGAATACTCCATTACAAGTTTAAGTCTTGCATGAAAAGTTCTACTTAAAGTAAAAGTACTGCAGTATTATAAGTGATGTAGTATGCAGTATTACAGTAAAAGTACTGCAGTATTATGAGTGATGTACTGCAGTAGTATGAAGTATTACAGTAAAAGTACTGCAGTATTGTGAGTGATGTAGTATGAAGTATTACAGTAAAAGTACTGCAGTATTATGAGTGATGTACTGCAGTATTATGAGTGATTACAGTAAAAGTACTGCAGTATTATGAGTGAAGTATTATGAGTGATTACAGTAAAAGTACTGCAGTATTATGAGTGATGTAGTATGCAGTATTACAGTAAAAGTACTGCAGTATTATGTATTATGAGTGATTACAGTAAAAATACTGCAGTATTATGAGTGATGTAGTATGCAGTATTACAGTAAAAGTACTGCAGTATTATGAGTGATATAGTATGCAGTATTACAGTAAAAGTACTGCAGTATTATGAGTGATGTAGTATGCAGTATTACAGTAAAAGTACTGCAGTATTATGAGTGATGTAGTATGCAGTATTACAGTAAAAGTACTGCAGTGTTATGAGTGATGTAGTATGCACTATTACAGTAATAGTACTGCAGTATTATAGTGATGTAGTATGCAGTATTACAGTAAAAGTACTGCAGTGTTATGAGTGATGTAGTATGCACTATTACAGTAATAGTACTGCAGTATTATAGTGATGTAGTATGCAGTATTACAGTAAAAATACTGCAGTATTATGAGTGATGTAGTATGCAGTATTACAGTAAAAGTACTGCAGTATTATGAGTGATGTAGTATGCACTATTACAGTAATAGTACTGCAGTATTATAGTGATGTAGTATGCAGTATTACAGTAAAAATACTGCAGTATTATGAGTGATGTAGTATGCAGTATTACAGTAAAAGTACTGCAGTATTATGAGTGATATAGTATGCAGTATTACAGTAAAAGTACTGCAGTATTATAGTGATGTAGTATGCAGTATTACAGTAAAAGTACTGCAGTGTTATGAGTGATGTAGTATGCACTATTACAGTAATAGTACTGCAGTATTATAGTGATGTAGTATGCAGTATTACAGTAAAAGTACTGCAGTGTTATGAGTGATGTAGTATGCACTATTACAGTAATAGTACTGCAGTATTATAGTGATGTATTATGCAGTATTACAGTAAAAATACTGCAGTATTATGAGTGATGTAGTATGCAGTATTACAGTAAAAGTACTGCAGTATTATGAGTGATATAGTATGCAGTATTACAGTAAAAGTACTGCAGTATTATAGTGATGTAGTATGCAGTATTACAGTAAAAGTACTGCAGTATTATGAGTGATGTAGTATGCAGTATTACAGTAAAAAATACTGCAGTATTATGAGTGATGTAGTATGCAGTATTACAGTAAAAGTACTGCAGTGTTATGAGTGATGTAGTATGCACTATTACAGTAATAGTACTGCAGTATTATAGTGATGTAGTATGCAGTATTACAGTAAAAGTACTGCAGTATTATGAGTGATGTAGTATGCAGTATTACAGTAAAAGTACTGCAGTATTATGAGTGATGTAGTATGCAGTATTACAGTAAAAGTACTGCAGTATTATGAGTGATGTAGTATGCAGTATTACAGTAAAAGTACTGCAGTATTATAGTGATTTAGTATGCAGTATTACAGTAAAAGTACTGCAGTATTATGAGTGATGTAGTATGCAGTATTACAGTAAAAGTACTGCAGTATTATGAGTGATGTAGTATGCAGTATTACAGTAAAAGTACTGCAGTATTATAGTGATGTAGTATGCAGTATTACAGTAAAAGTACTGCAGTATTATGAGTGATGTAGTATGTAGTATTACAGTAAAAGTACTGCAGTATTATGAGTGATGTAGTATGCAGTATTACAGTAAAAGTACTGCAGTATTATAGTGATGTAATATGCAGTATTACAGTAAAAGTACTGCAGTATTATGAGTGATGTAGTATGTAGTATTACAGTAAAAGTACTGCAGTATTATAGTGATGTAGTATGCAGTATTACAGTAAAAGTACTGCAGTATTATGAGTGATGTAGTATGCAGTATTACAGTAAAAGTACTGCAGTATTATGAGTGATGTAGTATGCAGTATTACAGTAAAAGTACTGCAGTGTTATGAGTGATGTAGTATGCACTATTACAGTAATAGTACTGCAGTATTATAGTGATGTAGTATGCAGTATTACAGTAAAAGTACTGCAGTATTATGAGTGATGTAGTATGCAGTATTACAGTAAAAGTACTGCAGTATTATGAGTGATGTAGTATGCAGTATTACAGTAAAAGTACTGCAGTATTATGAGTGATGTAGTATGCAGTATTACAGTAAAAGTACTGCAGTATTATAGTGATTTAGTATGCAGTATTACAGTAAAAGTACTGCAGTATTATGAGTGATGTAGTATGCAGTATTACAGTAAAAGTACTGCAGTATTATAGTGATGTAGTATGTAGTATTACAGTAAAAGTACTGCAGTATTATAGTGATTTAGTATGCAGTATTACAGTAAAAGTACTGCAGTATTATAGTGATGTAGTATGCAGTATTACAGTAAAAGTACTGCAGTATTATGAGTGATGTAGTATGCAGTATTACAGTAAAAGTACTGCAGTATTATAGTGATGTAGTATGCAGTATTACAGTAAAAGTACTGCAGTATTATGAGTGATGTAGTATGTAGTATTACAGTAAAAGTACTGCAGTATTATGAGTGATGTAGTATGCAGTATTACAGTAAAAGTACTGCAGTATTATAGTGATGTAATATGCAGTATTACAGTAAAAGTACTGCAGTATTATGAGTGATGTAGTATGTAGTATTACAGTAAAAGTACTGCAGTATTATAGTGATGTAGTATGCAGTATTACAGTAAAAGTACTGCAGTATTATGAGTGATGTAGTATGCAGTATTACAGTAAAAGTACTGCAGTAATATAGTGATGTAGTATGCAGTATTACAGTAAAAGTACTGCAGTATTATGAGTGATGTAGTATGTAGTATTACAGTAAAAGTACTACAGTATTATGAGTGATGTAGTATGCAGTATTACAGTAAAAGTACTGCAGTATTATGAGTGATGTAGTATGCAGTATTACAGTAAAAGTACTGCAGTGTTATGAGTGATGTAGTATGCACTATTACAGTAATAGTACTGCAGTATTATAGTGATGTAGTATGCAGTATTACAGTAAAAGTACTGCAGTATTATGAGTGATGTAGTATGCAGTATTACAGTAAAAGTACTGCAGTATTATGAGTGATGTAGTATGCAGTATTACAGTAAAAGTACTGCAGTGTTATGAGTGATGTAGTATGCACTATTACAGTAATAGTACTGCAGTATTATAGTGATGTAGTATGCAGTATTACAGTAAAAGTACTGCAGTATTATGAGTGATGTAGTATGCAGTATTACAGTAAAAGTACTGCAGTATTATGAGTGATGTAGTATGCAGTATTACAGTAAAAGTACTTCAGTATTATGAGTGATGTAGTATGCAGTATTACAGTAAAAGTACTGCAGTATTATAGTGATTTAGTATGCAGTATTACAGTAAAAGTACTGCAGTATTATGAGTGATGTAGTATGCAGTATTACAGTAAAAGTACTGCAGTATTATAGTGATGTAGTATGTAGTATTACAGTAAAAGTACTGCAGTATTATAGTGATTTAGTATGCAGTATTACAGTAAAAGTACTGCAGTATTATAGTGATGTAGTATGCAGTATTACAGTAAAAGTACTGCAGTATTATGAGTGATGTAGTATGCAGTATTACAGTAAAAGTACTGCAGTATTATAGTGATGTAGTATGCAGTATTACAGTAAAAGTACTGCAGTATTATGAGTGATGTAGTATGCAGTATTACAGTAAAAGTACTGCAGTATTATAGTGATGTAATATGCAGTATTACAGTAAAAGTACTGCAGTATTATGAGTGATGTAGTATGTAGTATTACAGTAAAAGTACTGCAGTATTATAGTGATGTAGTATGCAGTATTACAGTAAAAGTACTGCAGTATTATGAGTGATGTAGTATGCAGTATTACAGTAAAAGTACTGCAGTAATATAGTGATGTAGTATGCAGTATTACAGTAAAAGTACTGCAGTATTATGAGTGATGTAGTATGTAGTATTACAGTAAAAGTACTACAGTATTATGAGTGATGTAGTATGCAGTATTACAGTAAAAGTACTGGCACTACTTTTACTGTAATACTGCATACTACATCACTATAATACTGCAGTACTGTACTGCAGTATTATAGTGATGTAGTATGCAGTATTACAGTAAAAGTAGTGATATATTATTATATATGACATCATTAGATTATTAATAGTGAAGCATCAGTGTTAGAGCAGCATGTTACTGTTGTAGCTGCTGGAGGTGGAGCTAGTTTATACTACTTTATATACAGTTCTAGTTTAGTCCAGTGGTTCCCAACCTAGGGGTGAGGCCCCTCCAAAGGGTCAGCAGATAAATGTGAGGGCTGGTCAGATGATTAATGGGAGAGGAAAGAAGTTTCAGTTATTGGACCTTGTTAGATGTTTAAAGGGAAAAATTACTATTTGGTGGAGCTAATAACAACTCAATGTGAGCCCACCGTTAACAATGTGTTGTATTTTAAAAGCTTGTTATATTATCCATTGTGTCAACTCATCTGAAAAGTAACTAAAGCTGTCAAATTAATGTAGTGGAGTACAAAGTACAATATTTCCCTCTGAGATGTAGAAAGTAGCATTATGTGGAAATACCGGAAATACCTCAAAATAATTGTACTTCTATTGAACTTCTTCACTGCTGTTAATGAACACAAGGGGGTGCTGAATTGACACATTTCAACGTGTACATGTATTGGTTGAATGCAGGCTGTAACAATGAAGGAAGATACTGTGACTGTAGTTTCTGTACCTCTCCTCAGGTTTCTTGGAGTTTGTGTGCACGAGGGTCAACTCCACACTCTGACTGAGGTAAATCCATCACTCACATTTCTCCTTTTCATTCTTCATGTTTCAGCAGTGTCATATTTCTAGTGTCTCTCACTTCTCACTGGTCTTTTATTACCTCACGTGGTTTCATTCATTATTATTATTATTAAGATAATTATAATACAGCTGCTCTACAGTCATCATCAGTGTGAGTCTGCTTTAATGATTATGCTCCAGTAGTTAAGTTCACAAAAGGAGTGAAGAAAGCAGAGGCGGACAGAGTACACAGCTTCCTTACTTGAGTAAAAGTACAGATACCCCTTGCTAAATTTTACTCAAGTACAAGTAAAAGTACTACGGTCAGATGTCTACTTAAGTAAAAGTACTGAAGTACTTGTTTTTAAAAGTACTTGAGTATCAAGAGTACAAGAGTACATTTTCTAAATATTGCATTACTACTGCCACAGTGCTTACATTTATGTAGAAATGTCCTAGATGGAGTTATGACAAATGTTAATGATAATACCTTGGAGAAGAGAGAAGGAAGAAAAGGAGGGAGGGAGGGACGGAGAGAGGGAGAATGTAAAAGGAACTGAAAGTAAAATCAAGTCATTTTCATCCCGGGCCGAGATGGACCTGCTGTGTCAAGTTTTCTCCATGGTTTCCTTCCTTCCTTCCACCCTTCCTTCTCTCCTTACTTTCCTCCATGGTTTCCTTCTCTCCTTACTTTCCTCCATGGTTTCCTTCCTTCCTTCAGTACCGGTTCACCCAATACGCACACTACGCACGTTACGTAGGGCCCCGCAAACTCATAGAGGCCCCGTGGGGAAAACAAACACACAAAAAAACCTGACGACGTGACCGTCCGTCGCGCTGCTCGCGCACGTCAGATTGCCAGTGCATGCATGTGCATCAACGGCATCAGCAAGATGAAGCGGAGTTATCCCTCGGGGAGTGAAAAGAGAAAAAAGAAAGTGCATGAAAATGAACAGCGGGAACAGCAGTCAGGTAACTCTCCTCTCCGGGTGGGAGAGTGGGAGGGGACGGGGCTGGTCCGTGTTTGGTGAGCCCTGGGTGAACAGCGGACGGTCTCCGTGTGCGTCTTGCTAGCTTCTGTAATGTGTTGTATCAATCCCTCTGAGTGTAGTTGTGTGGGAGCTGCAAAGCTCCCACACTATGTTATCTTCGCTCTTTATTTATTATTTCGCCGTTTTTCGTAGCGTAACTAGTCCTACACGATTTGTCATATCAACTTCGTTTCAATGTCAAATTGTACATATCCATAAGGAGATGTGTGCTATTACTTTTCATATCTCTAACATATTCCATTGATTTTATATAATTTTTTAAAACATTAAAATTTATAATGGAAAGTCAAAGGGAGCGATGTTTGAAAGCTCATATCTCAAGAAGTAAAAGTGCTAAAGTGTTCAAACTTCAACTACAGGTGGCCCATGAGAAAATGCTTCACATATTGTAAAGAATGATCTGTAGCGCCACCATGTGGTCAGTTATTACATGTTTTACATTTTGGCTTATAACTCATGAACCGTAAGGCGTATTCAAACAATCTTTGCACAGTGTGTTCCTTGGATGGTACCAAGTAGACTGATATAGGCCACGCCCATTTGCGTCTAGAAAATTTTTCCGCCATTTTGATTTTTTTGAAAAATACATTTTTTACTACTTTTGGCACATTTGTCATCCAATCTTCATCAAACTTGGTACACAACATGTTTAGAGGACCCCGAACACAGCTATTATCTTCATTTTTTGGTAACCCTTACCGTTTGTCCGTAATTGGTTAGCAAACTTTTGGGGGCGTGGCCTGATGCATTTAACGATCAATAACTCTTCAATGCCGATTCGGATCAACACCAAATTTGAGAATCTTGTACACATGGTGGCACTGTACCATTATGTAAAATTTGATACAATTTTACCAAATGGGGGCGCTACTGTAATATTATAACACAATATTCCTACAGTTCTGTTGTCTTCAATGAAATGAAACTTGGTACATTAGTTCTCCATGTCAATGTGTACGATATAGTGAAACATGGAGCCAATTGCCCCACCTTGTCACCATTAGTGAAACACCAACATATGACTTATTAAGTTCCATATCTTTTAATGTCAACCTTCTATGATGACAGCAGAATTGTACAGATGGGGATATTGAACACCTTTGTGGTATTTAATGAAACTTCACCTGTAGGTGGCGCCACAAAATGTTGAATAATTGCTGCTCCAACAGAAATCTGCAGTGAAGGTAGCAATAACAGGAATGGTGGCAGCGGCTGCATCTGGCAGTTTGCGAGGGATGCGTCTGGCAGTTTGCAGCTCCCACACGCAATTTCTTATGAAATTGCAAAATGTTCTAGTTACAACTGCACTTATACAAAATGGAAAGTAATGGAGAAATATTTACTAAGATTGAATTTTGTTTGCTTGGATAGCGCACAGGCACATATAGATACAGATATATTAGTGAATAAATAAAACTTGTGAAATATTATGACAATGGTGCTAAATTGGCTAAATAATAATCTAAATCACCTACATTTTAACTATATGAAGGTAAAACAAGTGCAGTCAATTTGATGGAACTGAATTAATAGTAGCCTGATCTATATTTTACAGGTGCTATGCTTAAGTTCCTCACAAGCAGCACAGAGTCCAGTCAGTCAGCCAGTGGAGGGACAGAACCAGATAAGACAGGCACAGATCAAAAGCTATCTGAGACATCCATGTCCCAGGAACGTCTGAGTGGTTTGGCCATCATGAGCATCAACCATGATGTGGGGAAGCAAATATCATATGAAGACATTATTGATGATTTTGCATCCAGAAAGTGCAGAAAGGGACACTTTTAATGGTGAGTAATTTGTTACACATTAAGTTCAATTTGATTTGGTCTGATTTAGTCTGTGACGACACTAGTGCAATATGTTTAAAGGGGGGATGAGTGGAAGCACTGGGTGTTAGGTGCGACTGTTCAGTTAAGAGGGGCCCTTAGCAGAATTTTGCCTAGGGCCCCATGAAGGTCTGAACCAGTTCTGCCTTCCTTCCACCCTTCCTTCTCTCCTTACTTCCCTCCATGGTTTCCTTCCTTCCGTCCACCCTTCCTTCTCCCACGGTACTCACGGTTATGGATAGAAATGTAGTGGAGTAAAGAGTACAATATTTGCCTCTCAAATGTACTTGAGTAAAGGCATGAGTACTCCCCAAAAATGATACTCGAATAAAGTACAGATCCCTCAAAATTGTAAAAGTACTGTACTCAAGTAAATGTACTCCATTACTGTCCGGCTCTGGAAGAAAGGTTTACATGGTTACCGTGGAGACAGAGGTGAACATAGCTGTCCCCGCCAGCAGAGGACTCTGTTGACTGCTGAATAGAATCATCTGACTCTAATGAAAATACTCCTTTTTAAAAACAACAAAAAACAAGTCAAGTTTAAAATGTAGTATTTTTGGGTGAAAACTGATAAAAAAAAAACATATGTTGGTCATATTCATGAATATAATTGTTTCCCTGTCGTGGGGGGTCAGGATTGGTCTGTGTCTGGATATCGCCCGGGGGCTTCAGTACCTACATAGCAAAGGCATATTCCATAGAGACCTCACCTCCAAGGTACAGCAGACCAGAGTGAGATGCACTGTACTGATCATGAGGGAAAAATCAACTACAGACATCTTGTACCAAAACTAATAGATCAATTAAGGAAGGTGCATTGAAGGTCTGTATGTTTTAGTGTTGCTTAGATACATCTGGCCTCCTATCAACCGAAGCAGGAAACAGGAGGCTTACAGCAAATGAATAACAGTAAACAAGCTGAAAATATCATGGTGTTAGAAATTAGAGCCTTTGTTGGTTTGAAAATGCCCTAATATGCCTAAATGCCACGCACAGCATTTAGTGCACTTTAATTGAACCGTAGTTCGTTTTACTCCTTGTTTCAGTTCGTTTGGGTTGGTCAGAATGCAACAATCACACTCAGGTCCGCACCAAATGGACCGGATCGAGACCTCAAGAGGTGGTCTTGATCTGCACCATCATCATTACATAATAACCTATAAATGATATATATACAACACTGAAGCTTTGCAGCCATGGCCACTGACAAGTCAGTTATCTTGAGTTGGACATCAGTGAGAAGATCAGAAGCCTTGACTATGAACAGCGAGCAAAAATCAGTGAGAATAGCAGTGTGTTATATTGATAAACTGAAATGACCTTTTCTACTATCCAGTGGGCCAGATATGGTCGTGGGCCGTATGTTTGACACCAGTGTGTCAGACAATGTTCCTGCTCATATTACAGAATGATTGAACCTGCTCACGTCTCACCAAATAAATGTGTTTATTTGTATTTGATGTGTTTTAAGGTGTTTGTAGATGTAACCTACTTACTGACTGTTTTACTGTGCAGAACTGTCTGGTTCGCTGTGACAATGGTGCATTCACTGCTGTGGTGGGAGACTTCGGCCTGGCAGAGAAGATCCCCGATTACAGCTCAGTGGGGAGAAATCCACACTCTACATATAGCATCACTATTGTTTTATTTATATAGTATTGTTTTATTTGATTTTATTTGTTATCACTTATTTAAGAATACTGTTGTGTCCATTTTGAATGGCACCATAGGCTCAATAAAGTTTACCCTACCCTCCCCTACCTAAATATATAATATATAATATCACATGCATTATAATTATACATTTATTTTTCTGATCTTTCTATTCGGCTTGTTTTACCCTTTTTACTTTACTGATACTGTGATTTTATTTATTGTTTTTGTTGTTGTTTTTGAGTGGACCACAGGAAGACTAACAAGGCTAGTTCCTATCCTATTTGTCCTATTTCTACCTAATGAAGCAGGCCTGTCTCTATAACGAAGGTTACGATATTGTAACCCTAGTTATATTAGCACAGGCGGAGCCCTCTACTGGACTTTATGGGTACTATACTCCACCAATCGCGTACGCGCGATGGCCCACTGAAATTTTGCATGTACGTAGCCGGCCGCTAGCGCGTGTCTACCTGACCCGCCTCCTTCGGCGGGTATATAAGCAGGTGCATCGCCAGCTGCCCTCATTCCACCAAACTTCAGCGTAAGGTGAAAGAGCGGCAGGGTCCCTTTGTAGAGGGCTCCGCCTGTGCTAATATAACTAGGGTTACAATATCATAACCTTCGTTATATCTCACACAGGCTTCGCCCTCTACTGGACTCTATGGGTACAGTAGGCGAAGCCCGATTTATGTACTCCCTGCCGCGGGAGAGGCTCCGCCCACTGACCAGGCCAACTACAGGTTAGGTACCAGACCCAGCCATCACTTTATTGATCTAAGCCGCCATGCGGAGTGATAACGGATCCAACCTCCCCCCAGTTAGCAGCATCTGGCTAGACTGGGTGAGGTTGTGGTCTAACCTCGCACCTTATTGCCCGCGTCTTAGTTGAGCGCGACCCAATGCCGGTGCATGACACCCTGTGGGGGCCGAGTATAAAACACTCGACACATCCCTCTTCTCACATGTCCTGTGACTGTGACGAAGACTGGACCTCCGCCCAACCCCTCGTGGCATGATGAGATGGCTGCAGCGTAAACTTTGATAGTCGCGTGAGACAGCCCTCTATCAACCAAAAGCTGTAGAAAGGAAAGAGTGTCCCCCACTGGACATGTCAGTGGGTCCACTCCCCTTTCCTTGCACCACCGCTGGAAACCCAACCATTTTGGCCTGTAACAGGCAATGGTGGACCCAGCCTTAGCCGCCTGAATGGTTTGCACCACCTGAGCAGTCAGCCCAGCCCGCATCAGCCTGTCCCTCTCAGGAGCCAGGCCTGAAGCGGCTGGCCCAGGGTCGGCAGCGCCTGTATTGCGTCCGCCTCCTGCGACAGCGCCCCCTGGAACTGGGGGATGGGCCATGGTGGAGTCACCGCCATCAGGGTCAGCACCGCGTACCACGGGGCTGACCGCCGGTCGGGGGCCACCAGAATGACCCTCAGCCGCTCCACTCTCACTCTCTCCAGTAGCTGGGGGATGAGGTGGAGGGGGGGGAGGCATAAAGCAGCCTTCTTGGCCATGGCGCGTGTGCAAACGCGTCCACCCCCAAGGGTGGACGGTCCTGCGGCCTCAGGGAGAACCAGAGAGGGCAGTGGGTGTTCGACCTGTCGGCAAACAGGTCTACCGTTGCCCTCCCGAATCGTGACCAGATCTGCTGCACCACTCCTGGTTGCAGCCTCCACTCGTCGTCCAGGGGACCGCCCCTCGACATAAGGTCGGCCCCCCTGTTTTCGAGCCCTGGAATGTGGAGGGCTCTCAGAGATTGTAGGTGCTCTGAAGCCCATGACCACAGGTTCTCTGCCATCACTAGCAGGGCTGCGGAGTGTACACCACCCTGTCTGTTGATGTAAGCGACCGTGGTGCGGTTGTCGGTCCTCACCAGCACGTGTCTCCCCCTTAGTAGGGGACCAAAGTGTTGGAGAACCAGTAACACTGCCTGTAGTTCGAGTAGGTTGATGTGGCGTACCTCCCCCGGAGGCCACACACCACCTATCGCCTTCCCCAGGCAGGTGCCTCCCCACCCCTTCAGGGAGGCATCCGTGAACAACGCTGTGTAGGAGGTCACCCGCCCCAGCGGCGGCCTGGTTAACAGATGTTGAGGGGACCCCCAGTACCGCAGGTTGTCCTGCACCGTTGGGGGGACTGTCAGCAGCCGAAACTTTTGCCTCTTGATGTCTAAGTGTAGGCCGGTGAACCATCTCTGCAGGCGGCGCATGTGCAACAGTCCCAGTGGAACCACCGGGTGAGCTGCCGCCATATGCCCCAGTGCCTGCATTACTGTCAAGGCTGTAACACGGTAGCCCCATCGCAGCTTGAGAACCTCCTGCTGCAGGGCCGGCCGTCTGGACTCCGACAGAACGGCCCTCAGTCTGACGGAGTCGAGCACCATCCCCAAGTACTCGGCCTGCTGGCTCGGTTGGGGGGTGCTCTTCTTCCAGTTGATAGCAAACCCCAATCTGGTCAGGTGCAGTATCAACTGAGCTGTGTGAAAAATGGCCCATTGTTTGGACCTGGCCATCACAATGAGGTCGTCCAAATAAAAGAAGACCCTCATGCCTCGGCCACGCAACGGTTGTAGTGCTGCGTCCACACATTTGCTGAACGTGCGGGGGGCCAGGGAATAGCCGAATGGGAGCCTGTTGTATTCGTAGGCTGTTCCCTGGAAGGCGAAACGCAGGAACTTCCTGTGTTTTGGCGCCACCTCGACATGAAAATAAGCGTACTTCAGGTCGATGGTTGTGAACCAGTCGCCTGGCTGGACGAGCTCCAGCAGCTTCCTCGTGGTCAGCATGCGGAACGTTTTGCGACCGATACACATGTTCAGGGCACGGAGGTCCAGGATGGGTCTGTAATCCCTCGTCTTTTTGGGGACCAAAAAGTATGGGGAGTAAAAACCTCGTTCCCTGTCGTGGGGAGGGACAATTGACACAGCCTGTTTTGATATCAGGTCCTGAATTTCCCTCTCGAGAAAATCTATCTCTTGTTGAGAGGATAGATTTATCGCCCGTATGCCTCTGAATGCTGGTGGGAGCCCGCAGAACTGGAGAGAATATCCTAGTTTGAGGGTCCTGTCCAGCCAGTTTGTCAACACACAGCTGCTTCGCCACTCCTCGTGAAACCACGTGAGGGGACGCGCAGGCAGCTGTGGAGCGGCTTTCAGAAAATTGTGGTACACAATTTCGGCCCTCTCCGCCGCCAAACCCGCCATAAAAGGGAGTTCGGCCCATGGGGGGCCCTCTGTGAAAGGGCTGAGTCGTTCCTGAACGCGGCAGGCCCGGTTTATGAGCTGCCGTGGTCGTCCGTGACGCAACTCTGATGTCCGAGGCGGTGAGGCAACACCTGAACGCCCCTTCACCGTCCGACATTTTACAGTCACAGGAAAAACACTGTCCCTGTTGCTGTCATTTTCTTCCGTGGAAATAACAACAGGGGAACAAGCAGGGTTGTTTAGCTCAGCTTTACGACATGCGTACCAAGGAGAAACGCTTTTACTTTCAGCGAGCTCCACTTGGCGATTGCGAGGGGCCCGCGACGCCGTTAGTGAGCAGCTAGCTGCTAACGCCCGCCTCGCGAAGCGGTCAGAGGCCTTGACCGCTTGGACAGGGACTCTGACCGTTCCGCTGCTGTTTGGCGGGGGGCTGGCTCGTGTTAGCCCGGCCGTTTCGATGTAGCGGCGCGGGTTAAACGAACAGTGCTGCAGCTGAGTAACGTCACGGTCTGAGTGCGCGTTACGCAAGCTAACCCTGTCTTTGTTAGAAAGTGGAGCCTCGTCGTAGCCAGCGGCTAGGCTGTGGTAATCATCGACTGTCAGCCGGTGAACGAGCTGCGCTGGCCGTTACAGTAGCACTGTGCCGGTTAGCCCTGCGCGAGGCTAACTGTGTGGTCGCTACAACTGGTAGGGAGCGATGTTTACCTATGCATCGCCGCCGGTTGTAGCGCTCATATGGAGGGACAACCGCGGATCTTTCCCGGTTAAAAGAGACAACAATGTTCCGCTCAGCCTTGTTACTCACAAAGGATGCGGCTGAGGGTGTGTGTTGTGTGTGTGCTTGAGTGACCGTGACCGGGGGCCCGCTGGATGGTGCAGCGTATGCTACACCGACCGGGGCTGTCCAGCAAGCCGGGGGTATGGGAGGGGAGGATTTTGCTCTTTTAATGGTGTAACGTGTTTTAATAAAAACAGTTTAAACATTTTCAGCACGTTTAGTCACACAAGCAGAACATACAGAACCATAACATGAACCATGAGGAAGGGTGGCGGAGCAACCCGCTTGCGCCATTCCTCCCGTTAGCTGTCATTTTGGTTGCTGTGCGCCCCAGGAACAGGACAGCTTCGGCCGGGGCCTCTGTCCGCTGGTGCCAGCTGGGGGGGTCGTCGCGGAGAAGCCTCTCCGCTGGCGACGCTCTCTCCTCCTCGCCGTTGCATTGCGACGCGGCAGCGTCCTTTCTCGCTGCTTGGCGGCGACAGCGAGCGGCAGATGGTGGCTCAGCTGCGCCTTTTCCTCCTCCAGCCTCTTTAGCCGCTGTGTCACCGTGGTGAGAGAGCCAAAGAGGCCGTCTGACAACACTGGTGCGGCCAGGAGATCCTCTCGATCCCTTCTGGGGAGGGCGGTGAGGCCAAGCCAGATGTGGCGAGAGCCGACAACCGACAGCGACATCACACGCCCAGCAGCAGTAGCGACGCCCTGGATGAGGTTGTTGATCTGACCGACGGTACGGCCGAGACAATCAACAGCGTCAGTGGAGGGGGGGCGTCACGCGACAGTGAAGCTGCTGCCGCGATGCCCAGCACACCCAAGTTGTTTGCTGCTGCTGCAAGTTGCGCGCCCAGCTGGAATATTTTGTCCAAATATTCCAGCGTATCTTTATCCTGTGGCAGTGGTGGTAGCGGCTTCCTGTGCCCTGACCAACCAGCTGACTGTGGGATAATGAGCGCAGCAAGAGCCTCTTCCAGCGGGGGCACACCAGGGAACACCGTCTCCGTTTGGCCCTGCACACGCAGGAAAGACGTCATACCCATGACCGTCGCTTTGGTTTTCAGCGGCTCCTGCCAAGACGCTCTCACACATTGCCAAATGTCGGGGAGCGCTGGGCCGTAAAACCCCTGACGGAGTCGGCTCACAGGCTTCGGTGGCAGCGGAGGGGGCAAGGGAAGCCCGACACACTCTGCTGCCGCCGTCATGACTTTTGGGAAGTCCAGCTTGATTGAAGCGGTGCCGGAAACAGCCGAGGCGTCAGAGAGGGAGAGCTCATCATCCTCGTCCTCGTCTCCTCGCGGCGGCGGGCCGGGACCAAAGGCTGAGTCGGGCCCGGGCGGCGGAGCTTCATCAGGCGTTATGGCGGTGGTGTATGCCGGAGCGGCGTCCTCCTCCTCCATGGCGTCATCTTCTGATTCCCGCTCTTCTTCCTCACTGCCGTCAGGAGACAAGGTGAGAAGCGATTCGCCGGAGAAGAAGTCAGCTCGCTGCTGGCGGCGAACACGGGAAAGGTCTCGGCGCCGCTCTAACCCAGCGATGGCGTGCTCTCTCCCGAGACACTCGTAGCAGAGTAGATGCCGGTCTGCCGGAGCGATGATGCCGCTGGGGCAGGCCGGGCAGTGTCTTGTTTCCTGAAGCGGCGACTCCATCCGAGGAGATGATGTGACAGTGGGCACTCGCCGATCGCTGAAGTAAAAAGGAATGAGGGTAGCTGGCGATGCACCTGCTTATATACCCGCCGAAGGAGGCGGGTCAGGTAGACACGCCCTAGCGGCCGGCTACGTACATGCAAAATTTCAGTGGGCCATCGCGCGTACGCGATTGGTGGAGTATAGTACCCATAGAGTCCAGTAGATGGCGAAGCCTGTGTGAGATATAACTACTTTAATCAGATGATATATTGTCTCAAAAATAATCGTGATAAACGGTATCATACAATATCATACGGTATTGTACAAGAAGTCCATATGTAGATATGAAGATGTTGATAATTACATGATTGTATGATAAGTCAATAATGGAGTGTGTCTTATAATTAATATCACAGCTAATTCTCACTGGTGTCATTCTTCGCAGTGTTGGTGCAGAGAAGCAGCCTCTGGCAGATTTCTTCTGTGAAAGAAGAAATAACACCTCTAAACGCACCCTTGGCCATTTCAGTACAGTCCTGTGTGACCAGTAGTACGTGCAGACTCAAGATGTATACTGCTGTCTAATTGACTGGGTACATGCTGTTCTTATACTGTAATTATATAAACATTTAAACTGCTCTTCCACTAAAGTAAACACACTTGAATATCACCAGGATGTTCACAGTTTCCAGAGTGTGCTCCATTCCACCCACTCCCAGTCAGATGAAGAATGCAGATAAAGCAACAGTCTACAGAGGACCAACAGTACAGTATTTGAACAGTATTTTACCCCTAAACTTAAAATGGTGTTTAAAATCTGCTCCACACAGAACATAAACTGTGTTGTGTTGTATTTAGTTCTATACTTGTAACATAAATAACATTCTGTGAGACATTTGAAAAGAAGCAGCAAAAAAGAGCAGTAGTTAATCCAAAACTAACATGTGAAATCATGTTGGAGCTCCAAACTGTGTGTACTCAGTCAGAGGTAACACACACACACACACACACACACACACACACACACAACCAGGATAGAACTGACATCACTTCCTGTCCTCTGCTCAGGTGGATGTATTTGCATACGGCATCATCCTGTGTGAGATCATTGCCCGGATTTAAGCTGATCCTGATTTCTTACCCAGGACAGAGGTATGTGTGTGTGTGTGTGTGTGTGTGTGTGTGGGAGGGGGGTAACTGTCAACCAGTAAACCCATCTCACGATCTGCCACGTCATCTTCAAATTAGATGATGTATTCTTCTTCCTCATTCTCTTATTACAGCTACTGTAATCATTTATGTATTTTTATCTTTTTTGATCTTTGTTATTTTCTTAGTGTAATAATTATTATTGGTATTTTTTTTCCTTTTTTTAACGTTTATGCTATTTACTTTTTTTCTGAACTTATATATATTTGAATGTATATACAGTATATATGTATACAATTGTTTTATATGAGTGTATGTATGTGTGGAAGTAGGTGTGCTCATACATACAATATTTAAGTATGTGAACTATAACTCTTCTTTTGTGCTACATTTAATGAATGAATGAATGAATTTATTTAAACTTTTCCTTATTGCAGAGACTGTTATGGGTGAATGTTATATGTTGTGTTTGTTGTCAATTTAAAACATCAAACAAAGCTTTGAAAAAAAGGTCCTATTGTAACATAAGAATGAACTGAATAACTGTATAAAGTGTAACACTTGTTTAAAGCCTATATGTTTATTTATACTTGATGTGTGTGTGTGTGTGTGTGTGTGTGTGTGTGTGTGTGTGTGTGTGTGTGTAGGACTTTGGTCTGGATATGGAGACATTTGAGAACATGGTTGGTGATTGTCCACCAGCGTGCTTAAGCCTCGCCGTCACCTGCTGTAATGTAAGTGTAACTCATGACTGTTATTATGTTAGTCAGTGTTTCACACAGTTTCACTCTTCTTTGAGATCATCATGAACTGTTGGATCTCTCTGAGGTTTCATAATTAAATTAGAATAATTAGAAAGATGTTCTTTTCAGATGAGTGCAGAGAGGCGCCCCTCCTTCTCTGACATTGTCTTCACACTGGAGAGCATGGAGAGAGGAGAAGAGGAAGAGAAGCCCATTGCACTTGGTAAAAAGATCAAATAAAAGATTTTCTATTGACTTCATTAAATTAAAAGCACATATTTCTGAGTATAGTCACTTGTAGATTTCATACTTTTTATACCTTTGATTCTGATGATCCGGAGGGTGCACGTCATTTTACAGTAACTGCACAGATGTGATGTAACCACTGATAACCACTGTCCAGACTTTTCTCTTTTCATATTTCACATGAGCTGAGGAGTGTGCATCCCTGAGAACAAAACTGAAACAGTGAAGGTCCTGAAGCTAAATATAACCCAGAGCCCCTTTTTAAGAAAGGGCCTCACGATCAGATGATAAAGCAGAGGACATGAAATATGATCTAGGCCAGAAGTATTTGTCCCTGCAGAAAAAAATATTTGTTCCTCTGATGAAAATTCTGACAACAATCTAATATCATTTTTCACAAATCTACAAATAACAAAATAAATCCTAATTATTGTCATATATCCTTGTTACATCTAATACTGCCCCCACACCAGCAGAGACATTCAAGTCATGCTATCTTAAGTCCAATAAACCTTCCACAAATGAAACCTTAATATGTGAATTCAACAACTTTTGGCAGTGGAGGAGAAATGCTGTGTTGATGCCAGTTTCTCTTTTAGATACAATATTTAACAGTGTTGTAAATCTGTTTTATTGTTAAATACATTTTTTTTAAAAACAAACTGCATCAGTTAACTCCCCAGTTTCATGTATATGAACGCTTGACAAATGCCTGCCTTCACACATGAACTCTCTCTGCCAGGTTTTCCCCTTCAGAGATGACATACTTCAAGGATGACTCATATGCAGAATAGAACCAGACTCAGTAACTGCCTGTGATTACAAAGCAACCTCCCCCCCCCCCCCATGTGAGTCTGTGAAAATGAAAATATCTCCAAACCTCATTCAAGGGGGAAAGTTTGGGAAATTTGTTTTGGCTATATAAGTAAAAAATTAATTTATTTTGAGCTACGCTTTGTCTTGTCTGGTCCCTACCCCAGAACCTGTTTGCCATGGGTGACCCTACCAGGGGCATAAAGCCCACGACAACTGAGCTCCACCACGATAAGGTAGTAGCTCAGGGAGGGGTGTGTCCCTGTGTGTGTGTGAGCATTCAGTCTTACTTTTGGTAAAAAAAAATGCTTCAAATGTCATTTCAAATGATATATACAACAAAAATACTAAATGTACATTTTAACAAACTTTTAACAAAACTATTTTTAAGATATGTTTAAGTTTCTCATCTTGCCAACGATCATTCATCACTGACACATATACTGTCTGTGTTTCTCCCTCCTTCCCTCTCTCAGAGCCTGTGGTGATGGACATCAGCCCGTACCGGCACCGCAGCTCTCCCTGTCACCCCGGCGACCACAGTCAGCTGCGTCAGGGTTTGGCAAGGAGCCAATCCGACATGTTGCCCCCAGCGACTCTGACCCTTCCTCTGCTTGGGACCCCAAGCAGAGGTGCATTGCAGTAATCTAGCCGGGATGTGATGAGGGCATGAATTACTGTTTAAAGTGCTGTAGTGTGAGGTAGGGCTTTACTTTTGCCAGCTGTCTAATGTGAAAAAAACTGGACTTCACCACAGCACTAATTTGCCAATCCAATTTAAAATCACTGTCCATCTTAAAACCCAAGTTTGAGACTGTTGGCTTAAAATAATCTCAAAAAAAAAAAAGTCTCCAGAGCCAGCAGAAGGAGTCCTGGACTCTAAACCTGGAAGAAGGTAGTAGTGAGAGGGAGCTAAGCTAAGCAGAATACAGCTGAATCAGACCAGACCCAGTGAGCTACAGTCAGGATCAACAACGCATCACTGCCATGGCAACGGTGCTGATCCAATCAGAGCAGCTAGTCTAACTCCCAGTGATGTACGCCCCCATCTCTACTGAACCAAATCACACCGAAACTCATCTACACTCAACTGTGCTGGCTTCAGTTCTGGCTGTAGTGGAAAGAGTGTGTGTGGCTGATTTAACACTTTGAAGGACGGATTGAGTCAAAGGATACTTCCAGTTTATTAATCAGGTCTTATTTTTGTAGTTTTGCTGTGACTTGTATCAGATCCCAGCCAGCATGTCCATGTGGGCCCCATAAGGGTTACATTTTGGCTGCAAATATGGGCCCCAAGTGGGTTTGTCTGCAGCTTCCATGGTGGCCCCACCTGTGTTTGGCACTGCTTTTGATTCAGTTTCATTGATTAACAGTAGTTCCATGGAGAATATTTATAAAATGAATAAAGATGATATACTTCTTACATTTTTATAGCAGTTGACCTGTATGTTTGTGTGCGTGTGTGTGTGTGTGTGTGTGTGTGTGTGTGTGTGTGTGTGTGTGGGAGAGAGAGAGAGAGAGAGAGAGAGAGAGAAATAAAGAGGTTGATATCCGATGCTTTGGGGGATTTAAAGGAAGAAACTTTTGGGGCTTGTCGCATAGATTCTTTATTTTTGCACTTGAGTTTGGAGCACTTTGCAGTAAATCACCAGGCTTTGACTAGATGGTGCTTTATTTAAATCTGTCCTACTGGTGTTTAATGTGTGAGTGTGTGTGTGTGTGCTTCTGACCTGACAAGCGACACACCTTTTACCCTTTAACATCCATTCCCCTTCACATCTATCTTGCGTGTGTGTGTGTGTGTGTGTGTGTGTGCGTGTGTGAGTGTGAGTGTGTGTTTGTGTGTGTGGGTGTGTACATGTGCATTTTGATTACACTGTTGTAACTTAAAAAGTGGCATGTGAAGAAGGTATGAATAATTATTGTACAGATCATTCCACACACTGTGTGTTTGTGCTTTTTGGGGAAAAGTTAGAATGATGGATACTTGCAGGATCATTTTTATCCCATCATTTCTGATGTTAAACCATGGTTCTCCTTCATTTCCATCTTCTGTTCTTCTACAACTAGAAACCAATTTCACCAGTTTCACCAATGTAACAGACAGAGTCACAAAAGATAAAGGCTCTGTGAGGAGCATTGTCACATAGTTCTTATACCATCCTTTACTTGGGCTGATCCCAGCCCCCTCCCATAACAATAACAAAAATTGTTGGGATAATGACTAATTACTCGTTTAGAGTCATTAATCAGAGTTCCAACCACATTAATTAACAATGAGTCAAAATGTCAATTAAATTGTACTTTTTGATCAATATGGTCAGACATCATTGAAGTAACTACACAATTTAAAAAATATTCTTCAATGATGTTCTTAGATAATGATTAAAAGTTCAATTTGAAAGAAAAACTAAAAAAAAAAAGAAAAAACAGTATAGAGTAAAGTAACTAAATGAACAAATTGTAAAGATAACCAAGAATTATTGAAACTCATACTCTATTGTTTTGTGATTCTGGTTAGGGTTAGGTCATCCTATAAACTTTAATCCAAAAGTCTGTTTTTTTAGTGGTGGTGTTTCTAATATATATTAGAGAAATTAAACTTAATCTCCCATTCAAGTACAACTTCAGCTCACTGCTGTTTATCAGACTTGATTTATTAATGCTACCAGTGTGTGGCAAACTGAAGCCTTACACTTGGCGTGGAAGCTGATACAGATGAAACAGGGTGGTGAAATGGGAGAAACTGAATGTGATTTTCATGGTAAAAATCCCATTCGTTTTCTCTAGACGGCATTACATGACTCACAGTTTGAACACCATCTAGCATGAAACTCTCTCCTTTGATTGAAAAAGCTCTTTAAAAAGTCAAAGGCCCTGGAATGTAACTACAACAGTTCAGCAAGAAAAAGTTAATCACTGATCGTAAAACTTGGTCATGTGCGTCACTAATGACCAGCAGAAGTTAAAAATTGTGGGGCTGAGAAAACAGATTTTTATAGAATAGTAAATAGCAAATCAGTTTCCAATGTGTTTTGTTTAAAACTCTTCATTACCACAGTGTCCCATCCACCAATGCTATGTTTAAACAACCACAGCACACTGCTTAGGCCTGAGGTAGCTACAACAACACATACCTGAAACAGACACTGACAAACACCCATTTGATTTGTATTACAATGAAATCAGGAGATTAATGGAAGAAATTACCAACTGGAAACAGAGTGAAAGATAGGATTTAAAATAAGGAGGCTCCCACTAAAATCAGGAGGACGAGAGAATGAGGAAAATACCTGTGGAACTAGACCTCAGTCTTGCCCATCCTGTGTTCCATCCTGCTAATCACTGTGCAGTGTGCATACAGATGTGACCTGCCCTCATTTATAGAAATCGTCAGCTCTGCAGCTGCAGTAACCTTTAGCCTCACAAAGGTAGACAGTGTAGAGACCTGTTTTGCTGTTTTACATCAAAGCCAGCAGTTAAACGGCTGGTTAAGAGCTCATTTATGAAACCTCATCATCACACAACATCAGACTGGTCACACTCATAAACTCTCAGTCTGGACACAGTTCTGTTTATAGTAACAGAACAAATGCAGTTCTATTTTCCGTCCATAGGGGGAACACATGTGCAGTTCATATTGCAGTTGGAAAGAAATGCTGCCTTTTCTTGTAAATGGTGGAGGGAGGGGTGAGCAGTGGTTGCAGTAAGGAGTAAATGTAAATGTGGAGCATCCTAGATATGCAGACAGGGAGGATATATAAAATCAAGGCTGATCTTCAGCATGGAGAATCTACACAAATAAATCAACCTGACTGTGATGTCCCCCCCCCCCGTATTCCCACCCCCGTTCAAGACATCAAATTAACCAATAACAGAATTCGTAAAGTGGATTAAATAGGGGACAAAAAGGAAAAAGAAGAAAAATAAAAATAAAAAATAAGAATAAAGCATAAACAAAAGAGGGAGAGCTACAATCTAAATTGTAAGCTGATCAATTTCAGCAAATAATCGAGCATCCAATTCCTCCACAAAGACTAGAAAAGTCTTCCATGTCGAAATGGAATTTGGATATAGACCCTCTCATGGTGTATCTAATCTTTTCTAGTTTTAACCTCATTAATCCAACATGCATAAGTAGGAGGGGAAGCCTCCTTCCATTTGAACAGTATCAATCTCCTATAGCTAATACAGTGTTATGGACCAATACTTTTGCCTGAGTGGCCAAACCTGACTTAATCATATATATAAATAATTGAATGAATTATTTAATTAATTAATTAAGAAATGTTTGGGTAACACTTTTTTGAATAATTTTCTATCAATTTTCAGTAGATGTTCTAGAAAGGACTATATCATTTGATACCAACTATAAGGTTATCAAGACAGTGGTAGCCTACCCTCCATGATGATTAGGAACTGATTTGAAGAAGTATTAAATGAAGCTGATTATGAGAAAAATGTTCATATGTTCATCAAATGGTTGCATGTGATTAATTGTATCTTTAGGGTCATCTCATACATTTTTATTAATGGTGTTTTGCTTACAATGTAAAGATTACATTGTTATCAACGAATTGGAATCAAAATCTTAGTAAGGTGCTGGCACAATCTTTTAGTCTTTAGTTGCATGATTACAAATAATATAAATATATACAAATGGAAGCAAAGTGAAGTTTAATGTAGAAAGAGAAATGTAAACATGATGACTGTGGTGTCCACCAGTGGGTTCTCAGGTTGCCATCTCGACAGGACCCGATGACTTTCCAGCCGCAGTTCTGAGCAGCTGCCTCTACAACTGAGGTCTTGAACATGGTTCACTCGGATTCCATGTCCTCAACCTGCACAGGAATGCAGGAGAAGTTCCTCTGGAGGTGGGAGTTGGAGATATCATGAACGGGGGCCTCATACATCATCAGTTCACCTGCACTACTTGTTTCCCAGGTCTGTCTGGCAGCTTGCCCCACCACCTGATCTAACTCATTAGTTGATCCGTTGACAGCACTGCTCTTCTCTTTACTCTCGTGTCAAAGACATATGTCTGCAGGTCTGATGACACATATACAAAGTAAAACATCTTTGGCCTAGGATGTTCTGGTACCAAGTACACTTATGAACTTCCATATACTCAGACATGGTGTTTGTTTAAAGATAGTGTGGTATTCAAAACTGCTGTTTGGTGCATATGCATAAACAGTTTTCCTCCCAGCAAAACAAAGTCACAAGGAGGCGACTCGTGAGCATCCCCATAGGTGCCCAGCACCTTTCTCCCTGGGCAACTCCAGAAAAGAAGAGAATGCAGCCCCTCTCCAGGAGTTTGGTTCCAGAGCCAGTGCTGTGCGTAGAGGTCAGCCCAACTATATGTAGTTGATATGTCTAGTTGGTAACTATATATATATATATATACCAACTCTGGCTCCTTCCCCACCAGTGAAATGATGTTCCATGTCCCCTAGAGCTAATTTACAATGCCTGTAACTCTACCCAGTACCCGATCACACTTGACCCCAGATTTCATCCCTGCAGGTGGTGGGCCAGACAGCCCCAGCTAGTGCCTCAGCCCCAGACACATCGCGATTACATATTGTATTTTTGGGCTGTGCCCATTCGGGCCCATGGATCAAGGCCCAGCCACCAGATGCTTACTGGTGAGCCCCTCCCACCCCCGAAGGACTGGCTCAAGGAGGGTAACCCAGTCTCCTTCCCCCAATCGTGTGAATCGTTCTTAGTCTGGGTCCTCATCTGGGACCAAATTGCCTTGGGAGACCCTACCAGGAGCTATTGCCCCCGACAAAATAGCTCCCAGGGTCAAAGGGACACAGAAACCCCTCCCCCATGATAAGGTGATGATTCTTGGAGGACTGGAGACATACTTCAAAAAGGAAATTATGTTTCCTATCCATCAGTGTTACAGAGAAGTGGAAAAACTTTCCTTTGTGTTATTTTTAAACTCACTCCTGTTGTCTAGAGCCATGGCTCCTCCTTACATACCAGATGCTAAATGCAGAACCAGCACTGTAGCTGTATTCTGCAAGGCTCCTCTACAGAGAGTTTTCATAACACAAAACCTATGCTGAGTTAATCCAAAAATACACACATTCTCACACATGATATTTTACACCCTCAAACCTAAGACGTAGTGCAATGACCTACTACTAAAGTACACAGTATATGTCTATTATATAGATGGGCCTGCATTATATCTCTTCAAAATTAAACAAACTTGACAGCCACGACTTCAACAAAAGACAAAAAGAACTTGTCAAGTGTAAAATAACAAAAGAGGTATGGTGTGTACAAATAGAATTACAAAGAATTTATATGAACTAACTTCACCCACTGCATCCATATTAGATCATTATCAATTTGTGAGGGTGTAACCTATTGTGCACAACTACATTCAGTCAGTTACTGATTCTTCAAAAACTGCCCCTTACTTTTGAAATTAAAAACAGATGAAGGAATATGTTGGGCTCGATGTGCAAGAGATCACTTTGTTATGCACAGAAATGTATAAAAATGAAAGTTTTTGAATACCAAGAATCTCATGTTATTTATTCTTCCATTCAGGACAAAATGATGAGGTGCTGAGGATAGTGATTGTGGGGAAGACTGGAATTGGAAAGAGTGCCACTGGAAACACCATCCTGGGAAGACAATGCTTTGAATCAAAGTTCAGTGCTAAGTCTATGACTGTAGACTGTTCTAAGGACAGAGGTGAGGTGTTGCCAACAACAGGTTGCTGTTGTTGACACCCCAGGCCTGTTTGACACCAGGTTTGGCATGGATAGAACAACTAAAGATGTGACCCAGTGCATCAGTTATGCTGCTCCTGGACCCCATGTCTTCCTGGTGGTCATCAGACTGGGAAGATACACTGAAGAAGAAATGAAGACGTTGCAGAGGATTCAAGAAATCTTTGGTCAGGCTGCAGACAGATACAGCATGGTGCTCTTTACTGGTGGTGATCTTCTTGAAGATACCATTATTGAGGAGTTCTTGGATGAAAGTTCAGACCTGCAGGAACTTATAACTTATAACCATGTCTTCAATAATCAGCTGAAGCTCACTGAGCTGCTCCAGAAGATCAGAAATATAGTCCAGAAGAACAGAGGAAGCCACTACACCAATGAGATGTTCAAAGAGGCCGAGAGGAAAATCAAGAAGGAGAAACAACAAATCCTCAAAGAAAAAGAAAAACAAAGACGTAGAGAACAAAAGAATCAGAGAGGAAATTACAGAAAAAAAGAGAAAAACAGATGGAGAGAATGCATGCCCAACTCCAGGCTGAGAGAGAGAGAGAGAGGAGGAAAGAAGGAGGGAAAGGGAGGAGAGGGAGAGAGAAAGAGAGAGGCAGGAAAGAGAAGCAGAAATGAAGCGAGAGAGAGAGAGAAATTGCAAATATGCAGAGACATTTATAGGAAGAACGTGAAAGAGAACTGGAAGAGGAAAGAGAAAGACAGAAGGCAAAGACAGCAGTAGGACGACGATGATGATTGTACAATTCTCTGATTTGGTTATTCTGTTATACTTTGTATTTGTGTGCTACTCAGCTGTTGTGAAATAAACAATCTTTAAATTCAAAATGTCTTCTTATTCATACATTTTAGCACCAACATGCATCTCTCATCTTTTATCATATGAACACTGTTGGCCTCTCAGGTTAGCAGAAGTCTGCTAATAGTTTCCAAAGTTCAGAATAAACCTTCAATCTGATATCAACCACTGAGCTGTAACAAACCCTCTGAATTATATACTTGAAAACAAACATGAACTAATTTAAAATCCAGGTTCTCCACTCCTTTATATTTACCTTGTATCTTGTATTAATTTTCTCTTTTTTAATAATAATAATAATAATAATGATAATAATAATAATAATAATAATACATTTTATTTGATGGTGCCTTTCAAGTCACCCAAGGTCACCTTACAAAGAATGTCATAATGTCATAGAGTGACTGCTATTCGTTTGTTCTTTAAAATATTGTGTGATTTGCTTATAATTTAGTGCTTTTAAAGCATCTTGTAAAGAACTTTGAATTGACTTTGTGTATACTGTCATGGTGAGTAGTGCAGATGGACCCAAAAAGGCAGACAAAAAGGGCACTTTAATGGCCAAACCAGGAAAATGAACCAGGAATGAACACTGGCAAAATAACACACTGCAAAACTACACAAGACAAAACACAGCAACTCAGACAAAGACTGAACTGAAAACCAAAACCTATACAGACATGGAGACCGTCCGGAGGGCCACGGCGAAGGCAGAGGCGGAGACAGAAAGAATTTGAGGCTGGATCCCTCTGGTGGCCGGCGACGGAGGCAGAACCTGAAGGCCGGCGAAGGAGATGGGAACGGAATCAGAAGCGGAGACGGGCCCCCACTTGAAGCCAAGGATGGCTGCTCGTCAGCAGCGGTAGAGGCAGAGGCCGAGAGTCGCTGCTTGACAGCAGGGGGTGATAGTAGCCGTTCGTCAGCATGGGCAGAGGGTGGCCGCTCATAATCAGGGGCAGAGGGTGATGGTAGCCACTCGTCAGCAGGGGCAGAGGGTGGCCGCTTATAAGCAGGGGCAGAGGGTGATGGTAGCCACTCGTCAGCAGGGGCAGGGGGTGAGGCCAGAGATAACTGCTCGTCAGCAGAGGCAGGGACTGGAGCCCGAGGTTCCTGCTCGTCAGTAGAGGCAAGTGCCGGAGCCCGAGGTTGCTGCTCGGCAACAGAGGCAAGGGCTGGAGCCTGGGGTTGCTGCACGCCAGCAGGAACAGAAGCAAGGGGTTGCTGCACACCAGCAGGAACAGGGGGTAGCTGCATGCCAGCCAGAAGAGGGGGTAGCTGCACGTCAGCAGGAGCCGGGGGTAGCTGCATGCCAGCCAGAACAGGTGGTAGCTGCACGTCAGCAGGAGCAGGGTGTAGATACATGCCAACTGGGACCGGGGTAGCTGCACGTAAGTCAGAGCAGGGAGTAGCTGCACCACAGCCGGAACAGGAGATGGTTGCACATCTGTTGTAAAAAGAGGTGGCTGGGGCTCTAGCTGGGGCTTGATCCAGTAGTGAGGTGTCTGGGGCTGAGGCTCTGGCTGGGGCTTGACCTGGCAGCAGGCATGTGCACACATAGGGCCCTAGGGGTGCTTGAGCCCCTGCCCTTTTTGCCTCGTATTAAAAAGTGCCCTCTGTGTGTGTGTGTGTGTGTGTGTGTGTGTGTGTGTGTGTGTGTGTGTGTGTGTGTGTGTGTGTGTGTGTGTGTGTTATTTGTTTGTTTTAAATAACATTAATAAATTCCGGTTAGGGATGTAAAAGAAAAACGGCGGTACAAAGACTGTACCCATTTCTTGTAATACCGGGTTGTTGTGTGTGTTGAACCTGCTGCTCCTCTGTCTGTTGCGGCTCCGCTCAGTCACAGAGCCGCCAGAGAGAGAGCGCGAGAAAGAGAGACAGCGGCAGAGGGAGCGAGAGCGAGAGAGAGAGAGAGAGAGAGAGAGACGGGGGCAACTGAGGAGACGTGACAGTGGAGCAACTTGAACCTGTGAGTTATGGTCTAACTAGTCGCCGTCCACTTATTCATCGTGCTTAAATATGGGTAATATTTCAGAAAAACGCTCTATTTTAGTCAACGTGTCAACTTCTGTTTTTGCTGGACGTCGGAGCACGGCGCATCAAAACAGCACAGAGCAGATCGTGTGGGACAGGAAATCGTGTACAAAATACAAAATAAAACACCGGGTTAATTTTCAAAAGAGAATACACCATGTTTACGGCGGATTTTATTTATTTAATTTTACATTCATTTCCATATTATGTAAAGGACCGAAAAAAAAAATTCGGCAGGCACATTCTGCCCTTTTCTGACTTTGAGCCCCTGCCTCTCTATAATCATGTGCACGTCCCTGCCTGGCAGCGAGATTTCTGGGACCTGGCTCTGGTCCCCCTCATGAAGGTCCGAAGTCCTCCCAGAGCCAGACGGGTTCCTCAAAGGTTTATGTCTGGTGGGTCCATAACTTGGCCCAAGTCTTCTGTCACGGTGAGCAGCGCAGATGGACCCAAAAAGGCAGGCAATCTCTGGACAAAAAGGGCACTTTAATGGCCAATCCAGGAAAAAACAACTCAACAGAAAAACACAGGCCAAATGAACACTGGCAAAATAACATACTGCAAAACTACAAAGTACAAAACACAGTACAAAACATAGTACAAAACACAGAGACTCGGACAAAGACTGAACTGAAAACCAAAACCTACTGTATATAGACATAGGGTAATAACTAACAGGACACAGGTGAGAGAAACAAGACAGATGAAACACATGAGCAATCAACCAAGGCAGGGGAAACACAGGAAGTAAAACTAACAAAATGCACAAGGACAGAACAGGGAATGCTGGGAAAGAGGACGGAAACTGAGAAGGTAGAACCCTTAGGAGTCGATGACAAAGGTAGAGTAAGCGACAGGATCTCTCCGGAGGCCTAGGCAAAGGCAGATGCGGCGACTGGCCCCCATTGGAAGCCGGCGACCCAGACCACTTGTCCACACTGTAGCTGAGACTAAGTGGTTCAGGTGTGGTAGCCGTCGCCAGGGGGTGTTGATCAGACACAGAGGAGGCAGAACTTCCTTTACCATTTATTAAGCGAATGTGTGTGGTTTTTTTACATTCACGCACACAGAAAATCCAAGGAAAATAAACTGATTCATAACTGGTACTATTAACTTCTAAACTCTCATTTGCTCCAAAACTCTTTTCTTCTCCTCCCGGGCCTTTACACTGTTTTTGTCTGCTGCAGAACTAGTCAGCTCTGATTGGCTGCTGCCACTCAACGAGCAGCTGAGAGGAGAGGGAGGGGAGGGGGGGGATATGCTCATGATCACTGCATGATCTCAAGTCTGCACCTCAGAGTCTCTTGAACAGCCGCCCCTACATTCACTGTGAGAATGTACTACTTAAAGAGACACTACATCTGGGTGGGATACTGCTTAGTGATCTTCTGGGATGGCTGGTAATTTAATGAGATGAGCGACTGATCTCTGGTACACTTTATCCTTCACCTGAATGGTAGCTGATCGAATACGGCCATCCGCACTGATGGGGACATCCTTCACCTTGCCGACTGGCCAAAGGGCTCTTGGTAGGGGATGATCAACGATCATGACCACAGTGCCAGGTGTGATGTTCTCAATGTCACCCTGCCACTTCTGGCGGGGCTGCAACGTAGGGAGATACCTCTTGATAAAGTGACTCCAAAACTGATCTGCAAGTACCTGGCTATGCCTCCATCTCCATCTGCTTAGTACTTCAGACGCTGGGTAGATGACTTGAGGTAATGAGGCGTCCAGCCGCCCCATCAAAAGGTAGTTCGGGGTGACAGGGTCCGCGTCGGCAACATCTGAGGAAACATAGCCCAGTGGTTTAGCATTCAAGATGCCCTCTACTTCGATCAGCACGGTCCTCAGTACTTCTTCGGTGAGTGTTTGGGAACCAACTGTGACTTTGAGAGCAGTTTTAACTGAATGCACCTCACGTTCCCAGGCTCCACCGAAATGTGGTGAGTTGGGGGGGTTGTAGCGGAACTGGATCTTCTGCTTGGCTAACTCCATCTGCAGAGTTAGGCTTATGGCAGCGAAGCTCTCCTGTAGCTCTCTGTCTCCGCCACGGAAATTTGTCCCTTGATCTGACAAAATTTCAAAAGGAGTGCCACGCCTGGCTACGAAGCGTCTGAGAGCCATCAGGAATGAATCACTATCCATGGAGTAGAGAAGGTCCAAATGTACACAGCGGGTCGTCAAGCACTTGAGTATCACACCCCATCTCTTCTCAATGCTTCGTCCACGCTTTACCAGGAATGGCCCAAAACAATCTACACCAGTAGAATAAAAGGCTGGTCTCAAGAGGCGGAGCTGTGATGGGGGCAGATCTGCCATTTTTGGTACCTTTGGCCTAGCTCTCCATTTTTGACACTGGGGACACTGGTGTTGATGATGGCGTACTGCTTCCCTGCCTCTGAGGATCCAGAACCACCGTCGGATCTCAGCGAAGACCCTTTCTGGTCCAGAATGACACAGCTTATTGTCATACTGCTGCACAAGAAGTTTTGTTACTGGGTGCTTTGGGTGCAACACTATCGGGTGCACTGTGTCGGAACTAAGACCTTCCACTTGGTGAAGTCGACCTCCTACGCGGATCACTCTCATACTAGAGTCAAACTCTGGGGACAAGGTAATGAGACAACTACCTGATGAGATGGGCTTGCCCGTCTTAAGAGCCTTGTACTCCTCAGGGAAGCAGTCTATTTGAGCCTGTCGCAATATGGTGGTTTCAGCGAGTTGGTAATCGGCAGCAGAGGGACAGTCAGGCAGCTGAGCCATCCCGTCTAGGGATCTGCATTTGGCTTCCCCCAGGTCTTTAAAGGAGGTGTACTGGGTTGCGTCGACTGCAGGAGGGCCACTGGTGGTGAGGCCACAAAACTTAGGTTTGCGGAACTCTTCTGTGTCTCCCTCAATTGTTGGGGCTGGAAGCGTAGGCCAAGACTCCGGGACCTGGTAAAGGAAGGGTGGACCCTGACTCCATCTATTCGGCCTCGCCAGCTCAAGGAGGGTCTTCCCCTGCGTAATGTCATCAGCAGGGTTACTCCCAGAGTCCACATACCTCCAACAATGACCCTCAGTCAGCTCATGAACCTCTGTAATCCTGTTCCCCAAGAACACTTTGAATCTGCACGATTCAGACTGGAGCCACATGAGCACAGATGATGAGTCAGACCACAGGACAGTATTCTTGATTTCCAGGTTGAGCTCATTGTAGAGTAATCTAGACAACTGTGCTCCAGTGAGGGCGGCACAAAGCTCGAGCCTTGGCATTGAGAGGGCACGTTTGGGAGCGACTCAAGATCTGGCCAGCACGAAGGACACCTGAACATTCCCCTGATGGTCCTCAGTACGGAGGTAGGCCACTGACCCATACACAACCTCTGACGCGTCACAGAATATGTGAAGCTCTCTTGTCACCTCACTTCCATCCAGGTCAGGAGTGGTGTAGCACCGTGGTAGCTTGATCTGTGTTAGGTGCTGTAGCTCCCCTTCCCAGGTATTCCAGGCTTGCAATAGGTCAGAGGGCAGCAGGGGATCGTCCCATTCTCGTTCCTTTGCCCAGAGGCATTAGACTAAGACTTTGGCCCTTGTGGTAAAGGGGAGTATGTATCCAATGGGATCATACTGACTTGCGAGAGTCCGATAGATGTTGCGCATCGTCACATCTTGGAGGGGAGACGATCGGTGCTGATACTGAAGAGTGTCTGGTGAACAATGCCAGCTTAATCCAAGAGCATGTTCTTGGGGATCTGCTTGGGACTCTGAAATCCACAACTCTGCGCTCTCTGATTTTGCCTCGGCAGGAAGGTGGCTAACTACTGAAGCAACATTGCTCGCCCACTGCCTTATTTCGAACCCGCCTGATGCCAGTAGTACTCTCATTTGATCCACCAAGTCTCTAGCTTCCTCTGGGGAGGATGTGCTCAGCAGGCAGTTGTCAACATAGAAGTGTTTCTGCACGGCTTGACGAACACGGTCCTCTGGTTCACTGTGGTAGAGCACGTGCCTCTGCAGGGCAAAGGTAGCGCAGCAGGGGCTGCATGTGGTTCCGAATGGGAGGACACACCATTCATAAACATCAGGTGGCTTCTCAGACTGGAGATCTTGCACAAGAACCGCAATAGGGGTTGGTCACTGGGGAGGAGGCGTACCTGGTGGAACATCTGTTTTATGTCCCCACTGATGGCCACAGGGTGTTCCCTAAAACGAACAAGGACCCCTAAGAGTGAGGATCCCAGAGTGGGTCCAGGCAGCAGGTAATTGTTGAGGTTATGGCCCTTATAGCTGAAAGAGCAGTTGAATACAATCCTGTGCTTGCCATGGTGAGATACAATATGGTGGGGCACATACCACGATTCGCTCGAATGCTCGACTTCTTGAGGAGTGAGCTTCTTGGCATAACCAGCTCTTTCCAGTTTATCAATCTCCTGCTTGTAAGTGATGGCCAGCGGAGGGTCCTTGGCAAGCCGACGTTCTGTGCTCCGGAGGTATGACATCACGGCTTCCTTGGGTGCCTGTAGCCTGGGCATATCCTTAGCTCTAAGGAGTGGTGTCGCGTAGCGATGTACGCCATTTATCTCCACCCTAACCGTGCTTCTGTCTAGCATGTCGACTGCTTCCTGATCCTGTTTTGACCTCGTTACCACCTTCTCACTACGAAAGGGTAGGGTGTCCAACTGCCATAACCTCTCTACTTGATAGTACAGATCTGTCTTCGGGGAAGCGGAGGTGAACAGGCACTGAGAGGCTGACAGTTGATCCTGCAGGTGTTTTGAAGGCCCTTGCAAGGTCCAACCTAGGCAAGTTTTAACTGCAGCTGGACCTCCTGGTGGGCCGAGCCGAATTGGCTCGATGGGAACAATTAGCTCTGGGTGGTCTGGGCCGATGAGCAGTGTGGGTTGGACTTTGTGGAGGGAAGGTATTGACAGACCTTCTAGGTGTCTGTATTTCTGCTGCAAAGCTGACAGTGAGTATGTATACGGTGAAGGCATCTTGGATATGAAATTTCTTGTGTGGCTTGTCAGCTGGAGAGATAGAGAAAGAGACAGAGGCCCCATGCACTGTCTTGATGTCTTGGCGCACTGTCCGCAGTTTCAGAGCCTCAGTCGTTCCTCGCAGTCCCAGATGCTGTGCGGCGCTGGAGAGCAGGATGGTGCGCTCTGAGCCATCATCAAGAATAGCATGCGTCTCGAATGCTCTATTCTCTTGATGAAGGGTAACCTTGACGACCTTGAGGAAGACCTTTCCACCACAGCTTGACTGGTCTAGGTACAGAGTCTCTGAGTTAGGGGTGTAGAGGGTGGCACTCTCTGAGGGACTGTCCATGGGCTCTGCTGGACTCCGCTGATTTACATCATGGAGAGAGGACAAGTGCTTTCCTTTGCAGAGGTGACAAGGCTTCTTTAAGTCACAGTCTCTAGCTAAGTGTGATCGGGCACACCTCCAGCATCGCTTGTTCTCTTTAATCCAACTGACAGCCAGACCTCTGGTAAGGGCAGCAAAGTCTGTGCACTGACTCAGGTAATGGGCTACGCTGTCGCAGTAGGGGCAGTGAATCTTAGCTTCGCTTTTTACCTTTGGTGGAGGAGCGGCTGGGGTGGTCTTAACTGGAGGGTGCTCTGCTCCATACATGACGGTGGCTTGTCGAATTAGGGGTCGAGGTTTCTGCTCCTTTCTGGCATGGAAAGCTTGGTCTGTGGGGTCAAATTCCAGACAGTCGGCCTCCAATTGCAGCCATTCTGCAAACTCTAGCAGAGATGTTTTAACTTGGTTGGGGTTCTTCCTGATTTGATGCCTCCTGAATCTTTGTTGCTGTGAGTGAGGTAGTCTATTCAGTAGACGTTTTACATTTGATCCACTGTGCAGCTCCTCCACACCATGATCCTTTAGGGATTTTAGCATGCCTACTATAGCCTGGACACGCAGTGAGAAGTCATCCAGAGCCCGCTCATCTCCTGCACAAATGGGGGCAAGTTCTCCAGGGTCTCAATTTCCTTTAGGACAAACTGATAGGGCCGCCCATACCTTCGGTCTAGTGCCTGTAATGCATTGGTATAAGGGGTGGAGGACTCAGCATGGGCAAGAACAAGCCAATGTGCATTTGGGGTTTTAACGTGCTTCAGCATGAAGCTGGCAGACTGGTTGAATGGTGTTGTACGGTTAAATGGAGGTGGTGATGGATACAGTTGTCTACTCGGCTGGTAGTTTGGCTTGGGGCTAGGCTGCTCTTCTGCGGCTAAGGGGGGAGAGTGTTGAGCTAGGGCCTGGGTATCCTCAAGTCTTTGAGGGGAACGGCAATCATCGAGGGCTGGCTGCATTCTGCTTCCTGACTTTTGGAGGTGTGCCCAAGGTGACTGTTGCCGTGATGCTGCTCTTGAGGAACGGGCAGAGCTCTGGGGAGTGGTTCTTAGCAGGACCTGTTCTAGTAGCTCTGTCTGACGCTTTGCCGTTTCACTCTGTTGTTTCGCTGTTTCACTTTGCTGCTTCGCCATCTCAACGATCTGCTGCATAAGGTTGGCAGAGGGGCTTGACGGGCCTGGGCTCTCATACAAGGATGGGAGGCTGCTTGACAGTCGTACTTCATGCCGGAGAGAAGATGTTGCTGGTTGCTGTTTTGCATCTCCATAATCAACCTCATAGTCTTGGAGGTGAGAAGGTCTGCAGGTTGTCCTCTGAGGGCGAGGGCTGGGGGTTGTTCTGCCTGGATCACTTTTTTTGGGGGTTGCCATGATAACAACTCTATCCGGCTCGAATTTTGTAGCTGAGACTAAGTGGTTCAGGTGTGGTAGTCGTCACCAAGGGGTGTTGATCAGACACAGAGGAGGCAGAACTTCCTTTACCATTTATTAAGCGAATGTGTGTGGTTTTTTTACATTCACGCACACAGAAAGTCCAAGGAAGATTCATGACTGGTACTATTAACTTCTAAACTCTCATTTGCTCCAAAACTCTTTTCTTCTCCTCCGGGGCCTTCACACTGTTTTTGTCTGCTGCAGAACTAGTCAGCTCTGATTGGCTGCTGCCACTCACGAGCAGCTGAGAGGAGAGGGAGGGGAGGGGGGGATATGCTCATGATCGCTGCATGATCTCAAGTCTGCACCTCAGAGTCTCTTGAACACACACACTAGGCCGAAGAGGATAAGGGAGTTGGACCACCAGGAGCTCAGGTGCCAGTGGTGGCTGCTCATCAGCAGCTGTAGAGGCAGAGGCTGAGAGTAGCTGCTCGTCAGCAGCTGTAGAGGCAGAGGCCGAGAGTAGCTGCTCGTCAGCAGCTGTAGAGGCAGAGGCCAAGAGTCGCTGCTCGACAGCAGGGGCAGAGGGTAGCCGCTTGTCGGCAGGGGCAGAGGGTAGCCACTCGTCAGCAGAGGCAGAGGCCGGAGCCTGGGGTTGCTGCTCGTCAGCAGGAACAGAAGCAAGGGGTTGCTGTACGCCAGCAGGAATAGGGGGTAGCTGCATGCCAGCCGGAGCAGGGGGTAGCTTTACGCGAGCAGGAACAGGGAGTAACTGCACGCCAGCAGAAACAAGGAGTAGCTGCACCCCAGCAGTCTGGGACCTGGTTCTGGTCCCCCTCATGAAGCTCCGAGGTCGTCCCAGAGCCAGGCGGGTTCCCCAGAACAGGTTTTTGTCTGTTGGGTCCATAACTTGGCCCGAACCACAGCAGGATGTGAAATATACGCTATTGAAATAAACCTCTTATGATATAATGTAAATTAAAAAAACATATGTACTACTATTAAGAAAATTAATTAAATAATCAGTTGCTAAAAAGACCAAAATAAATTGAATCAATTAATTGTGAAAAAATTCAACTGACTTTTAATGACTGCAATACAATAAGGTGGTTTTGTCACCAACCCAACCTCCTCATTTCTGCCTCAATGTCTGCCTACATTCTAAGAATAGTTTATAGGGGGAAAAAGTGGAGAATGGGTTCTTTTTTGAGCAATTCATTTTTTGCTATCTAGGTATGTAGTATAGTAGCTAAGATCTAAACTAACTTTTAGATCTTAAAACATCCTTTTATAGAAATATTTCTTGTCAACCATGTATATGTGTGTGTACATTTCTTTAGTCTCAAACATTATTGGTGGGAATGTGACACTTAGAGCCAGATGTGATAGAGCATTAAGAAAGCATGAGGAGCTACATGCATAAATATATGTACATAAAACTCTAATGGTACACTGAGGAGGTGCTCTGTTCTGTAGCTGATGGACGGTCAATTCAATTATATACAGTTAAATAACAAGCACTGCAAATTATGAATGTATGAATCATGACACTCAGAATGTCATGATGTATACGGTAGATAACTCATTAATGTCATATCTAGGACACATTCACTGTATATGATAATACAGCCAAACTGTGACACATAACATATTTTAACATGTGCTCTTTTATACGAAAATTTTTAAATGAACAATATTTATGAAATATAATTTCACTTTCATGCTCTTGTGCTGCTGATTACAAAAAAGTAATGTATTACTTATACTTGATAAAGAGGTGGAAGCCAGAAAAAAGCATGGAGTGATGATGTTAAAAAAAAGAAAAGAAAAGAAAAAAGGAGAAGACCTGGCTGCAATAAATGAAGCAGTGAATACTGTGTCCCCTGAGGGTTGGACAGTGGCACAAGTAAAACCATAAACCAGACAAAAATAGGCAAACAGGAGAAAGACAAGGAGCACCAGATCTGACAGCTCAGGATGAGAGACTGGCAGCAATTATTGGACAGTTATCATAAAGAGGAATTGTTCAAGGAATGAGGGAGAATGTGATGATATCCACCAACAACTGTAATTTCTTGTATCTTTTGTAATTAACAAGTGCAATTCAATCAAAACAAACTTTTATTTAAATGAAAATAGCATTGCTGCTTGCAAAGGTGAATTGGTTAGGCTAAGAATATAATTTGTAAGCCCAGATGATGCAATAGAAAACATTAAGTAGAGATTTCTGTGTGTACACACTGAATGAAGCCCATTGTCTGCAGTCCTTGAAAAAATTCTGCCATTTCTTATAAGTGAAAGAGAAATGGAGTGCAAGGTTTGAGGTTTACAGTTAACAAAGGGGCTTCCTGGAAATGGAGAGAGGTGGTACTGTATTTACTTTCACTTTCATTGTGACACTAGTGTAGCTTGTGGGAGTGGTCTGGTGCATAGAGAAGCTTTTAAGGAGCTGCAGTAGACACACTCTGAACTTTACTTCAGCTGCAGCATCAACTCTGCATTCTTAAACCTAAACATGGACGGCAACTATTACAACCCAAACATGACTAGGAACTTTGGTAAGTCACAGTACAATTATTGTATGTTGGTATAACATGTTGGTATAACAGTGATCACTGCTGAATCAGAACATATGATATAGTTGTATGAAGACAGACTAAAGGCTCATTTATGCTCAACGTTAAATACGGACAGGCACGTGCACACATAGGGCCCTAGGGGTGCTTGAGCCCCTGCCCTTTTTGCCTCGTATTAAAAAGTGCCCTTTGTGTGTGTGTGTGTGTGTGTGTGTGTGTGTGTGTGTGTGTGTGTGTGTGTGTGTGTTTTAAATAACATTAATAAATTCCTGTTAGGGTTGTAAAAAAAAAAACACAAAAACTCCACGGTATTCTACCGTACCCATTTCTTGTAATACGGGGTTGTTGTGTGTGTTGAGCCGCTGCTCCTCTGTCCATTGCGGCTCCGCTCGGTCACAGAGCCGAGAGAGAGAGAGAGAGAGAGAGAGAGAGAGAGAGAGGCAGCTGCCCCATGGATAACTGAGGAGACGTGACAGTGGAGCAACTTGAACCTGTGAGTTATGGTCTAACTAGTCTCCGTCCAGTTATTCAACGTGCTTAAATATGAATAATATTTCAGAAAAACGCTCTATTTTAGTCAATGTGTCACCTTGTATTTTTGCCAGACGTCAAAGTAGCACAGAGCAGATCGTGCGGGACAGGAAATCGTGTACAAAATACAAAATAAAACACCGGGTTAATTTTCAAAATAAAATGCACCGTGTTCACGGCGGATCATATTTCCCTCACTACAGGTCTGAAGTACAAGTCCGAGCAGGGACGTGCACATGATTATAGAGGGGCAGGTGTTCAAACTCAGAAAAGGGCAGCTGCATGCCAATTTTTTTCCCGATCCTTTACACAATATGGAAAGTAATGTAAAATTAAAAAATAAAGTGCTAATAGAAAGCTAACTACTTAGCTGTGTGTCCTGTGTAGGTGAAAGTGATATGAAATTGCCATTTCTTTTGTGTCAACAAATTATTGTAAATATGAGTTCATTCACATTATCAAAGTCACAATAAACTTTATATCTAAACCTCGGACTGTACAACAAAATGCATATTTCTCCCTAGAAATGTCATCAAACCCCATTTTAATGCAGAAACTATCTGAAAATATTACACTTTACACTGAGAATTAAATGAATGCCAGACACTTTATTTGTTTTCGAGAAAAACTTGATTGTCACATGACAAGAATGCAGTCCTATAGAAAAGAATAGAATGTAGCCATCTCACTATTTATGAGCACAAATTGTGAGATGGCTACATTTTATATTGTGGACCAGCGTAGCTGTGATATGTTTTTCTGTGAGACTGGGTTGTGACTTGTGAGACTGGGTTGTTATTTGTCTTTCAATGCAGATGAATGGATTTTCTTTAAGTAGTAAAGTACAAATGACTTCTGAGAATATATACAACCTGATTTACACAAATGTTACTCAGTGTTACATATTGTTCAACACAGGATCTGAAGGAAACAATAATACGGAGCTGAGGATTGTGATGGTGGGGAAGACTGGAATTGGAAAGAGTGCCACTGGAAACACCATTCTGGGAAGACAGTGCTTTGAATCAAAGTTCAGTGCTAAGTCTATGACTGTAGACTGTTCTAAGGGCAGGGGTGAGGTGTTTGGACAACAGGTTGCTGTAATCGACACTCCGGGCCTGTTTGACACCAGGTTTGGCATGGATAGAACAACTAAAGACCTAACCCAGTGCATCAGTTACGCTTCTCCTGGACCCCATGTCTTCCTGGTGGTCATTAGACTGGGAAGATACACTGAAGAAGAAATGAAGACGGTGCAGAAAATTCAAGAAATCTTTGGCCAGGCTGCAGACAGATACAGCATGGTGCTCTTTACTGGTGGTGATGAACTAGATACCACTATTGAGGAGTTCTTGGGTGAAAGTTCAGACCTGCAGGAACTTGTATCCAGATGTAATAGACAGTATCATGTCTTCAATAATAAGCTGAAGGATCGTACTCAGGTCACTGAGCTGCTCCAGAAGATCAGAAATATAGTCCAGAAGAACGGAGGAAGTCACTACACCAACGAGATGTTCAAAGAGGCTGAGAGGGCAGTTGAGGAGCAGAAACAGCGCATCCTCAAAGAAAAAGAAGAAGAAATACGTAGAGAACAAGAGAAACTAGAGAAAAAACTGCAGGAAAAATATGAAAAAGAGATGGAGAAAATGAAGAAGGAACTCCAGGCTGAGCTAGAGAAGCAGAAGAAAGAGAGAGAGGAGGAAAGGAAGAGGGAGAGGGAGGAGAGGAAGAGGGAGATGGAGGAGATGAAGGAGGAGAGGAAGAGGGAGAAGGAGGAGATGAAAGAGGAGAGAAAGAGGGAGAAGGAGGACATGAGGGAGGACAGGAAGAGGGAGAGGGAGGAGATGATGGAGGAGAGGAAGTGGGAGAGGGAGGAGAAGAAGAGGGAGAGGGAGGAGATGATGGAGGAGAGGAAGTGGGAGAGGGAGGAGAGCAAGAGAGACAGAGAGGAGAGACAAAGGGAGATAGACCTGATGAATAAACTACAGGAGAAACGTGACAGAGAACTCAAAGAGGAAAGCATTGTGTTGCAAAGCAAGTATCAGACAAAGGCCAGAGAAGAAGCTGAGGATTCTAATCCTGTGTATCATCTGGCAAAAGCTGGTCAAGCAGTGGTTGATGTTGGCAAACACGTAGTTGGAGGAATTGCAAGCGTGGGCAAGGCAATTTGGAGTATCTTCAAATGAGTGTTTCCATATTCAGGTAGTTCATCTAGAGAGGAATCTCCAGAAGTCTCTACACACTCATTGATCTAAATGAATGATTCATTGTATTTGTTGAGGTAGAACTCTACTGTAGATTAATAAGGCTAAGTCATCATATCACAGCTCTCATGTCTTCTTTTGCTTTTCACATGTATTTTTGAAAATGTTCTTAAGAGATATTTAGTGCAGGTTAACATTTGATAGTATTAAACACTGTCATTCAAATATTTGGTTATATTCTACTTGAACCACTGAACTTGATGTTTTGTGTTCTGTAGAATCCATGAATAGAAGTTCACACTCCTCTGATGGGTGATTACTTTTGATGTGGTGCCACCTAGTGGGTGTAAAATGAACATTGCCATCAGTATATTTTTATTTCTTCTCTGTGGTCACTCTGGTTTACTTGTATATATTATAACTTTTATTCACTTTCAGTTTTGTTTGTGATCAAAGCATTTATTTAATAGACAATGTTTCTGATTGATGTCACTCAAGAACAAAGATTTCATTCTGTGTCAACTGAACTAATAAAGATGTGATATTGAGACCAACCTAATAAAAAGTTGAAATCCTGTTTCATTATTAAATCAAGAGTTCAAAGGTCTTTTTCAGGAACTATTGAATTAAATTTGGATACCCTGAAATAGTCCAATTAATTTTATTGCCTGAAGAACAGGAGATAATAAACCTAATCTACCTCATATACTTTTTTTCCCCTTTATTTAGTCAGTGGGTGGCATAGAGGCCAACAGGGAACAGAGAGGAGAATGACCCGCAGCAAAGGTATGTAAATTGAACCAACAATACTGGCTTATATAATATAAAACACTACCTACATACACACACACACACACACACTATTTAAAACAAATGTTGCCTAGGACATGACCCAAAGAAGAAGTGATGTAATTATGGACACCATGTTTAAATGTCTTCATTTTTTTGTTTTGCTCGTTTTTAAATTGTATCCAATAATAGAGACAAGGTGAAACTGGAACTTCTGGGTTGTTACAGATCTAAAAAACTAATAACCACAAAAACTGACATAGGTGTTTGTCCTAACACAACTAAAATCAAAGATTTGGAAGAAAACCTTACTCAGCAACATGTAGTGATTATGTTAGTCTGAGTAGTACCATGTAGAGAAAGCAGACTTTTTTTCTCTCTTTTTTTATTCATTAGACTTTAAACTTTAAATTCCTGCAGCTTCTGTACACACAGACAGCCTGCTGTTTATTGTAGCAGTGAAGAGTTTACCATGGTTATGATAGCTAGGCTGTTTATTCATTATGTATTCTTAGTTCTGGTGTGGCTGGTTATTTTCTATATTTAGTCAATATGTAGGAATAATTCCAACTTTGTGTTGTTGGTGTTAGTTGACACCCTCAGGAGAAAACTAGAAGCACCCAGTTAGCTTGTTCATACCATTTTTGTCTCAAGAGGAATTTTGTCTTTCACATACAGCAACTCAAAGTTATTTCATAGACTAAGACCATGCACTAAGTGAACTGGCTGTAGCTATACAGGACCTGTACATGTCTGCGTTGTGCTGTACAATCATTTATTGAAAAAACAAATTGCAGGTTTAAAAATAATAATTATAATAATAAACAAAACCCCTAAAATAAACACATTATGGCACATCTTAATTACAGACTTTATGGCTGATGGTCTTCCACTAATCTGGGGTCAGACAGTCTGATAGATTAGCACAAAAGCTCTGCATCTTGCCAAAATACTTGCTCAATACTGTTGTAGAATATTTGTTAAGTATTTCAAATGTATCCCACTTCTGGCTCACATCCAGATTAGCCAGACCAAATCTGTTGTAATATATTTGGCCCATATTTGCCATACCATATGTGGGCTCACATCCAGATTGGACAGTACCAGATGTGCTGCATACTTACCAAAAGTGGCCCGAAACTGTTAATAAAATATTTCGGCCGTGTTTACCATTTCAAACATGGGCCTTTTCAGGCTTACATCCAGACTAGCCAGTGTCAAAAGTGCAAGTACATCTATGCCAGAAGTGGCCCACGTCTCTTATATGATATTTGGGCCATGCTTGCCATGTTTAATGTGGACAATGTTAGGCTCACATCCAGATTTGCAGTGTTGACTCACATTCATATAAACAGTACCCATTGTTCCTTATCTTCACCTATGGTGGTCCAGAACTGTACAACATTATTCAGGCCCAGGTGGAGTGTCTGGTCACACAATGGAATATAACATTAATGTAACAGTGTGTCTTTTTAATTGTGTTTTCATACAGTTTGACATATTACAATACAATACTTACTTATTTATCATTGCTTAAAACTAAACAATGACGTGAATTATACACACAGTACACAATAGAAATTAAATGGACTTTACTTGCTGAACTGCAGATGATGGGCCTTCATCTTCACCTTCATATTCATCCCCATGTAATGCTCCTGAGAAAAAAATCATTCAAATGTCTAAATGCAAGTAAATTGACATGACCACGTTTAAACATTTTCTGGATGTTAAAGAAAAGTGGGGGCCAACAGATATTACGTAACAGTGTTCTCCCTTATTATTGGATGATTGGACAAATCTATCAGTCCTCCTGTGGCTACTTGTTTTTTCTCTACAATGAAGAAATTCTTTACATTAATATTATTCCCCTAGTAGGTGTCTATTGCCTATCTGTCCCTGAAGAAATAATAATGCATATTTTTTAGTTAACATGCTTAGTGACTGATTCTGATCAACTGAATCATACAAATACCTACTGTCAGTATTTACCTAATTCTCAGTCCTGTCATTCTTCTACTCAGCATCCATCAGAAGAAACGACACAGTGCTGAGGATAGTGATGTTGGGGAAAACTGGAGTTGGAAAGAGTGCCACTGGAAACACCATCTCAGGACAACAGTGCTTTGAATCAAAGTTCAGTGCTAAGTCTATGACTGTAGACTGTTCTAAGTTTGAGGGTGAGGTGAATGGACAGAAGGTTGCTGTTATTGACACCCCAGGCCTGTGTGACACCAGGTTTGACAAAGATAAAACAACTAAAGACCTAACACAGTGCATCAGATATGCTGCTCCTGGACCCCATGTCTTCCTGGTGGTCATCAGACTGGGAAGATACACAGAGGAGGAAAAGCAGACGGTGGAGAAGATTCAAGAAATCTTTGGTGAAGCTGCAGACAGATACAGCATGGTGCTCTTTACTGGTGGTGATCTTCTTGAAGGTACCACTATTGAGGAGTTCTTGGGTGAAAGTCCAGACCTGCAGGAACTTGTATCCAGATGTAACGGCCAATATCACGTCTTCAATAATAAGCTGAAGGATTGTACTCAGGTCACTGAGCTGCTCCAGAAGATCAAAAATATATTGCAGAAGAACGGAGGAAGCCACTACACCAACCATATGTTCCAAGAGGCAGAGAGGGCAATCGAAGAGGAGAAACAACACATCCTCAAAGAAAAAGAAGAACAAATACGTAGAGAACAAGAGAAACTAAAGAAGAAACTACAAGAGAAATATGAAAAAGAGATGGCGAAAATGAAGAGGGAAGTCCAGGCTGAGCTAGAGAGGCAGAAGAAAGAGAGAGAGGAGGAGAGGAAGAGGGAGAGGGAGGAGATGAATGAGGAGAGGAGGAGAGAGTGGGAGGAGAGGAAGAGGGAGAAAGAGGAGATGGAGATGGAGAGGAGGCAGGAGAAGATGGAGATGGAGTGGGAAAGGAGGAGAGAGTGGGAGGAGAGGAAGAGGGAGAAAGAGCAGATGGAGAGGGAGAGGAAGAGGGAGAAGGAGCAGAGAGAGGCAGAGAGATGGAGAGAGAGAGTAGAGAGAGAGGCAGTGAGAAACAGAGAGCGAGAGGAGAGTGAAAGGAGGATTAGAGAGCTACAAGAAATGCATGAAAGAGAACGTGAGAGGGAGAGCGCAAGGTTGCAGAGAGACTATGAAAATTCGGCTAGACATCAAGCTGAAAGATCTTCTCGTTGTATGATCCAATAATCAGTTCAGTGAAATTGTTCATTACATCAGTGGATCAATTTCAACTTCTAGTTTATTATTTGTTTCATAATATATTGTTGGCATATTCAAAACCTTCTTGTCCAACTTCTAATAATTACATGTTGACTTGAATAAATCTGCTACTGTGTGTTCATTAAGCTCATTACATTAACTTTATTCTAAAACATGATCAGTCAGTTACTATATAAATGTATTTCCCTGAATGCATTGTGTTCAAATGTTTCAGAAATCTTTTAGTTCTTCTCGAGAGTTTAGAGTTTGTGATTTCTACTGTATGCATGTATGTCTGATGAGCTGAATTCTGATGTAATTTCCTTAATAAAAATGAAAACACATCAACCATTCAATAAGACCAGACTGGGCATATTTAGTATATAATGACTGATACTATTGAACAAAGGGAAAGTCTGTTTAATACTTAATCTTACTCATACTGTATAATGCTAAAATAGATTACAAAAAATGTGTTGGGAATAAAAATTGGCACGCAAAAAAGATAAAGAATAATTAAAGATTACAAAAATAAGAATAATAAGTGACGAGAGGAAGAGTGTGTGAGCTGAAGAGGAGAAGATGAGCAGAGGTGAAGTGAACTAAGAAGAATGAAAAATAAAGCTGGTTTGGAGAGGTGCAGCTGGTGTTTCCCTGAGGAGGGAAGAGGGTTTGTGTGTCAGGCAAACAGACTCAGCACAGATACTTTGAGGATCTAATTTCCATCTTTCTACTGTGAAACATTTCATAATCATCATTCCTTCATTATTTGATCCTGATTTTAAAATGCATACTATAATATAGTAACACAGAACGTAGGATGTATCATTCTGGCATTGATATGATATCAATCAATCAATATTTATTTAAATAGCGCCAAATCACAACAAGTCATCTCAAGGCACTTTACACATAGAGCAGGTCTAGACCGCCATCTTTAAGAGACCCAGCATTCCCACATGAGCAAGCACTTGGCGACAGTGACAAGAAAAACCTCCCTTTTAACAGGAAGAAACCTCAGAACCAGGCTCAATGTGGGCGGCCTCGACCAGTTGGGTAGAGAGGAGAGAAAGGAAGGATAGGAGAGAAGCACATTGAAAATAAACATTGAGAGAGAAGCACATTGAAAGTTAACACTGAAGTTAGAAGGTCCGGGACTGGAATCTATCCACAGGAGAGGAAGCTGAAGGCTCTGCCTCCCATTCTACTTTTAGAGATACTAGGAACCACAAGTAAGCCTGCATGTTGGGAGTGCAGTGTAGTAGTGGGTACATAAGGTACTATAAGCTCTTTAAGATATGATGGAGCCTGACCATTAAGAGCTTTGAAGGTGAGGAGAAGGATTTTAAATTCAATTCTGGATTTTACAGGAAGCCAATGCAGTGAAGCCAAGATGGGAGTAATATGATCTCTCTTTCTAGTTTTTGTCAGAACACGAGCAGCTGCATTCTGGACCAGCTGGAGAGTCTTTAGAGACTTGTTAGGACAGCCTGATAATAATGAGTTACAGTATAATAATCCAGTCTAGAAGTAACAAATGCGTGGACTAGTTTCTCAGCATCATTTTGAGACAGGATATGTCTGATTTCTGCAATATTACGCAGATGAAAAAAGGCAATCCTTGAAATTTGAAATGTGTGAATTAAAGGACAGATCCTGATCAAAGATAACTCCTAGGTTCCTTGCAGTGGTGCTGGAGGCCAGAGTAATGCCATCCAGAGCAATTATGTCATTAGATCATGTTTGGGTCCAAACACAATGACTGCCATTCATTAAAAATGAATATGATTGTCAAGTTCTGTGTGTTTTTCTACGACCACAACTTTGCCCGAACTTTAAAAACGGCTCGATTGATTCTTGAAGGATGCAAAGGACAACTCAATTCTTTTTATTCTTTGATTTTATGGTTTTAATGGACATGAACAATTGAGTAGCTGAAGTGAGTTGTTAGTTGAACATAATAGTCAGATAGGTTGATAACCTTAAGGATAAACAGAAAAGACATGCATTAGTCTTCAATAAACACTTTTCCTTACAGTATTTTTTAAAGAACAAACTAATGTTCCCAAGTCTTTCAATCAGGAGCACAGGTTGAAAGACTTGGGTTCCATTAACTCCTTTTTGATGTGTACGCCCTCTGCTGGCCTGGAGTGCATCTTGTGACTGCTGATGTGCTCAATAAATGGTGCTTTGACATAATGATCAAGCATGTTATTCTGCCCTGTATGATAGATAATTGATTATCATCATAATGTAAACATAACATCAATGTAACACTTTCTCACATTAAATAAACATTCTCATACCAACATTTGTGTTTATGAAAAGAGAAAGTATTATGACAGCCCGTAAAATATTAATTTATCTGTGATGGCTGTAATAAATGCAATAATGGAGGTTTTCTTTAGGTAATTGATGTCAATATAAGTAATTGATATTGTTTTTAAAACCATACTATTGACCAACATGTATATGAATACGTTTTGACACGCTTTCTTTCTCTTTCACACTTTGTGTTGAGAGAGAGAGGGGGAACTCCGCCTTTTAATTTATGTGGTCTGTATGACTCCAATCTGATGGTAGAAAAGGGGAGTGAAGTCTCTCAGATAAGTTACGATGTCCGAAGGAGACACCAAAATCTGTCTTATGTTATTTTTATGTAGATCTTGGCCCTTTGGTTGCTCCGTGGAATGTTAATACAAATATTTCTTGTCAGCCATGTATATGTGTGTGTTTGTACACTTGTTTAGTCTCAAACATTATTGGAGGGAATGTGACACTTAGAGCCAGATGTGATAGAGCATTAAGAAAGCATGAGGAGCTACATGCATAAATATATGTATAAAACACTAATGGTACACTGAGGAGGTGCTCCGCTCTGTAGCTGATGGATGGTTAGTCTTTGGTCATGTGCTGAAGAAATTTTGATAAATGGTACAATGCTCACAACAAGTATACAGTTAAATAACAAGCACTGCAAATTATGAATGTATAACGTTGTGACACTCAGAGTGTCATGATGTATACAGTAGATAACTCATTAATGTCATATCTAGGACACATTCACTGTATATGATAATACAGCCAGACTGTGACACATAACATATTTTAACATGTGCTCTTTGATACGAAAATGTTTAAATGAACACTTTCATGCTCTTGTGCTGCTGATTACAAAGTAAGTAATATATTAATTATACTTGATAAAGAGGTGGAAGCCAGAAAAGGCACACTTTACCGTAGCATGTTGTATGGAGTGACGATGTTAAAAAAAGAAAAGAAAAGAAAAAAGGAGAAGACATGGCTGCAATAAATGAAGCAGTGAATACTGTGTCCCCTGAGGGTCGGACAGTGGCACAAGTAAAACCATAAACCAGACAAAAATAGGCAAACAGGAGAAAGACAAGGAGCACCAGATCTGACAGCTCAGGATGAGAGACTGGCAGCAATTATTGGACAGTTATCATAAAGAGGAATTGTTCAAGGAATGAGGGAGAATGTGATGATATCCACCAACAACTGTAATTTCTTCTATCTTTTGTAATTAACAAGTGCAATTCAATCAAAACAAACTTTTATTTATTCAATTTTTTTATTGCTGCTTGCAGAAATAGCTCACAAATGTATTCAATATACATTTTGTAATAAGGTGTTTTAACTTAAAATCATTAAGGCATATAGAGCACTACAGCCCTGCCATCATTTGTGCTTATGTATGGTCTGAGGAAATGTGTTAGCTGAGTACAGACAAATTTAAGTAAGAACATATTGATGAATCCCAGATTTGTGTGTTAAACATTTGTAGGCATGGTTTAAACACAGATTTTTGTGCATACGCATTGAATGAAGCCCATTGTCTGTCAGTCCTTGAAAAAGTTCTACCATTTCTTATAAGTGAAAGAGTGATGGAGTGCAAGGTTTGAGGTTTACAGTTAACAAAGGGGCTTCCTGGAAATGGAGAGAGGTGGTACTGTATTTACTTTCACTTTCACTGTGACACTAGTGTAGCTTGTGGGAGTGGTCTGGTGCATAGAGAAGCTTTTAAGGAGCTGCAGTAGACACACTCTGAACTCTGTCTCTACTTCAGCTGCAGCATCAACTCTGCATTCTTGAACCTAAACATGGACGGCAACTATTACAACCCAAACATGACTAGGAACTTTGGTAAGTCACAGTACAACAGAGAGAGAGAGAGAGAGAGAGAGAGAGAGAGAGAGAGAGAGAGAGATCCGCATCGACGTGTTATTGGTCTTTATACATTAAACACAGTTGGGACCTGTGTGGGTAGATAAAAAAACAATTTCCCAGTTTACCCAGCAACAATAAGTAGCCTACTATTTTCTGATTGGCTGGTAGGTCGCTAACTCGGGACAGCTATGAAATGAAATGTGCCTACGCCTCGCCCGTTCATATATTATATATTAATATCTGGGCGGTGGGATCTATCACTTTTCAGCGTGAGAAATGACAGGTGTAGCGTGTGAGCGTGAACTGCTTGAAATGCGTGTGTGTCTCACGGTCAATGCGTGAGACTTGAGAGCTAGTAAAAGGTCAGAAATGTAGCAGGGGGCAAGACTATGAAAAGCTTTAAAAATAATCAAAACCTAAAACCAGTGTAACGATGCTAAAATATGTATAATATGATAGTACTGGTTAAAACAATTACAATTACTTCTACATTATAGAATAAAGTCTTACTATAGACAGTGTTGTGCCTGAACGTGTTCAATGAACGATCGTGAACTGAACTCGTTCATATTTTGGGCTAACGTGAACTGAACGTACTGTATTTCTACCTGATGAACATTATTGTGAAGAGTTCATTCTGGCGTTTGTGAACAGCGCTCTCTCATAGTTTAACTTCGTTCAACAGAGAGCCAGATTTCTATAGAAACGCGGCTAAAACACACAATAAACCGCCTTAATATGTAGCGGAAAAAACACCCAATCTGGCAACAGCAGTCACCACAGAGTCGCACCGCTGCATGCATCGTCAACATGTATGTAGTGTGGAGTATGGAGGCAAAAACAAATGAAGGCAGCAGCACCATAGACATACATACATATATGTCTATGGACAGCACTACCTCCCTCCACCATTAATAACGGCATCTTCGTATGATTACAGAAAACTATTTTGAAGTCTGACGCATAGTTACAGTGTTAAAACTGATCAAATAATTGCTGTCTGTGGTTGTATATGGGCTGTGGCAATAATTTTGAAAATAATTTTTGGAACTGTGAACTTAGTTCAAAAAATGGAATTATGATCTATGAACAGAACTAGTTCATTTTAAAAATTTGTGAACTGAACTTTGAACTAGACTATGTATCTATAGTCAGTTCCATCACTGACTATAGATACATTACACAATGGGCTGGCTGCCATAATTTTAACAAAAGAAAAAATGCACCTCGTAAGTGACAAACATCAGAGATGTCAGTGGGTTGGATCTTTAGGATTTATTCTTGTTTTGGGTTTATGAGGATTATGCTATGAATGATGTGTGGTGAATTGATACAAGTAGCATTGTTAAGTGCTAGTTGGTAAAAGGTAAAGGACATCACTGCAGTAGTAATGGTTCTGCCTAATAGAGTGGAGGGTCTTTTTAAGGGTTGAGATGTAGATGTAGAGAGGGAATTAAGAGGATGACGATGTAGCTGTGTACACATGATCATGCCTTAGTTTGTGTATCTTGAGTAAATCCAGTTTATTTTTCTTTTTTTTTTAAAGTATTTCTAAGAAGAGTCTTAAGTTTGCCTCTTACCACCTTCCTATCTACTTAGGCCAGGTTACATCTTCACAAATGGTGTGTACAAATTGGATCATAAAGTATTTATATGAATACAAATGTTTATATAAATTAACTTACAAATGAATGAATTAATAAATAAATGAAATAACTTCACCCACTGCACCTATGATGGATTATTATCAATATGTGCCACCAGCAGTTTTTGGGGGTGTAACCTAAGTCTGAACAACAATATGCAGTCAATTACTGCTCCTGCAAACACTGCCCCTTACTTCTGAAATCATGTATAGAGAGATGAAGAAATATGTTGGTGTCGATGTATGAAAGAACACTTTCTTATGCACAGGCTGAAAACTGATATTGATGCAGTTTATGAAAATGTTTGAATACACAGAATACCATTCTCATGTAATGTTATGTATTCTTCCATGCAGAACAAAATGAGGAGCTGAGGATGGTGATAGTGGGGAAGACTGGAGTTGGAAAGAGTGCCACTGGAAACACCATTCTAGGACGACAGTGCTTTCAATCAAAGCTCAGTGCTAAGTCTATGACTGTAGACTGTTCTAAGGACAGAGGTGAGGTGTTTGGACAACAGGTTGCTGTTATTGACACCCCTGGCCTGTTTGACACCAGGTTTGACAAGGATGAAACAACTAAAGATGTGACCCAGTGTATCACTTATGCTTCTCCTGGACCCCATGTCTTCCTGGTGGTCATCAGACTGGGAAGATACACAGAGGAGGAAAAGCAGACAGTAAAGAGGATTCAAGAAATCTTTGGCCAGGCTGCAGACAGATACAGCATGGTGCTCTTTACTGGTGGTGATCTTCTTGAAGGTACCACTATTGAGGAGTTCTTGGGTGGAAGTCCAGACCTGCAGGAAGTTGTATCCAGATGTAACAACCAGTATCATGTCTTCAATAATAAGCTGAAGGATCGTACTCAGGTCACTGAGCTGCTCCAGAAGATCAGAAATATAGTGCAGAAGAACGGAGGAAGCCACTACACCAACGAGATGTTCCAAGAGGCTGAGAGGGCAATTGAGGAGGAGAAACAGCGCATCCTCAAAGAGAAAGAAGAAGAAATACGTAGAGAACAAGAAGAACTGGAGAGGAAACTAAAGGAAAACCATGAAAAAGAGATGGAGAAAATGATTGCTCAATTTCAGGCTGAGAGAGAGAGGGAGATGAAAGAGGAAGAGATGGACGAGGAGAGGAAGAGGGAGGAGGAGAGGAAGAGGGAGGAGGAGATGGAGGAGGAGAAGAAGAGGGAGGAGGAGAGGAAGAGGGAGAAGGAGGAGAGAGAGGCACAGAAAAAGAGAGAGAGAGCGGAGAGAGAAATGGAGGAGGAGATGGAGAGGAAGAGGCAAAAGGAGGAGATGGAGGAGGAGAAGAAGAGAGAGAAGGAGAAGAAGAGGGAGAATGAGGAGAAGGAGATAGAGGAGAGGAAGAGGGAGACGAAGGAGAGGACAAGTAAAGAGGAGGAGGAGAGAGAGGCAGAGAGAAAGAGAGATAGAGAAGAGAGAGAAAGGGAGAAGGAGGAGATGGAGAAGGAGAGGAAGAGGGAGAAGGAGGAGATGGAGAAGGAGAGAAAGAGGGAGAGAGAGGAGAGGGAGAAAGAGCGGAAGAGGGAGAGAGAGGAGATGGAGAAAGAGTGGAAGAGGGAGAGAGAGGAGAGGGAGAAAGAGCGGAAGAGGGAGAGAGAGGCAGAGAGGAAGAGAGATAGAGAGGAGAGAGAAAGGGAGATGACAAACGTGATGAATAAATTAAAGGAACAGCAGGACAGAGAAGTCAAAGAGCAAAGAGAAAGGTTGCAGCGCAGACATGAGAATGATGCCAGAGAGCAAGCTGAGGAGTCTAATCCAGTATATTATCTGACGAAAGCTGCTCAAGAAATGGCTGAAGCCGGTAAAAAGATATGTGAATGTTTTGTAAACTTGGGAAAGGCAATACGGAGTGTTCCCATATTCAGGTAGTTCATCTAGAGAGGAATCTCCAGAAGTCTCTACACACTCATTTATCTAAATGAATGATTCGTTGTATTTGTTGAGGTAGAACTCTACTGTAGATTAATAAGGCTAAGTCATCATATCACAGCTCTCATGTCTTCTTTTGCTCTTCACATGTATTTTTGAAATTATATATTAAACACTGTCATTAAAATATTTGGTTATATTCTACTTGAACCACTGAACTTGTTGATTTGTGTTCTGTAGAATCCATGAATAGAAGTTCACATTCCTCTGATGGGTGATTACTTTTGATGTGGTGCCACCTAGTGGTTGTAAAATGAACATTGCCATCAGTATATTTTTATTTCTTCTCTGTGGTCACTCTGGTTTACTTGTCTGTATTATAACTTTTATTCACTTTTAGTTTTGTTTGCGATCAATGCATTTATTTAATAGACAATGTTTCTGATTGATGTCACTCAAGAACAAAGATGTCATTCTGTGTCAACTGAACTAATAAAGATGTGATATTGAGACCAACCTAATAAAAAGTTGAAATCCTGTTTCATTGTTAAATCAAGAGTTCAGTTCTTTTTCAGGAACTATTGCACTAGATTTGGATACCCTCAAACAGTCCAATTCATTTTATTGCCTGAGGAACAGGAGATAATAAACCTAATGTACCTCATATGTTTATTGTTTTGTTTTTTAAGATAATTCTTTTTTTGCCTTTATTTAGTCAGTTGGTGGCATAGAGGCCAACAGGAAACAGAGAGGGACTGTGTGAAATCAGAGTGTAATACCCCGTTCCGTTGCAGTCCCATGGACTTTAGACTTCTTGATAATATTCGCAACTGTAGTCACAGGAACATCAAGCTGCTTGGAGATGGTCTTAAAGCCTTTAGCTTTAACTTCCTTGTCTTTCATTTTCTGTCTGATGACCTCAGACAACTCTTTGCTTTCTCTGGTCCATGCTCAGAGTGACTACTGTTCTCCATTTAAATAGACTGAATGAGAACAGTTTGACATATCACTACAATCCAATGTTCTTTTCTGGGGTACCAACAAATCTGTTCAGGCCATTTTAGAATATCTTTGTACAATAAGAAAAAAAAAAGATCTTTTCACACTTTCTGTGCTTTATGATATATCAAAGATTTACAGATGTATATGAGCCAATTGCTTTCATTTGATCAGTTTTCAGAAGGAATGAAGCATTGTTTAAATGAGCTGTAAGGGTACCAACACATTTATCCACATCTGTATAAATCATTCACAGCATGATTTAAGACTGTAGAGAAAGAGTGTAGCGAGGGGTTCAAGTGGTTACATATGTTAGTCATGGTTTATTTTGTTTTGATAATGACCATGTGATTCATCTACATAATAAAGAGGTCTGATGTTACACTATTACACATTGTTCAGTTTAAGCAGTGTTTTTGAAAGACACACAATGTTAAAAACAAAGACCAAAACATGAACAGAACTCATTTTGGAGGGGTTTCACTTTTTATTTAAGGACTGGTTTCATACTCTGTGCATGTTAAACATTTTGCAAATCTGCCCAGAGTCTTCTCTGCCTCTTCGTCTCCCAGCCTCTTTAAATGGAGCGTCCTCGTCCTCTGTCAGCTGAAACAAACAAACATTACAAAGGTTAAGAGGACAAATACACATGGAGATGGAGCAGTGTGATTTCTGTGATGAACCTTTAATTGACTGTAAAATGACTTGTATCTTTTTCAGACTGTAGTAGTATGTACTTACATGAATAAATGTAGAGTGTGTGTAGTGTAGAGCCATCTGGTGCTGTCCCTGGTCTTCTCTTGCTGGAGCTGATTCTCATCTCTTCTTGGCTATTTTCACTTCCTTTTAGGTAACTGTAGATCACCTTGCTTTGAAAGAAAGTAAAACACAGATGCACTTATTAGACCCAGAGTTCAGAACTGTAATGTGAAGCAACTTCATTTTTCCTTCCTGTACTTACTTTTTTCTATGTGGTGACTCTTCCTCATCTCCTTCCTCATCATGGTCCTGGTCCCTCATCTTTGGGCTGTCTCTCATCTTTTGGTTCATCCTGGTGCCGTCTGCCGTCTTACGTCTCCTGACAAAAAAAGAGAGAAAACAAACAATTGTTCAATAAATGGTTAAAACAAGTGGAAATGTGTAGTTATTAAACTCACCTTTTCATGTTCTATCTTGAATGCTGGTAAGTTCTGCCTCTCAGTCAGAAAATCAAAGGTCAAAGGTCAAATCCAACCCTGAGTAAGTGATGTTCTTACCTGATGACTCAGGGAAGATTTGACAATGAACGAGATTTAAATTACTGCACATTTGTTCTTTTTATCCTTTATTTCCTTCTGATAGCTTCCTATAGCCATTCAGATTCCCAAGTTGCAACAGTGCACCAAGTTTCTTGTCACTGTTGTTCTGAGGTAGATGACTTTGTTTTTGTGATAGAGAGGAGCTTCTCTGGGAGGGCGTAACATGTGGGAGGGTCACGTTATCCCCCCAGATCACCTCCAACTCTGGCAGACACCCTGACCCAAGTCACAAGTTCAATAACATGGACGTGAATTATCAAATGATCACAAATGATCACGTTGGAAAAGCTCACAACATGGCACGGCACCACAAAATCTCACATCACGACACAATTCATGAGCATAAAAGCTCATATCACGTTACATTACATGAGCCTAAAACTCACATCACAACAAAAGATGTCACTAGAAAACACAACAAATGAAGCATCACCAGAAAAACTCACGTCATCAACCATCATCACAAAACTTAAACATCACGAACCGTCACCGCAAAACTTAAACATCACGAACCGTCACCTCAAAACTTAAACATCACCAACCGTCACCACAAAACTTAAACATCACGAACCGTCACCTCAAAACTTAAACATCACTAACCGTCACCACAAAACTTAAACATCACCAACCGTCACCACAAAACTTAAACATCACGAACCATCACCGCAAAACTTAAAATTACGACAAGATGAAGGAGGGCTGGAGGAAGTCACTCCTCTCTGAAGGAGGAGAAAGCTGATCAAGCTGATCAATGCCTGTATTGTTCCTAAGGAGACTGGAGAGTTGGTCTGTACACATCCATCCTGTCCAGGTTCCACACATGTACCATAGAGTCCATACTGACTTGCTGCATCACTGTTTGGAAGAGGAACTATTCACTTTGCTGTTTCTGCACTTTAATCATAAATATAGTTTTAAAGTTTGCTGCTTTTGTTGTTCTGTGCTGGTTTTTATTGCTTTGTTTGAATTTACTGTTTGAATATTTTATTCCTGCTTTTAGCATAACCTGTACCACTGACTTAAACTTAAACATCAAACATCAATTGACTTAAACTTGAACATAAAAACATCAATTAACATACATTTAAACATCAAAACATCAATTAACATGAACTTAAACTTCACAACACTTTACGTCACATCACAACACTTTACGTCACATGACAACACTTTACGTCACTTCACAACACTTTACGTCACATCACAACACGTCACATCACCACACTTTACGTCACTTCACAACACGTTACGTCACATCACAACACTTTACGACACTTCACAACACTTTACGTCACATCACAACACTTTACGTCACTTCACAACACGTTACGTCACTTCACAAAACTTTACGTCACTTCACAACACTTTACGTCACTTCACAACACGTTACGTCACTTCACAACACTTTACGTCACTTCACAACACGTTACGTCACTTCACAACACTTTACGACACTTCACAACACTTTACGACACTTCACAACACGTCACTTCACAACACTTTACGATACAAAATGTAACGTAAGAGAAACCTAAACTTGTTGTAGTTTAGCTTCTAGGACGTTTCTCTGGAGGGGGGCCTTCCGGGGATCCAGCAGCTCTCTTCGTTCCTCTTCGGTTGCCACACGGGCTTTTCTTCTCTTGAATAATAGCCCTCAGCTTCTTCACCCACTGGGGACTGTTGCTGGTCCATTCCTCAAGTCTCACAGGGGGGGTACTAGGCTGGCTGGGTGCCGGCGTCCTCAGAGGGGGGCTTGCAGGTGGCATCTTCCTCAGGATGACCTTATTACGATGCCGCACCACTTTACAAGTCCAGGAGGAGATCCTAGGAGGGCTGCTGGAGGAGCTGGAGGAAGTATCAAGGAAGGAGCTACAAGAGCTGGGGGAGGAGGAACGGGATGAGCGAGAGGAAGAAGAAAAGGAGGAGCTGGGGGAGGAGGAACGAGAAGAGCAGGGGGAAGAAGGAAAGGAGGAGCTGGGAGAAGAGGAACGGGAAGAGCAGGGGGAAGAAGGAAAGGAGGAGGAAGAGGGGCTGGGCGAGGAGGAACGGGAAGAGCAGGGAGAAGAAGGAAAGGAGGAGGAAGAGGGGCTGGGGGAGGAGAAACGGGAAGAGCAGGGGCAAGAAGGAAAGGAGGAGAAAGAGGGGCTGGTGGAGGAGGAATGGGAAGAGCAGGGGGAAGGAGGAAAGGAGGAGGAAGAGGGGCTGGGGGAGGAGGAACGGGAAGAGGAAGAGGTAGAGCTCCAGGGTGAGCCAAATAAAGCCCTGTGTAAGGAGGAGCGAGAGGGAGAACTTAGAAGGGGAGCAGAAGGAGAGAGAGAGGGAGAGCTTAGAGGGGGAGCAGAAGGAGAGAGAGAGGGAGAGCTTAGAGGGGGAGCAGAAGGAGAGAGAGAGGATGACCTGAGGTTGGAGCTGATGGAAAGCTCTGGTTCACAGACCCTCAGGGGAACCAGTCTGGGACTGCCGGGCCGGCTGGGGTTTGGGAGGGGGGCAGCAGTCCAAGCAAAACGCTGGTTGACGTGAAAGTAGAAACAAAGTCAACATTTAATGAATGTCACATGAACATATCAACTTTTTTAACATCCTTACATTGACATGAACATTAACACCTTACAATAAAACTGTGTTCAAAGCAAAAATCACACCTTAAAACACACAAAAAGTTCTATGTATTTGCAGTAAAGTATAATAAAGCATGTTACATTTCTGTCATACTGGATATCTTAAAGTCTAACCATGTTGGACTGTACTCTAACATTAAAAGTTAAGCTTTAGATAAATGTACAGTGGAGTAAAAAAGAGTCACATCACACCTCTAATTCAACAGTGTACTTGACTTAATGTACTTTAAACCTGCTTAACAACTTCTATTCATTATTTAATAGAGCAGATAAATGAAGACATGATGGGTTAGGTTGTATAAAGTTCATGACAGTCAACAGTCAGACATGATGCAGTCAAAAATGTACCTAAGTAAAAGTACAAGAGTAAAAGAAGGTATTTAAAGGGAAAATGAGTCATTATGCAGCCTGTATGGGAATGTAATGTAATGTAATAAACATCATATTTAATGACCATTAACATCATTATATTTATACAACATTTAACCATTGTAATTACTGTTGGGTGTTTTTTTTTTAAATGTCTCAAATGATATAAGATGATGATTCAGTTTGCACATTAATGACTCATTTTAAAGTGGTAGTAATGTAGTAGAGTAACATTAAACACTAAAATATAGTGAAATATGAAAATAATTTGAAGTACAATTCTTGAGTTAATGTCTTTATTTACATTAAACACTGGTTCAGTGTTTCTAGACTAAGGACCATGTTAAGATTGTTTTAATATTCTATTAGTTTATATTTATTTTAATAATATTTCATACACACGTTTCCACACATTTTAAATGGAAGCAAGAAATCAACACCAAGTAACCTGCTGGCTATCCTGAAACTGGTTTTGATTCATTGAACTGACTAAAAATGTTCATCTACATTATCAAGTAACATAATGTTCATACTGGTTTATGCAAACCTTATGATTTAATTATTATAAATAATAGATCATAAGAAATAAATAGTAGATGAACAAATCTTCTGTAAAGGAGAAAAAATGATAGAATCCTGATATAACTATAGATCATATCTCAAGTGATAGACTTTTATTTCTGTTTTGAGTTGGAAAGTAATGTTGGACTCAAACACACCACCTGAAACGTTACTTTATTATTATTCTCATTCAAACCTGATGTAAACTCTGCACAGTCCTTTTAAAGTCTTTAAAAAGTTGAGTCCAGTCACAAGTTTGTCACATTTGATTCATTTACCCTAAATTAGAGCTTCTCAACATCTCAGTGGTTTCATTGACAGGAAAATAACATGGACTTTAAAATAATCAATCTCATCTCTACCATAATGTAACCCTAACCCTAACAATAATCTATTTGATCACTTTTCAACTACTTCCAGACAGATTCAAAATAACCTTATACTTATTTAACTTATTTTAGATGGTTCATTTACTTAAAAAAAAAGCTTCATATATTTAAACCATCTGACTGGTTTGCTGTTTATAGCTCGATGTTTTCCTCTGAAATTGCTTCACAGAGATTTCTAATCAGAGCAATAATGTAGATTTACCTGCCTTTAATATAAAAAGACCAAAAGTCATATTTTCTATTATATGAAATCAGGTCCATATCTATGAATTTATGGTCATACCAACATAAAACAACATTTGCCTTTGACTTTCCTGCATTTGATGAGTTAATGAGTGTTTGTATCATGTGATCTGGGCTTGGGGAGTGATCATGTCTGAGTCTTTAGACTAAACATCAGTGACCTTTAACGGTTCTGAACGTCTCTACGGTGAAATACATTGAAAACACCGTAGACTGTCAAAGTGTTCAAATCTCACATTAGCCATGGTGAAAGTTTGCTTTCTTGGTCTCGTCAGTCTCTGTGAGTCTTTAGTTCTTTGCAGGAAGCAAGAAGTCTTCAGCAGAAGCGTTTATTTCTGAGAAATCGTCGAGTGAAAGTCGTGAAAAAAACTTTTCTTGAGCTTTTTCTGTTTGTTTAATGAGAATCATGCAGAAATGAGTCACCATGGAGACAGAACCTAGCAACCATAGAATCCTTAGCGTCCATTTTATACACATCTGTTTTAACAGCAATTTCTCACCTTTATAATGTAAACTTTCATCCAGTCAAGCTGGAAAAGGCTTCAGTTCAAGTCCACGTGTGTCTCTGAAGAAATATTTACATCTCACTGCGCTCCTGTCATTCTGCTTGATTTAAGCTTTTATATAAACTGCGTCTAATATGGAGAGACTGTGCAGGCTTATGCAATATTTTTACCAATAAACTACGAGTTCGTTTATTAAAAACAGTTCAAATTGTTTTGTCATTTTAACCTAATCTATATCTCAGATTCATCAGCAGCTGCAGGATCGATACCTGCGTCTCCAAATTGAGAGTTGCTGTGCGCATTTTACGCACGTGGCACAGTCGCGGTAACTTCAATCATAATCTCTGAAATCTTTCCACAAGACAGAAATCAGTCAGGATCTAAATGTAACTGACCTTTAATGCTTCTGCCATAAACAGCCACCAATCTTCAGAAGAAACCCTTTACACCATCCAAAGACAAAGTTTTAAATTGTTATTTCAGCAGCAGCCGCGCGAGACGCTGTTGCGTCCCAGACAAAGCACAGCTGGACACAGATGTTATATTCTTACTTTTTAAACTTTTGTAATTTCAGCACATCTATGTATTCAGTATGTTAAAGTGTTTAGAGACATTGGAGGCTATACTTTTGTTGTTTGCATGTTTCTCCCCATTACACAGTCAGTATGAATAGCACAGTAAGGTACAGTGAGGTCCGTGGCTGGGTAGGCAGGATCGGCCAGAGCTTAAATCCATACAAAAATATATATTATGTAGAACTCAATATTAAAACCACTGCAAAGTCAGTCAAAATGACGCTGTCAAAAAAACCTTTCTGTTCTATGTCAAACTCAGAACACATATTTATTGTACTTTACGCGGACTTTAAGTAATTATCAACTAAATAAAGTGTATCGCAAATATGCATGACAGAGCAGCTGAGCCAATGATGAAAAATATGTTTAAGTTCTGATATCATCCAGGGGTGGAAGAAGTACTCAGATCAAATATCAAGTATTAGTTCAGCAAGTTAAGAATACTCCATTACAAGTTTAAGTCTTGCATGAAAAGTTCTACTTAAAGTAAAAGTACTGCAGTATTATAAGCAGTGACGTGCGGTGAGGTTCATGTCTGGTGAGGCACTGACTTCATCACAATCAGATTTACAAACATATGAACCCTACAGAGTAGCTTATTCACCATTTGATTGGCAGCAGTTAACAGGTTATGTTTAAAATCTCATATCAGCTTTCTTTACACATACAAACTGTAGCACACAAAAAAACACATTTAATTTAAAAAACGTTATTATGGTCTTACCTTTACTTACTTATCTTACTTACTTTACTTGCCGACTAGCTCACTGTAGTTGTAGCATAGACTGTATGAGTTGTAGTTTACTGTCACTTATTCTGCAGCTAATGAGTCGTAATAAGAATCACTGGGATCAGGAGCGCCCCCTGCCATGAGGCCGGAGAACTGCGTGCCTCACTTAGTGACTTTTTGCAGCCGTTTTATGCTGCTCAGCACACGAAACACGCTACAAACACTGTACATTATATCATCATCTAAACTATGGAAATTTAGTTCATATAGTAAAAGTGTTTGAACATGTTAATAGCGACATACAGAGAGACAGCTGTACAGCTGTACTGTCTCACTGCATAGCATGCCAGCGCAGTGAACCGAGTCATTGCGCAATCCATGGTGAGGCTCGCCTCGCTGCTGCCTCACTGCGCGTCTCTTTTCAGTGTTTGATCAGAACATGTGAAAATTCAGCGATTTTGAATTAAAAATAATCCGAAACTGGTAAAGTTAGATAGAAAATAACGTTATAGTGCAAATCACTGGACAAATATAACCATTTATTATTTTTTTCATTTTTAAGTCTTTTTCCATGATAACAGGTGAGGCACGGCCTCACCTGCCTCCCCTGACCGCACGTCACTGATTATAAGTGATGTAGTATGCAGTATTACAGTAAAAGTACTGCAGTATTATGAGTGATGTACTGCAGTAGTATGAAGTATTACAGTAAAAGTACTGCAGTATTGTGAGTGATGTAGTATGAAGTATTACAGTAAAAGTACTGCAGTATTATGAGTGATGTACTGCAGTATTATGAGTGATTACAGTAAAAGTACTGCAGTATTATGAGTGAAGTATTATGAGTGATTACAGTAAAAGTACTGCAGTATTATGAGTGATGTAGTATGCAGTATTACAGTAGAAGTACTGCAGTATTATGTATTATGAGTGATTACAGTAAAAATACTGCAGTATTATGAGTGATGTAGTATGCAGTATTACAGTAAAAGTACTGCAGTATTATGAGTGATGTAGTATGCACTATTACAGTAAAAGTACTGCAGTATTATAGTGATGTAGTATGCAGTATTACAGTAAAAGTACTGCAGTATTATGAGTGATGTAGTATGCAGTATTACAGTAAAAGTACTGCAGTATTATAGTGATGTAGTATGCAGTATTACAGTAAAAATACTGCAGTATTATGAGTGATGTAGTATGCAGTATTACAGTAAAAGTACTGCAGTGTTATGAGTGATGTAGTATGCACTATTACAGTAATAGTACTGCAGTATTATAGTGATGTAGTATGCAGTATTACAGTAAAAGTACTGCAGTATTATGAGTGATGTAGTATGCAGTATTACAGTAAAAGTACTGCAGTATTATAGTGATGTAGTATGCAGTATTACAGTAAAAGTACTGCAGTATTATGAGTGATGTAGTATGTAGTATTACAGTAAAAGTACTGCAGTATTATGAGTGATGTAGTATGCAGTATTACAGTAAAAGTAGTGATATATTATTATATATGACATCATTAGATTATTAATAGTGAAGCATCAGTGTTAGAGCAGCATGTTACTGTTGTAGCTGCTGGAGGTGGAGCTAGTTTACACTACTTTATATACAGTTCTAGTTTAGTCCAGTGGTTCCCAACCTAGGGGTGGGGCCCCTCCAAAGGGTCAGCAGATAAATGTGAGGGATGATTAATGGGAGAGGAAAGAAGTTTCAGTTATTGGACCTTGTTAGATGTTTAAAGGGAAAAATTACTATTTGGTGGAGCTGATAACAACTCAATGTGAGCCCACCTTTAACAATGTGTTGTATTTTAAAAGCTTGTTATATTATCCATTGTGTCAACTCATCTGAAAAGTAACTAAAGCTGTCAAATTAATGTAGTGGAGTACAAAGTACAATATTTCCCTCTGAGATGTAGAAAGTAGCATTATGTGGAAATACCTGAAATACCTCAAAATAATTGTACTTCTATTGAACTTCTTCACTGCTGTTAATGAACACAAGGGGGTGCTGAATTGACACATTTCAACATGTACATGTATTGGTTGAATGCAGGCTGTAACAATGAAGGAAGATACTGTGACTGTAGTTTCTGTACCTCTCCTCAGGTTTCTTGGAGTTTCATGTGCACGAGGGTCAACTCCACGCTCTGACTGAGGTAAATCCATCACTCACATTTCTCCTTTTCATTCTTCATGCTTCAGCAGTGTCATATTTCTAGTGTCTCTCACTTCTCACTGGTCTTTTATTACCTCACCTGGTTTCATTCATTATTATTATTATTAAGATAATTATAATACAGCTGCTCTACAGTCATCATCAGTGTGAGTCTGCTTTAATGATTATGCTCCAGTAGTTGTAGAAGTTCACAAAAGGAGTGAAGAAAGCAGAGGCGGACAGAGTAGACAGCTTCCTTACTTGAGTAAAAGTACAGATACCCCTTGCTAAATTTTACTCAAGTACAAGTAAAAGTACTATGGTCAGATGTCTACTTAAGTAAAAGTACTGAAGTACTTGTTTTTAAAAGTACTTGAGTATCAAGAGTACAAGAGTACATTTTCTAAATATTGCATTACTACTGCCACAGTGCTTACATTTATGTAGAAATGTCCTAGATGGAGTTATGACAAATGTTAATGATAATACCTTGGAGAAGAGAGAAGGAAGAAAAGGAGAGAGGGAGGGACGGAGAGAGGGAGAATGTAAAAGGAACTGAAAGTAAAATCAAGTCATTTTCATCCCGGGCCGAGATGGACCTGCTGTGTCAAGTTTTCTCCATGGTTTCCTTCCTTCCTTCCACCCTTCCTTCACTCCTTACTTTCCTCCATGGTTTCCTTCTCTCCTTACTTTCCTCCATGGTTTCCTTCCTTCCTTCCACCCTTCCTTCTCTCCTTACTTCCCTCCATGGTTTCCTTCCTTCCGTCCACCCTTCCTTCTCCCACGGTACTCACGGTTATGGATAGAAATGTAGCGGAGTAAAGAGTACAATATTTGCCTCTCAAATGTACTTGAGTAAAGGCATGAGTACTCCCCAAAAATGATACTCGAATAAAGTACAGATCCCTCAAAATTGTAAAAGTACTGTACTCAAGTAAATGTACTCCATTACTGTCCGGCTCTGGAAGAAAGGTTTACATGGTTACCGTGGAGACAGAGGTGAACATAGCTGCCCCCGCCAGCAGAGGACTCTGTTGACTGCTGAATAGAATCATCTGACTCTAATGAAAATACTCCTTTTTAAAAACAACAAAAAACAAGTCAAGTTTAAAATGTAGTATTTTTGGGTGAAAACTGATTAAAAAAAACATATGTTGGTCATATTCATGAATATAATTGTTTCCCTGTCGTGGGGGGTCAGGATTGGTCTGTGTCTGGATATCGCCCGGGGGCTTCAGTACCTGCATAGCAAAGGCATATTCCATAGAGACCTCACCTCCAAGGTTGCTGTACCTTGGACCAGAGTGAGATGCACTGTACTGATCATGTGGGAAAAATCAACTACAGACATCTTGTACCAAAACTAATAGATCGATTATGGAAGGTGCATTGAAGGTCTGTATGTTTTACTGTTGCTTAGATACATCTGGCCTCCTATCAACCGAAGCAGGAAACAGGAGGCTTAAAGCAAATGAATAACAGGAAACAAGCTGAAAATATCATGGTGTTAGAAATTAGAGCCTTTGTTGGTTTGAAAACGCCCTAATATGCCTAAATACCACGCACAGCATTTAGTGCACTTTAATTGAACCGTAGTTTGTTTTACTCCTTGTTTCAGTTCGTTTGGGTCGGTCAGAATGCAACAATCACACTCACGTCCGCACCAAATGGACCGGATCGAGACCTCAAGAGGTGGTCTTGATCTGCACCATCATCATTACATAATAACCTATAAATGATATATATACAACACTGAAGCTTTGCAGCCATGGCCACTGACAAGTCAATTATCTTGAGTTGGACATCAGTGAGAAGATCAGAAGCCTTGACTATGAACAGCGAGCAAAAATCAGTGAGAATAGCAGTGTGTTATATTGATAAACTGAAATGACTTTTTCTACTATCCAGTGGGCCAGATATGGTCACGGGCCATATGTTTGACACCACTGTTTCAGACAATGTTCCTGCTCATGTTACAGAATGATTGAACCTGCTCACGTCTCACCAAATAAATGTGTTTATTTGTATTTGATGTGTTTTAAGGTGTTTGTAGATGTAACCTACTTACTGACTGTTTTACTGTGCAGAACTGTCTGGTTCGCTGTGACAATGGTGCGTTCACTGCTGTGGTGGGAGACTTCGGCCTGGCAGAGAAGATCCCCGATTACAGCTCAGTGGGGAGAAATCCACACTCTACATATAGCATCACTATTGTTTTATTTATATAGTATTGTTTTATTTGATTTTATTTGTTATCACTTATTTAAGAATACTGTTGTGTCCATTTTGAATGGCACCATAGGCTCAATGAAGTTTACCCTACCCTCCCCTACCTAAATATATAATATATAATATCACATGCACTATAATTATACATTTATTTTCTGATCTTTCTATTCGGCTTGTTTTACCTTTTTTACTTTACTGATACTGTGATTTTATTTATTGTTTTTGTTGTTGTTTTTGAGTGGACCACAGGAAGACTAACAAGGCTAGTTCCTATCCCAGAACCCCTTTTTAAGAAAGGGCCTCACGATCAGATGATAAAGCAGAGGACATGAAATATGATCTAGGCCAGAAGTATTTGTCCCTGCAGAAAAAAATATTTGTTCCTCTGATGACAAATTCTGACAACAATCTAATATCTACATTTTTCACAAATCTACAAATAACAAAATACATCCTAATTATTGTCATATATCCTTGTTACATCTAATACTGCCCCCACACCAGCAGAGACATTCAAGTCATGCTATCTTAAGTCCAATAAACCTTCCACAAATGAAAGCTTAATATGTGAATTCAACAACTTTTGGCAGTGGAAGAGAAATGCTGTGTTGATGCCAGTTTCCTCTTTAGATACAATATTTAACAGTGTTGTAAATCTGTTTTATTGTTAAATACATTTAAAAAAAAAAAAAAAAAAACTGCATCAGTTAACTCCCAGTTTCATGTATATGAACGCTTGACAAATGCCTGCTTTCACACATGAACTCTCTCTGCCAGGTTTTCCCCTTCAGAGATGATATACTTCAAGGATGACTCATATGCAGAATAGAACCAGACCCAGTAACTGCCTGTGAGAGCCTGATCTCTCAGAAATACGTGATGCGGTCACGACTTCTTAACACTGAATTCCGTGATGGGGACACGTAATGTGTCAAATTTACGTGTCCCAATCACGGAAACAATGCCACAGTAAAGTCAATGGGAATCCTCTTTCGTGGTGGACACACGGATTCCCCGGTTCAACTACGTCACATAGTGGGCGGTAATTATTACTGTTTTCTAATCAATAAATCTTTTATTTTATCGTTATTTTTAATATTCATTTCACTGAATTTATTATAGTGCATTAAATACGATTTTTGTTGTTGTCTAAAACAGGTTGTGTGTGATATAACTGTCGTTTTGGTGTAATGAGGTAGTTATTATAGCCTGTTTACTACCGCTGGACTTTTTGTTTACGTTTTTAAAAAAGGAAATCCTGTCCTTTTTTAGCATTTTACCACATGAATAATAATAAAATCAATAGTTTCATAGGCTGTTATGAAATCGCGTCATACTACTAGAGCGTCAACATCATATTTTCTAGCGGTTGCACATCGGTGCAAGGCTGATAGATATTTTTCTCAAAAGGTATTTTCTTTTATAGCAGGTTAATAATAATTAAAATAGCCTGACATTGATCATGTGTTAATGAATGAGAAATAGAGTCAGTGTTACCACACCGGGAGCACAGTGTCATTTAAATAATGTCGTTTGGAAACAAACCATGCTGCCGATAAAGGTCGCGCTTCCTGCGCAAAAGGGTCACGGTGAGGCTCTCAATGTCAGCCCTGAGGTCTTCAATAGACCCTGGACTGTTTATTCTCTCTAAACAGAAAAAAAACAAAATATTTGGAGATAATCGACTCATTTTCAACGTATCGAAAACTGGTATTTAGTGTATAAAGGTACAGCCATTAACAGATGTATATATAAAAAACATCAAAGTACTGTGCATGTTTTACCTGTGAGTGCCAATTGCTTGATATCACACACCCACTGCTGTGTGGTGTTACAATCAAGCCTGTGCTCACTCTGGAGGTGGTTGAAGCTGGCAACTTCCAACTTTGCCTTCTCTGTGATCTTTTGAATAGAAACCCCCCCAAAATGTTAAAACCAAAGTTCATGCAGCACCATGATGCAAGCTTTGACTATAAGCCTTCATCAGAACATGTAGAGACACCCAAGAGGAGTTGTAGATAAGGGAAAAATATCTATATAGCTGTGAGATTACAAGCTTTTAAAAGTGCAGGCATTTGTAATAAATATGTATTGTGAGATGAGAAGACTATTCTAATTCACCCTTACTTTGGCATATCTACGGACCAAAACTTTGTGGAGGTTCTTTCTTTTATTTTTGTTCCACCCCATCGCCTGCAGAGTGAGCATGTTCACTCTTCCTAATAAAGACAAAAATAAAGACAAAAATTGTGAATTCACATAAAACAGGCAATACTTACTAAGAAATCTGATAGACATAACTAAACCCAATCGTTAACAAGTTAACTGTGATTACAGTAAAAATATAGAACAATAACTTTTGTAAGGAGGGAAATGGGAAACAGTCATTTTAAAATCTCTAAAACAATAATTAGGAATAACTTATTACAGTGTGTAATCCAAGTGTCATACCAACCTGCCTTTGTCATATATTTCGTGACAAGAGCTGCTCTGGAGAGAAAGCTGTTCACCTACAAAGAAAATATTACAAGTAACGTTTAATCTCCATTACATGTCAATATTATCAACACATCATCGCTATCTTTCATTTTAACTCCAACATAAGGGATGTGTTATATCCCTAACACCAAGCTTGTAACTATTGAGTATATATTGTCTTGGTTTCTACTACCACTTGTAAAGTTACAATAAACACCTGTTCAACTTCTTCTCCCACAGTGTTTCCAGCTCCATCCTGGCTTCGGCCACCCCATCTCACCTGTAATAAAGTGTGAGAAGTATTATATATGTAATTTAGAAGTTTTGATATAACATCATTAAATCAAACTTTACATGCACAACATTTAAAAATAATTTAGATAAAAGATTGAATGCTTTAACTGCATAAGATGTTTGATAAATAGCATTATAAATGGTGTCTCAACAAAAGGTGCTGTCACACCAGAAGTTAAGTAAGTGCATGTACCTCACAATTAGGTGTATGAGCTTTGGCGTGCATGACACTGAGGAATGGCTTCATGTGTGTCAATGGCCGCAGCTCTGGGACAACTTCTGCAACTTTATTAACATAAGGCCAGTACCTATAAAACAGGGGCAGTATTTGGTGAGTATTAAAGATCAGTTTTTTAATTCCCATGATAACATCTAAAGTTTAGGCACAGGCCATTTTGAACATGGTGATGGAGTTGCAATAAGACAGTGAGGATTACCTGCATGTTACATCCATGCAGAAGAAGGTTACATTTGCCCTCTTTGCCACCTCTCTTTGTAGAAACAAAGGATACGCAAAGATTTCTCCTCTGTAGTGGTTTAGTCCTCGCAAGAGAACCCCGTGTCTGATTAATCAGAAGAAAATCTACTGGTTAATAATCAACTGACCCAACAAGAGTAAGACTGGAACCGCTATTACAAATCAAATACTGACACCAGCCTCAAAACACACACATACAATCCTGTTTCCATCAAACATAACTTTAAACCAAGTATTTACTCTTAAGGATTTACATTAAGGGGACTTGCTTTTTATCCCCATAGGGGAGCTGACTACACACAATGACTGTGTAAACAGACTACATCACATCAACATGAGGACACCTGGTATATGCACACAGACACACACACACTTCCAAACACATACCTGCAGACTGCAATTTGAATGCCCTCCTCATCAATGTGGGCACCAGATTTTTTTGATTGCTCTCTGGCTGCGGTAAAGTTAGCTGTTCCACAGACAGCGCTGCCATTTTCCTATAAAGTATTTTATTAAACCCACATTGTAACATATGTAAAAAAAAAAAATGAAAAAATGAAAATACTCATAATCATAAACAATCCAAAACTGTCTTACACTCCTTGTGTTGCCTCTGACAAGGTCAACGAAACTGGCCACTTCCTCATCCCTGGCCAGGAACAAACCCTGATATAGGGGTGGTTCCTCAGTCCTGTCCAAAATAAGTTAAAATGCCAATCAATAATACAAATCCCAAATCATGACATTTACTATTATTTCTGAAAATATCTATTATGAAACCTCAAGAACAACCCTAAGGACTACTAATGATATTAGTTACTTTCTTAGACAATCTTAAATTAACCATCTGTATAATACCTATACTTACCCTTTCGACTTGCTGAAGCGGTAGTGCTTCCTGTTACCGTCACAACAGACAGCTAACATGTCCGGTGAACAGGCTGGACAGTCAAAATGAGATGTTTGGCACATCTCCTCTTCTTTATATTTTATGAACATGTATTCAAAAAAGCTCCTCTGGAAGGTATCAGCACAGATACTGCCTTTCTGTATGATAAAAAAAGGTTAGATTAGGATTTCTATTAAAGCAATAACCAGAAAATATTATGTATGCAGGAATATTATGTTGTTCATTGTATGTTTCAGTGTGATTCAGGCTAATGTACCCTTCCAGCTTGAGTGGATCTATGGTCCAACATCTTAAGGAATGCCTGCCTGGACATGGCTGGTGCTGTCACCTTCATATTCTGAAACGACTCAAGCACATCGAACCTGTACAAGGTCTGGCAGCTGGTGCTGCTTGGCCAGTACTTGTACCCAAGCAGGCTCTTTATGTCTGGAGTCCATTCAGCACCGCAGGATGGACAGGTTTTCCGCGGCAAGCACACATCATATCGACCTGTAAACAAGCAAACATAGTAATCCAATTGTGAGTTTGCCTGATTATATTGTATTTTACACAGAGATGGGCATTTATGATGTATTATGACATATTATTATTTGACATGACTTTTTCAAGAAGAAAATGGCTGGGTGAAAAAGCTTTGTGTTTCACACAGGTGTTAAGTTCTGTTGTACGATACAACTTGCATAAAAGGAGGACTTTAAGAACAACATACCATTGATGGTGACCACAGATATGTGCTTCCCCGGAGTTACCATCAGCTCGTGAGCACATTTGCAAATAGTGCTTGTAGGCACAGGCAGTTGGCATACTGCAATACAGAAAGATAATATCAAGGGTGTATTTAGAGTTTTTTTTTCAATCCCTTATATGCATTTCCCAAAACACTAATGACATTCCCAAAATAGTCCCTTAAAACCTCACAATATTAACACCACTGGCCACAGCACTATTCCAAAATGTACATTTCACAATGTTAGAACAAAATGCAAATGCTTAAGTACATTTCACAAAACATTAACAAATAAGTTGATGACTTGAATTCTCCAAGGCATGCCAGTCCAATTTGTACTTTTATCAATCAGCTAAGGATATTTAACACTCACACAACCATGTGTACCAACTCACAATTATTTGAGGAATTACATTTTATTGGGACATTGTAATGTATTGTTAGTCATAACATACTTTGCTCACAAAATTGAGGCTGGCCGTCTTCATCCACCACCACAGCAGTTGTAGGGGGGATGGGCTCCATAAATCCATTACAGAGTGCCTCTCTGTCGTGAAATATATTCTTTTTGTGTGCCTCCACGTCACATGCAGCACAGAGGAACTCCATGTCCAGTGGAACACAATCCAGACACCTTATGACCGCCTGTACAGTGCAGCATCTGTGGCACTTTTGGTCCATGAGCAGCTCAGATGACAGTTTAGCATCCAAAAGTATGGGCCTGAATGCTTTCATTTTCACATCTGTGAGATGCTGCCTTTGTGCCCAGGCAGAAGCTGCACCACTTGCCTGTGGAACCTCCACTGAGGTTAAGGTGTCCCTTAACTCTTGTAGACGTGTTTCTAAAGGATGAAACACATGTTAAGCCACCCTAAAACTCAAGGAATGTATGATGTATAATAATGAAGTATGATTAACTACTTTTGAGTTGAACAATACTCTAGTAATAGAGTATTTTTGCTATAATTCATTAATTGCATCAATATCAATAGTGAGAAGACTTCAACTAAACTTGGAATGAGACAGTCAATACTCATAAGTATTGTAACGAGAATAGTTCTATTTACTTTAAGTCTGTAGTGATATAGTTTATCTACAGCTTAAATGTGATTAACCAACTGAGTGAATAAATGGAGGAATGGCAATAACTGAAGTGAAAGTCAACTGCTGTAATGATCAATTCACTCACCAAGACTTGCCAAATCTTGATCTGGTATATGAAAGTGTTCCTCATACACCGGGTTCCTTCTTCTGGGTTGTGAAGCTGGAGAGACAGTTATTTTTGCTTCTAATCAGACTCTAAAAATATCTAATATTTTAGTGTGAAAAGACTATATCATGGTATGCTTAGGAACAAACCTGTTGCAGGGCTTTGTGTTCCTCGCTGTCTCACATGTCTTTGTGTACTCATGGATCTCTTCCTGCGCCTTTTTATTTGAGGAAAGGCAGGGTTTTCCATGGCAGCCTAAATATTTGCAGAGTTTGAAATGAAACTTAACAGGCAAAACTAAAAAAGTTGTAGAATATAATATAAGACAGCAGCACATATATATATGTATATATATATATATATATATTTCAATATATGATAATCATGCATTGAATGAACAGCTATAGTATGATTATAGCAATGTATATACTATAGCAATGATTATATTACAGACATGAGTATTTGCTCATCAAGAAAAGCCTCACCTTGGCCTCACAGAGATGAGCATTGCTAATTAATGCTGCCATGTGGATCCTGGCCTCATTTGGATCCTCAAAGACCCTCACATCACGATTGACAGACATGATATAAAAAATACAAACAATACAGACACTATAGACGAAACAGACACTACAAACGAAACAGACACTACAAATGATACAGACACAATATACAAAGATACAATGAAGAGAGTGAGAGTGAAAGCGAAAGAGAGAGAGAGTGATTGAGAGACAAGAGTGAGAGAGAGAAAGTGAATAATTGAGAAGAAGGAATTTAAAAAGATGAGAGCGAGAGCAAGAGAGTGGCTCTTAAAAGTGCCGTTGGTTTATGTGTGAGTGTGCGTATGTGTTTGTGTGTCTGGTATGGAGGTGTTGCAAAAGTCTGTAAAACAGGAAGCAGAGAAACATGATTAGTATAGAATTTGAAATAAGTGAGCATTTATTAATTTAATTTCTATCAATATTAATAAATATTGTAACTAATGATTACATCTTTAACTAACCAAATTGCAATATACCTAATAAAAAACAACCATTGCTGTACACAGTCAAGTAACTAAAAATAATGATAACTGGCATAATGTCTTTTTTTTAATCAGTGCTTGTACTTTTATGGTGCTTTTTATCTGTTGTCGTATATTTCATTTTATCAAATAATGAGTACAGTGAGTTTTATTAAAATATAGCATAAGTGTGTATGCAGGATACTCTATCTGTAGATTGCTTGTAGGTCTTCTTTTTATTTGATTATGTATTTATTGTTATGGGTCTGACCCATAGACTGTATAAGTCTGACCGCAGGATGAGCGACCAGTCCGATCCTCTGGAGAAATCCAGGGCCACGTTTTGTTACAATCCATCCCTGATGGCGCTAATCTCTAAAAATCAAACTTCTAACATTTGCCTTGCACTAAATAAAGCACACCAATTTGTTTCTGATTGTCTATACAACACTTGAAAAAATAATGTCATGCCCTACACTGAAAGCCGGCTGAGATTGTCCTTTTAGCTGCATAGATAACAATAATTCAAATATGCTAGATGACATGACAGCTAAAATTTGGCGGGTAGCCAACATTAACAATTCATTATAGTACAGTACAGTACAGTACATTACAGTATTCAACCTAATCTTCAGAGAAAAAACGCTATGGAGACTGGGCTACAATGGATGGAATAACAGTATTACATTTTTGTGTTTTGAACAAATGAATATGCCTCGGGTTGAGATACTTACTGTAGTCAGTGGCAGTGATTGAAATGAATGAAGCTTCGGGATTCCCAGTAAAAAGCGTGACGTGACGTTGCCGTGGTAACGACCGACTCTTCTTCTCATTCAGTAGCTTATTATTAATATAATTTGCCTACTATGAAAAGAAATACCTTTGAACAAAAATAAAAAATTAAAAAAAAATTAAAAAAAACGCTAGAAAATAAAAGATTTATAGATTAGAAATATTATCCCCCGCCCACTACGTGACGTAGTTGAACTGGGGAATCCGTGTGTCCACCACGAAAGAGGATTCCCATTGACTTTACTGTGGCATTGTTTCCGTGATTGGGACACGTAAATTTGACACATTACGTGTCCCCATCACGGAATTCAGTGTTAAGAAGTCGTGACCGCTTCTGTGAGATCAGGTTTGGCCTGTGACTACAAAGCAACCTACCCCCCCCCCCCCCCCCCCCCTCCGGCGTGTGAGTCTGTGAAAATGAAAATATCTCCAAACCTCATTCGAGGGGGAAAGTTTGGGAAATTTGTCTCGGCAATTTCATTAAGAAATTAACCCACGTCCGGGCGAGGGATATGGGTTTCCATGTTTCCATATATGTTTTCCATCACAAGGGTTGTTTTGAGCTATGCTTTCTTTGTCTGGTCCCTACCCCAGAACCTGTTTGCCATGAGTGACCCTACCAGGGGCATAAAGCCCACGACAACTGAGCTCCTAGGGTCATTGGGACAAGCAAACCCCTCCACCACGATGAGGTAGTAGCTCAGGGAGGGGTGTGTCCATGTGGTTCACTCAAATTGAAAATAAACGTATGAATAACTTGCACACATTCTTTTTTTTTCTGTGGACCCAGCATCAAATTTCTGCTTTTAATCCATTTTGAGAGAATATATTAGAGGATTATAACAAAAATGTCTAAGTGGTGTAACCATAAAAACTTTGTACCAAATAATTCAACTTGCTTAAAAACACTAAATTCTCAATAAAACACCATATCAACTAGTTTGGCATGATCTTACATTATAACTTTTTATATTAAATAAAAGTAATGGAATACAATTGTTCTAAATATTACATTTCATCTGGAGAATCATGGAGATCAGGAAACATTTACATTTTTAAATGAAGCCATTATTAGTATAAGTCCACTTAAACACACTGTAGTAGGTGATTAAAATATTGAATATTTGTCATTCTTTTGTGGTTACACCATTTGACATTTTCAGGAGCATTCAGTCTTACTTTTGGTTATTTATTTTTTTTCATATTTCAAATATATAAAACCAACAAAAATACTAAATGTACATTTTAACAAACTTTTATATTTTTAAGTTTCTCATCTTGCCAACGATCATTCATCACTGACACATATACATCCTGTTCATTCCCTTCTTGATGTCTCTGTCTGTGTTTCTCCCTCCTTCCCTCTCTCAGAGCCTGTGGTGGTGGACGTCAGCCCGAACCGGCGCCGCAGCTCTCCCTGTCACCCCGGCGACCGCAGTCAGCTGCGTCAGGGTTTTGTGAGGAGCCAATCCGACATGTTGCCCCCAGCGACTCTGACCCCTCCTCTGCTTGGGACCCCTGCGCGGGTCAACCCCTTCTCACTTAGACAGGACCTGAATGGAGGGCGGTGTAAACTCTGACACGCCCAGCAAGTCTGTCATCTCCCTGACCTTCACCCTCCCAGCTCTTCGTGACCCTTGCAATGCCAACTGACTCATAGTGGCTGGACTGTCTCTGCCACGTGAGCCTGGTCGGTTCCTGCCAGAGGCCCAGACATAGACCCTCACTTTATGGGGGCTTTTGCTTTGAACTTGTGACACGCACCAGCACTAAATGTTAGCGGACAAATAGAACGTTACTATATGTTGCTATGAGATGTGTTGTTAATTCTGTAGTAGTGAGAGGGAGCTAAGCTAAGCAGAATACAGCTGAACCAGACCAGACCCAGTGAGCTACAGTCAGGATCAACAACACATCACTGCCATGGCAACGGTGCTGATCCAATCAGAGCAGCTAGTCTAACTCCCAGTGATGCTCTACTGAACAAAATCACACCGAAACTCATCTACACTCAACTGTGCTGGCTTCAGTTCTAGAGGCTGTAATGGAAAGAGTGTGTGTGGCTGATTTAACAATTTGAAGGAAGGATTGAGTCAAAGGATACTTCCAGTTTATTAATCAGGTCTTATTTTTGTAGTTTTGCTGTGACTTGTATCAGATCCCAGCCAGCATGTCCATGTGGGCCCCATAAGGGTTACATTTGGGCTGCAAATATGGGTCCCAAGTGGGTTTGTCTGCAGTTTCCGTGGTGGCCCCACCTGTGTTTGCCCAAATGGTCTTCAAGTGGGTTCTGACTAGGTTTCAGGTGAGACCCATGTAGGCCCCATACATTTGCCCATATGGGTTCTAAGTGGGATCAGAATGGACATTAAATGGGGCCCATTTAGCCAGCCCACATGTGCTTCACATGTGTGTTTAGGTGAATACAACCCAACCAGCATTTCCATGTGGGGCCCACATGGAAATGCTGGTTGGGTTGTATTCACCAAAATAAGAGCTGAGGTCCAGAAACATGAGCAGGTTGCAAACATTTATTATTCAGAGAAAACAAAAGCAAAGAGTTCAATTATGACTCAAGCCTTAATGTTATTAACATCAACCACAGTTCATTATTTCTGCCTGTTTTTCTGATGTGATGATTATTACAACATTTTGGGTGTGGTCACTCTAAGGGTATTTTGCTAATCTGACCGCTTTTATTCAGACATTGTATTGTAGTGATGTCATTGCATTCCCAGATCTCAGCAACATACAGTGTTATCATTACTGATAGGAATGATAGCTAAAACTATGAAAATTAGACCCAACTGGAATAATCCTTTAATCAGTGCAGTAGTTTTTAGTAACAGTGAGGAGGGTACTGTATTTGTATTTTTAACCACATTAATAAATAAACCCCGACGCGAAGCTGAGAAATTTAGCGTCCTGTCACTTATTTATTTATTTTCAAGGAATATACATAAGTGTGTATTGTTGTTGTCTTATCTGTCATAAACTGTAAAAAGAGATTACGGCGCGTGACAGATATGCATTAATAGATATTAATGTGGTTAAAAATACAACCTACCTTGAAAGTTGCCTATTTCGCTGTCTCTGCTGCTGACTGAACTTGTTATTACATTGTTGTATCCTGTCTGGATCTGATATCCTTTTGGTTGTGTATTGTATTGTGCTGTGTATGTTTTATTTGTATCTTATCGATTTATTAGCAGCTTTGCTATAATCCGGCATATTTACAGAGATGTTTTAATATCGACGTTCATCAATATGTACTGTCCCTATCCAAAAATAAAGTATTTATTATTATTATTATTATTTATTAGTTTAGCATGTGCTAAATCCAGGGGTGGGAACTCTTCTTCCCCTTCTCACTCCGCATGTAAACAAAAGCCCATCTCTGATTGGCTGTGGGACAAAAGCCCCTCTCCTCTCTGATTGGCTGTGGGATCAGTCGATCTCAGATCAGCACCCACCTTTTGCTCCATACACTGAATGCACAGATAGTTCTGCACCACATATCTCAGTGGAGGCGCCATTTGTGATGTGTAGTTGAAGGAAACAGAATCTATGACTCGTGGGGAAGATTCGAGCAGTTGTACTTATCTATTTGTGTTTGTGTTTTAAAAGAACGCAAATATTTTCGTGAGAAATTATTTTACATACATTGAATATTTATTGCACAAGTTCACATTCAGATTTACCCTTTAACATCCACTCCCGTTCACATGTATCTTACGTGTGTGTGTGTGTGTATGTGTGTGTGTGTGTGTGCACGTGCATGTGTGTTTGTGTGTGTGGGTGTGTAACATGTGCATTTCGATTACACTGTTGTAACTTAAAAAGTGGCATGTGAAGAAGGTATGAATATTTATTGTACAGATCATTCCACACACTGTGTGTTTGTGCTTTTTGGGAAAAAGGTAGAATGATGGATACTTGCAGGATAATTTTTATCCCATCATTTCTGATGTTAAACCATGGTTCTCCTTCATTTCCATCATAGAAACCTGCGTGCAATAATCTGGTAATAAACAATTATGGTTGTGCATCATTCCCTCTGCTGTTTTTATTCTTGTTGTGTAGAACTCCAACTGGGATGTTCTTTTATTAAACTAATAGAATAAAGTTGAGAGGCAGGAACATTTGTTTATTGGGATAATGACTAATTACTCGTTTAGAGTCATTAATCAGAGTTCCAACCACACCAATTAACAATGAGTCAAAATGTCAATTAAATTGTAAAATATTCTTAAATTATGTTCTTAGAGAATGATTAAAAGTTCAATTTGAAAGAAAAACTGTTAAAAAAACAAAAAAAAACAATATAGATTAAAGTAACTAAATGAACAAATTGTAAAAGTAACCAAGAATTATTGAAACTCATACTCTATTGTTTTCTGATTCTGGTTAGGGTTAGGTCATCCTATAAACTTTAATCCCATGACTAAAGTCGAGAAGCTGGAGAGAACAGTCAGTTCTTACATCAAGAAGTGGCTTGGCCTCCCGCGTTGCCTCAGCAACATCGGCCTGTATGGACATGGTGCCCTGGAACTGCCCATCTCTAGACTCACAGAGGAGTTTAAATGCACCAAGGTGAGGCTGAACATGATCCTGACTGAGTCTCAAGATGAAGTGATCCGAGCGGCTGCTCCCAGACTAGCAACTGGGAGGAAATGGATCCCATCTGAGGCTGTACAGCAAGCCAAATCTGCTCTCAGGCATGGAGACATTGTGGGACAGGTGCAGCATGGAAGAGGTGGGTTTGGACTTGGGACAAGCCGACCCACATGGCACAAGGCAACTTCAAACCAGAGGAGAAAGCTGGTGGTGGCTCAGGTTCGGCAACAAGAGGAGGCAGAGAGATGCGCGACAGCAGTGGCACAGTCCAAACAGGGACAGTGGACTAGCTGGGAAAACCTGGAGCATCTTAAACTCACATGGAAGGATCTTTGGGAAATGGAAGGAAACCAAATCAGCTTCATCATCAAAGCCACCTACAATGTTCTTCCCACGCCCAAGAACCTAAACCAATGGTTTGGAGAAGATCCTTCTTGTGGACTCTGTCAAACCCCTGCAACACTGAGGCACATCCTCACCGGCTGCAAAACCAGTTTGTCTCAAGGCCGCTACACCTGGAGACATAACCAGGTCCTAAGACAACTGGCGATCACCCTGGAAAGAAGGAGAACTACCAACAATGCCCTCCCTCCCCCAATGCCTAGACGCTCAAACACCACCCCGTTCGTAAGAGCAGGACAACTCCCAGCAAAACCACCTGCAAGAGTGGAGGCAACCCTTCTGGACTCAGCCCGGGACTGGAGGATGCAGATTGACCTAGACCAGAAACTCATCTTTCCGCCTGAGATCATTACAACAAGCCTCAGGCCTGACCTGGTCTTGTGGTCAACCTCCCAGAAGGCTGTGTTCATTGTGGAATTAACTGTACCATGGGAGGCAGCAGGTAGTGAAGCATATGAGCGCAAACGGCTGAAATATGCGGAAATAGCAGCTGAGGCAGAGCAACGCGGCTGGCGTGCCCGGGTGCTTCCGGTTGAGGTCGGGTGTAGAGGCTTCGTTGCCATGTCCACAACCAAGCTTCTGAAGGGAATGGGAGTGCGAGGACAGGCATTCCGACAAGCCGTCAAATCACTGTCAGAGGCTGCCGAACGAAGCAGCAGATGGCTATGGATCAAGAGAAAGGACCCCAACTGGGCTGCAAAATGTCCCTAGGCATAAACGCAGAGGGGGGCACACCTGGGACGCCAGGTGTCGCCGTTGAGCCCTCCTGAGGTGTCGTGGGCCTATCAACGAAACACCGGTGAAGGGGGGTGCCCACCTGAAGACCCCAGTGAAGCGTTTAAGGGTGGTGAAATGGGAGAAACTGAATGTGATTTTCATGGTAAAAATCCCATTCGTTTTCTCTAGACGGCATTACATGACTCACAGTTTGAACACCATCTAGCATGAAACTCTCTCCTTTGATTGAAAAAGCTCTTTAAAAAGTCAAAGGCCCTGGAATGTAACAACAGTTCAGCAAGAAAAAGTTAATCACTGATCGTAAAACTTGGTCATGTGCGTCACTAATGACCAGCAGAAGTTAAAAATTGTGGGGCTGGGAAAACTGATTTTATAGAATAGTAAATAGCAAATCAGTTTCCAATGTGTTTTGTTTAAAACTCTTCATTACCATTCTGATTCCATACATGAAGTAGAAGACAACATTTAACTCAAGTCAATAATGATCATCACTGCAAGTACAACAAAACCATCACATGTAAATAATTACTTCAAGCAAGCATTGTAGAATATTTTAAGCTGCTTTGCCCACAGTGTCCCATCCACCAATGCTATGTTTAAACAACCACAGCACACTGGTTAGGCCTGAGGTAGCTACAACAACACATACCTGAAACAGACACTGACAAACACCCATTTGATTTGCATTACAATGAAATCAGGAGATTAATGGAAGAAATTACCGATTGGAAGCAGAGTGAAAGATAGGATTTAAAATAAGGAGTCTCCCACTAAAATCAGGAGGACGAGAGAATGAGGAAAATACTTGTGGAACTAGCCCGCAGTCTTGCCCATCCTGTGTTCCATCCTGCTAATCACTGTGCAGTGTGCATACAGATGTGACCTGCCCTCATTTATAGAAATCATCAGCTCTGCAGCTGCAGTAACCTTTAACTTCACAAAGGTAGGCAGTGTAGAGACCGCTGTTTCAGATATGTCCTGTCACTGAATTTTCCTACCCTTGTTCATAACTGTCACTAGCTCTATCTATCTATCTGTTTTACATCAAAGCCAGCAGTTAAACGGCTGGTTAAGAGCTCATTTATGAAACCTCATCATCATCACACAACATCAGACTGGTCACACTCATAAGCTCTCAGTCTGGACACAGTTCTGTTTATAGTGACAGAGAACATTTTAGTAACAGAGCAAATGCAGTTCTATTTTCCGTCCATAGGGGGAACACGTGTGCAGTTCATATTGCAGTTGGAAAGAAACGCTGCCTTTTCTTGTAAATGGTGGAGGGAGGGGTGAGCAGTGGTTGCAGTAAGGAGTAAATGTGGAGCATCCTAGATATGCAGACAGGGAGGATAGATTAAATCAAGGCTGATCTTCAGCATGGAGAATCTACACAAATAAATCAACCTGACTGTGATGTTCAAGAACTGTATTCAAGTTGGAAATGATTGTTTTTTTTAAAACAAGGTTTATTTTTATTTTCCATTTTCCAAATAATCAGTATAACTTCTGAAGTAAGCACTAGACTATAGAACCCACCCACCACCCAAATCGTTCCAAAACCCACCCCCCCTTGTATTCCCACCCCCGACATCGAATTCGTAAAGTGGATTAAATAGGGGAAAAATGGAAAAGAAGAAAAGGGAAAAGAAGAAAAATAAAAATAAGAATAAAGCAGAAACAAAAGAGGGAGAGCTACAATCTAAATTGTAAGCTGATCAATTTCAGCAAGTATTCGAGAACCCGATTCCTCCACAAAGACTAGAAAAGTCTTCCATGTCGAAATGGAATTTGGATATAGACCCTCTCATGGTTCATCTAATCTTTTCTAGTTTTAACCTCATTAATCCAACATGCATAAGTAGGAGGAGAAGCCTCCTTCCATTTGAACAGTATCAATTTCCTATAGCTAATACAGTGTTGTGGACCAATACTTTTACCTGAGTGGCCAAACCTGACTTAATTATATATAAATAATCGAATGATCTTTATTTGGTTAACAATTTTTGAATAATTTTCTATCAACTTTCAGTAGATGTTCTAGAAAGGACTATATCATTTGATACCAACTATAAGGTTATCAAGACAATGGTAGCCTACCCTCCATGATGATTAGGAACTGATTTGAAAAAGTATTAAATAAAGCTGATTATGAGAAAAATGTTCATATGTTCATCAAATGGTTGCATGTGATTAATTTTATCTTTAGGGTCATCTCATACATTTTTATTAATGGTGTTTTGCTTACAATGTAAAGATTACATTGTTATTAACGAATTGGAATCAAAATCTTACTAAGGCACAATCTTTTAGTCTTTAATTGCATGATTACAAATAATATAAATATATACAAATGGAAGCGAAGTGAAGTTTAATGTAGAAAGAGAAATGTAAACATGATGACTGTGGTGTCCACCAGTGGGTTCTCAGGTTGCCATCTCGACAGGACCCGATGACTTTCCAGCCGCAGTTCTGAGCAGCTGCCTCTACAACTGAGGTCTTGAACATGGTTCACTCGGATTCCATGTCCTCAACCTGCACAGGAATGCAGGAGAAGTTCCTCTGGAGGTGGGAGTTGAAGATCTCATGAACGGGGGCCTCATACATCATCAGTTCACCTGCACTACTTGTTTCCCAGGTCTGTCTGGCAGCTTGCCCCACCACCTGATCAAACTTATAGTTGATCTGTTGACAGCACTGCTCTTCTCTTTACTCTCGTGTCAAAGACATATGGCTGCAGGTCTGATGACACATATACAAAGTAGAACACCTTTGGCTTAGGATGTTTTGGTACCAAGTACACTTATGAACTTCCATATACTGAGACATGGTGTTTGTTTAAAGATAGTGTGGTTTTCGAAACTGCTGTTTGATGCATATGCACAGTTTTCCTCCCAGCAAAACAAAGTCACAAGGAGGCGACTCGTGAGCATCCCCATAGGTGCCCAGCACCTTTCCCCCTGGGCAACTCCAGAAAAGAAGAGAATGTAGCCCCTCTCCAGGAGTTTGGTTCCAGAGCCAGTGCAGTGCGTAGAGGTCAGCCCAACTATATGTAGTTGATATGTCTAGTTGGTAACTATATCTAGTTGATACATTCCACACCAACTCTGGCTCCTTCCCCACCAGTGAAATGATGTTCTATGCCCCCTAGAGCTAGTTTACAATGCCTGTGACTCTACCCAGTACCCGATCACACTTGACCCCAGATTTCATCCCTGCAGGTGGTGAGCCAGACACCTCGCCACTGGGTCAAGCCCCAGCCAGTGCCTCAGCCCCAGACACATCGCGATTACATATTGTCTTTTTGGGCTGTGCCCAACCGGGCCCATGGATCAAGGCCCAGCCACCAGATGCTTACCGGTGAGCCCCTCCTACCCCCGAAGGCGGGTAACCAAGTCTCCTTCCCCCAATCATGCGTTCTTAGTCTGGATCCTCACCTGGGACCCAATTGGCTTGGGAGACCCTACCAGGGCCTATTGCCCCCGACAAAATAGCTCCCAGGGTCAAAGGGACACAGAAACCCCTCCACCATGATAAGGTGATGATTCTTGGAGGACTGGAGACATACTCCAAAAAGGAAATTATGTTTACTATCCATCAGTGTTACAGAGAAGTGGAAAAACTTTCCTTTGTGTTATTTTTAAACTCACTCCTGTTGTCTAGAGCCATGGCTCCTCCTTACATGCCAGATGCTAAATGCAGAACCAGCACTGTAGCTGTATTCTGCAAGGCTCCTCTACAGAGAGTTTTCATAACACAAACCTATGCTGAGTTAATCCAAAAATACACACATTCTCACACGATATTTTACACCCTCAAACCTAAGACATAGTGCAATGACCTACTACTAAAGTACACAGTATATGTCTATTATATAGATGGGCCTGCATTATATCTCTTCAAAATTAAACAAACTTGACAGCCACGACTTCAACAAAAGACAAAAAGAACTTGTCAAGTGTCAAATATCAAAAGAGGTATGGTGTGTATAAATAGAATTACAAAGAATTTATATGAACTAACTTCACCCACTGCATCCATATTAGATTATTATCAATTTGTGAGAGTGTAACCTATTGTGCACAACTACATTCAGTCAGTTACTGATTCTTCAAAAACTGCCCCTTACTTTTGAAATTAAAAACAGATGAATGAATGTGTTGGACTCGATGTGCAAGAGATCACTTTGTTATGCACAGAAATGTATAAAAATGAAGGTTTTTGAATACCAAGAATCACATGTAATGTTATTTATTCTTCCATTCAGGACAAAATGATGAGGTGCTGAGGATAGTGATGGTGGGGAAGACTGCAATTGGGAAGAGTGCCACAGGAAACACCATCCTGGGAAGACAGTGCTTTGAATCAAAGTTCAGTGCTAAGTCTATGACTGTAGACTGTTCTAAGGACAGAGGTGAGGTGTTTGGACAACAGGTCACTGTTGTTGACACCCCAGGCCTGTTTGACACCAGAGGCCTGTACTACGAAGCTGGAAATAATCATTGAGGCACGTGGGGGATATTATTCTGTAGGTTTGACATCCTGAGATCAAAGGGTCAGGGAGCATAATAACTGTGTTTATTTATTGTAATTGTAAAACATTGACGAAAAGATTTGTAAAATAAGCCTTGTGGCACATGAGGGATATTATTCTGTATATTATACAGTTGGTTTGACATCATTCACTCAAATGGTTGAAGCGCATAATAGGTTTGTATTTCTAATGTTGAATATTAAACTAACTTAATGTCTCTATGAAAGGAAGGGCACTGAGGAAGCGCTCTGCCCCAAACGTCTGTGCCGTGATAAAGTAGCATTGTGTGATCAGAGTGTTGTCCGTTTATATTGTCCAATAAATTAATATTGTATAATCTCATGAATTTACACATTAACAGAGTCAGCAATTTTCTGCCTGGATGATGTGATTGAATTCTTCATATTGTTGAAGAATAATTGTCTGCTCCTCCATGGTAAAGTAGTCTGCTCTGCAGGGTTTCTCCATGTTTGTGATTGGTCAGACGCTGCAAACACCTCCCCTTTATGTGAGCGCACAGAGAAAGATTGGAGATTTTCCAGATTGGAAAACCCTGGGTTGATTTACCGAGTTGATAACCAGCTTCGTAGTACCGCTTATCCTAGACTGCGGATGTCTGGGTAGGTCAACCCAGGTAACGGAGAGATATCCCGGGTATGTTAATCCAGCTTTGTAGTACAGGCCTCTGGTTTTGGTATGGATAGAACAACTAAAGATGTGACCCAGTGCATCACTTTTGCTGCTCCTGGACCCCATGTCTTCCTGGTGGTCATCAGACTGGGAAGATACACTGAAGAAGAAATGAAGACGGTGCAGAGGATTCAAGAAATCTTTGGTCAGGCTGCAGACAGATACAGCATGGTGCTCTTTACTGGTGGTGATCTTCTTGAAGATGCCCTTATTGAGGAGTTCTTGGATGAAAGTTCAGACCTGCAGCAACTTATAACATACAGTATAACTATGACCAGAAGATCAGAAATATAGTCCAGAAGAACAGAGGAAGCCACTACACCAATGAGATGTTCAAAGAGGCTGAGAGGAAAATCAAGGAGGAGAAACAGCACATCTTCAAAGAAAAAGAAAAACAAAGACGTAGAGAACAAAAGAATCAGAGAGGAAATTACAGAAAAAAAAGAAAAACAGATGGAGACAATGCATGCCCAACTCCAGGCTGAGAGAGAGTGAGAGAGAGAGAGAGGAGGGAAGAAGGAAGGAAAGGGAGGAGAGGGAGAGAGAAAGAGAGAGGCAGGAAAGAGAAGCAGAAATGAAGCGAGAGAGAGAAATTGCAAATATGCAGAGACATTTAGAGGAAGAATGTGAAAGAGAACTGGAAGAGGAAAGAAAGGCTGAGAAGGCAAAGACAGCAGCAGGACGAAGATGATTGTACAATTCTCTGATTTGGTTCTGTTATACTTTGTATTTGTGTGCTACTCAGCTGTTGTGAAATAAACAATCTTTAAATTCAAAATGTCTTCTTACTCATACATTTTAGCACCAACATGCATCTCTCATCTTTTACCATATGAACACTGTTGGCCTCTCAGGTTAGCAGAAGTCTGCTAATAGTTTACAAAGTTCAGACTAAACCTTCAATCTGATATCAACCACTGAGCTGTAACAAACCCTCTGAATTATATACTTGAAAACAAACATGAACTAATTTAAAATCCAGGTTTTCTTTCATCTCCACTCCTTTATATTTACCTTGTATCTGGTATTAATTTCCTCTTTTTTTAATAATAATAATAATAATAATACATTTTACACAGCCGGAACAGGAGATGGTTGCACATCTGTTGTAAAAAGAGGTGGCTGGGGCCCTGGCTGGGGCTTGATCCAATAGTGAGGTGTCTTGGGCTGAGGCTCTGGCTGGGGCTTGACCTGGCAGCGAGATGTCTGGGACCTGGCTCTGGTCCCCTCATGAAGGTCCAAAGTCCTCCCAGAGCCAGGCGAGTTCCTCAAAGGTTTTTGTCTGGTGGGTCCATAACTTGGCCCAAGTCTTCTGTCACTGTGAGCCGCGCAGATGGACCCAAAAAGGGAGACCAAACCAAAACCTACTGTATATAGACATAGGGTAATAACTAACAGGACACAGGTGAGAGAAACAAGACAGATGAAACACATGAGGCAATCAACCAAGGCAGGGGAAACACAGGAAGTAAAACTAACAAAATGCACAAGGACAGAACAGGGAATGCTGGGAAAGAGGCCGGAGACTGAGAAGGTAGACCCCTTAGGACTCGATGACAAAGGTAGAGTAAGCGACAGGATCTCTCCGGAGGCCTAGGCAAAGGCAGAGGCGGCGACTGGCCCCCATTGGAAGCCGGCCACTCAGACCACTTGTCCACACACTAGGCCGAAGAGGATAAGGGAGTTGGACCACCAGGAGCTCAGGTGCCATTGGTGGCTGCTCGTCAGCAGCTGTAGAGGCAGAGGCCGAGAGTAGCTGCTCGTCAGCAGCTGTAGAGGCAGAGGCCGAGAGTAGCTGTTCGACAGCAGGGGCACAGGGTAGCCACTTGTCGGCAGGGGCAGAGGGTAGCCACTCGTCAGCAGAGGCAGAGGCCAGAGCCTGGGGTTGCTGCTCGTCAGCAGGAACAGAAGCAAGGGGTTGCTGTACGCCAGCAGGAGCAGGGGGTAGCTGCATGCCAGCCGGAGCAGGGGGTAGCTGCATGCCAACCGGAGCAGGGGGTAGTTGCATGCCAGCCGGAGCAGGGGGTAGCTTTACGCAAGCAGGAACAGGGAGTAACTGCACACCAGCAGAAACAGGAAGTAGCTGCACCCCAGCCGTTTAGGACCTGGTTCTGGTCCCCCTCATGAAACTCCGAGGTCGTCCCAGAGCCAGGCTGGTTCCCCAGAACGGGTTTTTGTCTGTTGGGTCCATAACTTGGCCTGAACCACAGCAGGAAGTAACATATACGCTATTGAAATAAACCTCTTATGATATAATGTACAACATATGAACTACTATTAAGAAAATTAATTAAATAATCAGTTGCTAAAAAAGAGTAAAATAAATTGAATCAATTAATTGTGAAAAATTTCAACTGACTTTTAATGACTGCAATACAATTAGGTGGTTTTGTCACCAACCTCCACATTTCTGCCTCAATGTCTGCCTAAATTCTAAGAATAGTTTATAGGGGGAAAAAAGTATGAATTTGGAGAATGGGTTCTTTTTTGAGCAATTCATTTTTTGCTATCTAGGTATGTACTATAGTAGCTAAGATGTAAACTAACTTTTAGATCTTAAAACATCCTTTTATAGAAATATTTCTTGTCAGCCATGTATATGTGTGTGTACATTTGTTTAGTCTCAAACATTATTGGCGGAAATGTGACACTTAGAGCCAGATGTGATAGAGCATTAAGAAAGCATGAGGAGCTACATGCATAAATATATGTACATAAAACTCTAATGGTACACTGAGGAGGTGCTCTGCTCTGTAGCTGATGGACGGTCAATTCAATTATACATTTAAATAACAAGCACTGCAAATTATGAATGTATAATGTTGTGACACTCAGAGTGTCATGATGTATACAGTAGATAACTCATTAATGTCATATCTAGGACACATTCACTGTATATGATAATACAGCCAGACTGTGACACATAACACATTTTAGCATGTGCTCTTTGATACGAAAATTTTTAAATGAACACTATTTATGAAATATAATTTCACTTTCACGCTCTTGTGCTGCTGATTACAGAGTAAGTAATGTATTACTTATACTTGATAAAGAGGTGGAAGCCAGAAAAAAGCACACTTTACCGTAGCATGTTGTACGGAGTGACAACGTTAAAAAAAGAAAAGAAAAGAAAAAAGGAGACCTGGCTGCAATAAATGAAGCAGTGAATATTGTGTCCCCTGAGGGTCGGACAGTGGCACAAGTAAAACCATAAACCAGACAAAAATAGGCAAACAGGAGAAAGACAAGGAGCACCAGATGTGACAGCTCAGGATGAGAGACTGGCAGCAATTATTGGACAGTTATCATAAAGAGGAATTGTTCAAGGAATGAGGGAGAATGTGATGATATCCACCAACAACTGTAATTTCTTGTATCTTTTGTAATTAACAAGTGCAATTCAATCAAAACAAACTTTGATTTAAATGAAAATAGCATTGCTGTGTGCAAAAGTGAATTAATTAGGCTAAGAATATAATTTGTAAGCCCAGATGATGCAATAGAAAACATTAAATAGAGATTTTTGTGTGTACACATTGAATGAAGCCCATTGTCTGCAGTTCTTGAAAAAGTTCTGCCATTTCTTATAAGTGACAGAGAGATGGAGTGCAAGGTTTGAGGTTTACAGTTAACAAAGGGGCTTCCTGGAAATGGAGAGAGGTGGTACTGTATTTACTTTCACTTTCACTGTGACACTAGTGTAGCTTGTGGGAGTGGTTTGGTGCAAAGAGAAGCTTTTAAGGAGCTGCAGTAGACACACTCTGAACTCTGTCTCTACTTCAGCTGCAGCATCAACTCTGCATTCTTAAACCTAAACATGGACGGCAACTATTACAACCCAAACATGACTAGGAACTCTGGTAAGTCACAGTACAATTATTATATGTTGGTATAACAGTGATCACTGCAGAATCAGAACATATGATATAGTTGTATGTAGACAGACTAAAGGCCCATTTATGCTCAACGTTAAATACGGATACGAACGGAGCCTTCTGTCCGTGCTCCGCGTTCATTTCGTCCGTATTTCTGCACGTTACTGTAAAGCTTACGGATACGGACCAAACGGAGCAGTACCACCGGAAACCACGGGAGGGCAGTGTTACTGTCACTACCCGATACGTAGCTCTAGTGAGACACGAAGAAGAAATAACAACGGCGGAACTTTTTGAGGAAAGGTTGTGCGAGTTGGTTAGAAACTTTAAACGTATCGTTTTTGTCTTTTATGCAAGAGGTACATTATCAATATCTCCTCCACAGTCACCATGTTTGCAACGTCGCAACGTTTTGTCATTTCCCGTGGATTACGTTCGTTGGTAACGTTTTCTAAATACATTTCCATTCAACATAATGAATTAATATTACCACGCGTGGCCGAGTTTATTATAGGAAAACTAAATGATGTTGAATGGAAACGTATTTAGAAAACATTACCAGCAAACGTAATCCACGGGAAATGACAAAATGTTGTATTCCTACTTGTGGCAACACTTGAAAACTACTTGGTAATAAGTGATAAACTAGACATCATATACATTCACTGAACAGACATTGTGAAAACAAAATGCATATTTCTCCCTAGAAATGTCATTAAAACCCATTTTAATGCAGAAACTATCTGAAAATATTACACTACACTGAGAATTAAATGAATGCCAGCCACTTTATTTGTTTTCGAGAAAAACTTGAATGTCACGTGACGCAGTCCTATAGAAAAGAATAGAATGTAGCCATCTCACTATTTATGAGCCCAAATTGTGAGATGGCTACATTTTATACTGTGGACCAACGTAGCTGTGATATGTTTTGCTGTGAGACTGGGTTGTTATTTGTCTTTCAATGCAGATGAATGGATTTTTCTATATGTAGTAAAGTACAAATGACTCCTGAGAATATATACAACCTGATTTAAAAAAAAATTTACTCAGTGTTACATATTGTTCAACACAGGATCTGAAGGAAACAATAATACGGAGCTGAGGATAGTGATGGTGGGGAAGACTGGAACTGGAAAGAGTGCCACTGGAAACACCATTCTGGGAAGACAGTGCTTTGAATCAAAGTTCAGTGCTAAGTCTATGACTGTACACTGTTCTAAGGGCAGAGGTGAGGTGTTTGGACAACAGGTTACTGTAATCGACACTCCGGGCCTGTTTGACACCAGGTTTGGCATGGATAGAACAACTAAAGACCTAACCCAGTGCATCAGTTATGCTTCTCCTGGACCCCATGTCTTCCTGGTGGTCATCAGACTGGGAAGATACACTGAAGAAGAAATGAAGACGGTGCAGAGGATTCAAGAAATCTTTGGCCAGGCTGCTGACAGATACAGCATGGTGCTCTTTACTGGTGGTGATGAACTAGATACCACTATTGAGGAGTTCTTGTGTGAAAGTTCAGACCTGCAGGAAGTTGTATCCAGATGTAACAACCAGTATCATGTCTTCAATAATAAGCTGAAGGATCGTACTCAGGTCACTGAGCTGCTCCAGAAGATCAGAAATATAGTCCAGAAGAACGGAGGAAGCCACTACACCAACGAGATGTTCAAAGAGGCTGAGAGGGCAATTGAGGAGGAGAAACAGCGCATCCTCAAAGAGAAAGAAGAAGAAATACGTAGAGAACAAGAAGAACTGGAGAGGAAACTAAAGGAAAACCGTGAAAAAGAGATGGAGAAAATGATTGCTCAATTTCAGGCTGAGAGAGAGAGGGAGATGAAAGAGAGGACAAGTAAAGAGGAGGAGGAGAGAGAGGCAGAGAGAAAGAGAGATAGAGAAGAGAGAGAAAGGGAGAAGGAGGAGATGGAGAAGGAGAGGAAGAGGGAGAAGGAGGAGATGGAGAAGGAGAGAGAGGAGAGGGAGAAAGAGCGGAAGAGGGAGAGAGAGGAGAGGGAGAAAGAGTGGAAGAGGGAGAGAGAGGAGAGAGAGGCAGAGAGGAAGAGAGAGAGAGAGGAGAGAGAAAGGGAGATGACAAACATGATGAATGAATTAAAGGAACAGCAGGACAGAGAAGTCAAAGAGGAAAGAGATAGGTTGCAGCACAGACATGAGAATGACGCCAGAGAGCAAGCTGAGGAGTCTAATCCAGTATATTATCTGACGAAAGCTGCTCAAGAAATGGCTGAAGCCGTTAAAAAGATATGTGAATGTTTTGTAAACTTGGGAGTGGCAATACGGAGTGTTCCCATATTCAGGTAGTTCATCTAGAGAGGAATCTCCAGAAGTCTCTACACACTCATTTATCTAAATGAATGATTCATTGTATTTGTTGAGGTAGAACTCTACTGTAGATTAGTAAGGCTAAGTCATCATATCACAGCTCTCATGTCTTCTTTTGCTCTTTACGTGTATTTTTGAAAATGTTCTTAAGAGATATTTAGTGCAGGTTAACATTTGATAGTATTAAACACTGTCATTAAAATATTTGGTTATATTCTACTTGAACCACTGAACTTGATGTTGATTTGTGTTCTGTAGAATCCATGAATAGAAGTTCACATTCCTCTGATGGGTGATTACTTTTGATGTGGTGCCACCTAGTGGTTGTAAAATGAACATTGCCATCAGTATATTTTTATTTCTTCTCTGTGGTCACTCTGGTTTACTTGTCTGTATTATAACTTTTATTCACTTTTAGTTTTGTTTGTGATCAAAGCATTTATTTAATAAACAATGTTTCTGATTGATGTCACTCAAGAACAAAGATTTCATTCTGTGTCAACTGAACTAATAAAGATGTGATATTGAGACCAACCTAATAAAAAGTTGAAATCCTGTTTCATTGTTAAATCAAGAGTTCAAAGGTCTTTTTCAGGAACTATTGCACTAGATTTGGATACCCTGAAACAGTCCAATTCATTTTATTGCCTGAGGAACAGGAGATAATAATAATAATAATTCTTTTTTTGCGTATTTAGTCAGTGGGTGGCATAGAGGCCAACAGGAAGCAGAGAGGGACTGTGTGAAATCAGAGTGTAATACCCCGTTCCGTTGCAGTCCCATGGACTTTAGACTTCTTGATAATATTCGCAACTGTAGTCACAGGAACATCAAGCTGCTTGGAGATGGTCTTATAGCCTTTAGCTTTAACTTGCTTGTCTTTCATTTTCTGTCTGATGACCTCAGACAACTCTTTGCTTTCTCTGGTCCATGCTCAGAGTGACTTCTGTTCTCCATTTAAATAGACTGAATGAGAACAGTTTGACATATCACTATAATCCAATGTTCTGGGGTACCAACAAATCTGTCCAGGCCATTTTAGAATATCTTTGTACAATAAGAAAAAAAAGATCTTTTCACACTTTCTGTGCTTTATGATATATCAAAGATTTACAGATGTATATGAGCCAATTGCTTTCATTTGATCAGTTTTCAGAAGGAATGAAGCATTGTTTAAATGAGCTGTAAGGGTACCAACACATTTATCCACATCTGTATGAATGATTCACAGCATGATTTAAGACTGTAGAGAAAGAGTGTAGCGAGGGGTTCAAGTGGTTACATATCTTAATCATGGTTTATTTTGTTTTGATAATGACCATGTGATTCATCTACATAATAAAGAGGCCTGATGTTACACTATTACACATTGTTCAGTTTAAGCAGTGTTTTTGAAAGACACACAATGTTAAAAACAAAGACCAAAACATGAATAGAACTCATTTTGGAAGGTTTTCACTTTTTATTTAAGGACTGGTTTCATACTCTGTGCATGTTAAACATTTTGCAAGTCTGCCCAGAGTCTTCTCTGCCTCTTCGTCTCCCAGCCTCTTTAAATGGAGCGTCCTCGTCCTCTGTCAACTGAAACAAACAAACATTAACAAAGGTTAAGAGGACAAATACACATGGAGATGGAGCAGTGTGATTTCTGTGATGAACCTTTAATTGACTGTAAAATGACTTGTATCTTTTTCAGACTGTAGTAGTATGTACTTACATGAATAAATGTAGAGTGTGTGTAGTGTAGAGCCATCTGGTGCTGTCCCTGGTCTTCTCTTGCTGGAGCTGATTCTCATCTCTTCTTGGCTATTTTCACGTCCTTTTAGGTAACTGTAGATCACCTTGCTTTGAAAGAAAGTAAAACACAGATGCACGTATTAGACCCAGAGTTCAGAACTGTAATGTGAAGCAACTTCATTTTTCCTTCCTGTACTTACTTTTTTCTATGTGGTGACTCTTCCTCATCTCCTTCCTCATCATGGTCCTGGTCCCTCATCTTTGGGCCGTCTGCTGTCTTACGTCTCCTGACAAAAAAAGAGAGAAAACAAACAATTGTTCAATAAAAGGTTAAAACAAGTGGAAATGTGTAGTTATTAAACTCACCTTTTCATGTTCTATCTTGAATGCTGGTAAGTTCTGCCTCTCAGTCAGAAAGTCAAAGGTCAAAGATCAAATCCAACCCTGAGTAAGTGATGCTCTTACCTGATGACTCAGGGAAGATTTGACAATGAACAAGATTTAAATTACTGCACATTGGTTCTTTTTATCCTTTATTTCCTTCTGATAGCTTCCTATAGCCATTCAGATTCCCAAGTCGCAACAGTGCGAAGTTTCTTGTCACTGTTGTTGTTCTGAGGTAGATGACTTTGTTTTTGTGATAGAGAGGAGCTTCTCTGGGAGGGCGTAACATGTGGGAGGGTCACGTTATCCCCCCAGATCACCTCCAACTCTGGCAGACACCCTGACCCAAGTCACAAGTTCAATAACATGGACGTGAATTATCAAATGATCACAAATGATCACACTGGAAAAGCTCACAACATGGCACGGCACCACAAAATCTCACATCACGACACAATTCATGAGCATAAAAGCTCATATCACGTTACATTACACATGAGCGTAAAACTCACATCACAACAAAAGATGTCACTAGAAAACACAACAAATGAAGCATCACCAGAAAACCTCACGTCATCAACCATCATCACAAAACTTAAACATCACGAACCGTCACCGCAAAACTGAAACATCACGAACCGTCACCGCAAAACTGAAACATCACGAACCGTCACCTCAAAACTAAAACATCACGAACCGTCACCGCAAAACTGAAACATCACGAACCGTCACCTCAAAACTGAAACATCACGAACCATCACCGCAAAACTTAAACATCACGAACCGTCACCACAAAACTTAAAATTACGACAAGATGAAGGAGGGCTGGAGGAAGTCACTCCTCTCTGAAGGAGGAGAAAGCTGATCAAGCTGATCAATGCCTGTATTGTTCCTAAGGAGACTGGAGAGTTGGTCTGTAGACATCCATCCTGTCCAGGTTCCACACATGTATCATAGAGTCCATACTGACTTGCTGCATCACTGTTTGGAAGAGGAACTATTCACTTTGCTATTTCTGCACTTTAATCATAAATATAGTTTTAAAGTTTGCTGCTTTTGTTGTTCTGTGCTGGTTTTTATTGCTTTGTTTGAATTTACTGTTTGAATGTTTTATTCCTGCTTTTAGCATAACCTGTACCACTGACTTAAACTTAAACATCAAAACATCAATTGACTTAAACTTGAACATAAAAACATCAATTAACATACATTTAAACATCAAAACATCAATTAACATGAACTTAAACTTCACAACACTTTACGTCACATCACAACACTTTACGTCACATGACAACACTTTACGTCACTTCACAACACTTTACGTCACATCACAACACGTCACATCACCACACTTTACGTCCCTTCACAACACGTTACGTCACATCACAACACTTTACGACACTTCACAACACTTTACGTCACATCACAACACTTTACGTCACTTCACAACACGTTACGTCACTTCACAAAACTTTACGTCACTTCACAACACTTTACGTCACTTCACAACACGTTACGTCACTTCACAACACTTTACGACACTTCACAACACTTTACGACACTTCACAACACGTCACTTCACAACACTTTACGATACAAAATGTAACGTAAGAGAAACCTAAACTTGTTGTAGTTTAGCTTCTAGGGCGTTTCTCTGGAGGGGGGCCTTCCGGGGATCCAGCAGCTCTCTTCGTTCCTCTTCGGTTGCCACACGGGCTTTTCTTCTCTTGAATAATAGCCCTCAGCTTCTTCACCCACTGGGGACTGTTGCTGGTCCATTCCTCAAGTCTCACAGGGGGGGTACTAGGCTGGCTGGGTGCCGGCGTCCTCAGAGGGGGGCTTGCAGGTGGCATCTTCCTCAGGATGACCTTATTACGATGCCGCACCACTTTACAAGTCCAGGAGGAGATCCTTGGAGGGCTGCTGGAGGAGCTGGAGGAAGTATCAAGGAAGGAGCTACAAGAGCTGGGGGAGGAGGAACGGGACGAGCGAGAGGAAGAAGAAAAGGAGGAGCTGGGGGAGGAGGACCGAGAAGAGCAGGGGGAAGAAGAAAAGGAGGAGCTGGGAGAAGAGGAACGGGAAGAGCAGGGGGAAGAAGGAAAGGAGGAGGAAGAGGGGCTGGGCGAGGAGGAACGGGAAGAGCAGGGGGAAGAAGGAAAGGAGGAGGAAGAGGGGCTGGGGGAGGAGAAACGGGAAGAGCAGGGGCAAGAAGGAAAGGAGGAGAAAGAGGGGCTGGTGGAGGAGGAATGGGAAGAGCAGGGGGAAGGAGGAAAGGAGGAGGAAGAGGGGCTGGGGGAGGAGGAACGGGAAGAGGAAGAGGTAGAGCTCCAGGGTGAGCCAAATAAAGCCCTGTGTAAAGAGGAGCGAGAGGGAGAACTTAGAAGGGGAGCAGAAGGAGAGAGAGAGGGAGAGCTTAGAGGGGGAGCAGAAGGAGAGAGAGAGGATGACCTGAGGTTGGAGCTGATGGAAAGCTCTGGTTCACAGACCCTCAGGGGAACCAGTCTGGGACTGCCGGGCCGGCTGGGGTTTGGGAGGGGGGCAGCAGTCCAAGCGAAACGCTGGTCGACGTGAAAGTAGAAACAAAGTCAACATTTAATGAATGTCACATGAACATATCAACTTTTTTAACATCCTTACATTGACATGAACATTAACACCTTACAATAAAACTGTGTTCAAAGCAAAAATCACACCTTAAAACACACAAAAAGTTCTATGTATTTGCAGTAAAGTATAATAAAGCATGTTACATTTCTGCCATACTGGATATCTTAAAGTCTAACCATGTTGGACTGTACTCTAACATTAAAAGTTAAGCTTTAGATAAATGTACAGTGGAGTAAAAAAGAGTCACATCACACCTCTAATTCAACAGTGTACTTGACTTAATGTACTTTAAACCTGCTTAACAACTTCTATTCATTATTTAATAGAGCAGATAAATGAAGACATGATGGGTTAGGTTGTATAAAGTTCATGACAGTCAACAGTCAGACATGATGCAGTCAAAAATGTACCTAAGTAAAAGTACAAGAGTAAAAGAAGGTATTTAAAGGGAAAATTAGTCATTATGCAGCCTGTATGGGAATGTAATGTAATGTAATAAACATCATATTTAATGACCATTAACATCATTATATTTATACAACATTTAACCATTGTAATTACTGTTGGGTGTTTTATTTTTAAATGTCTCAAATGATATAAGATGATGATTCAGTTTGCACATTAATGACTCATTTTAAAGTGGTAGTAATGTAGTAGAGTAACATTAAACACTAAAATATAGTGAAATATGAAAATAATTTGAAGTACAATTCTTGAGTTAATGTCTTTATTTACATTAAACACTGGTTCAATGTTTCTAGACTAAGGACCATGTTAAGATTGTTTTAATATTCTATTAGTTTATATTTATTTTAATAATATTTCATACACACGTTTCCACACATTTTAAATGGAAGCAAGAAATCAACACCAAGTAACCTGCTGGCTATCCTGAAACTGGTTTTGATTCATTGAACTGACTAAAAATGTTCATCTACATTATCAAGTAACATAATGTTCATACTGGTTTATGCAAACCTTATGAATTAATTATAAATAATAGATAATAAGAAATAAATAGTAGATGAACAAATCTTCTGTAAAGGAGAAAAAATGATAGAAATCCTGATATAACCATAGATCATATCTCAAGTGATAGACTTTTATTTCTGTTTTGAGTTGGAAAGTAATGTTGGACTCAAACACACCACCTGAAACGTTACTTTATTATTATTCTCATTGAAACCTGATGTAAACTCTGCACAGTCCTTTTAAAGTCTTTAAAAAGTTGAGTCCAGTCACAAGTTTGTCACATTTGATTCATTTACACTAAATTAGAGCTTCTCAACATCTCAGTGGTTTCATTGACAGGAAAATAACATGGACTTTAAAATAATCCATCTCATCTCTACCATAATGTTACAGGTTTGCTGCTGTCAGCTGGTATCAGTTCATGTATGGATAAAGAGAGTGTGTAACAGCTGTTTATGGCTATATGCAGCTTTTATAGGCCACTGGCAACATTGTGATACAAATCTATATCAACTCAAGTGACATTTAATCTATTTGATCACTTTTTCAGCTACTTCCAGACAGATTCAAAATAACCTTATACTTATTTTAACTTATTTTAGATGGTTCATTTATTTAAAAAAAGCTCCATATATTTAAACCATCTGACTGGTTTGCTGTTTATAGCTCGATGTTTTCCTCTGAAATTGCTTCACAAGGAGATTTCTCATCAGAGCAATAATGTAGATGTACCTGCCTTTAATATAAAAAGACCAAAAGTCATATTTTCTATTATATGAAATCAGGTCCATATCTATGAATTTATGGTCATACCAACATAAAACAACATTTGCCTTTGACTTTCCTGCATCTGATGAGGTAGTGAGTGTTTGTATCATGTGATCTGGGCTTGGGGAGTGATCATGTCTGAGTCTTTAGACTAAACATCAGAGACCTTTAACGGTTCTAAAAGGTCTCTACGGTGAAATACATTGAAAACACCGTAGACTGTCAAAGTGTTCAAATCTCACATTAGCCATGGTGAAAGTTTGCTTTCTTGGTCTCGTCAGTCTCTGTGAGTCTTTAGTTCTTTGCAGGAAGCAAGAAGTCCTCAGCAGAAGCGTTTATTTCTGAGAAATCGTCGAGTGAAAGTCGTGAAAAAAACTTTTCTTGAGCTTTTTCTGTTTGTTTAAATGAGAATCATGCAGAAATGAGTCACCATGGAGACAGAACCTAGCAACCATAGAATCCTTAGCGTCCATTTTATACACATCTGTTTTAACAGCCATTTCTCACCTCTCTCTCATGTAAAGTTTCATCCAGTCAAGCTGCAAAAGGCTTCAGTTCAAGTCCACGTGTGTCTCTGAAGAAATATTTACATCTCACTGCGCTCCTGTCATTCTGCTTGATTTAAGCTTTTATATAAACTGCGTCTAATATGGAGAGACTGTGCAGGCTTATTATGCAATATTTTTACCAATAAACTACGAGTTCGTTTATTAAAAACAGTTCAAATTGTTTTGTCATTGTAACCTAATCTATATCTCAGATTCATCAGCAGCTTCAGGATCGATACCTGCGTCTCCAAGTTGAGAGTTGCTGTGCGCATTTTACGCACGTGGCACAGTCGCGGTAACTTCAATCATTGAAATCTTTCCACAACACAGAAATCAGTCAGAATCTAAATGTAACTGACCTTTAATGCTTCTGCCATAAACAGCTACCAATCTTCAGAAGAAACCCTTTACACCACCCAAAGACAAAGTTTTAAATTGTTATTTCAGCAGCAGCCGCGCGAGACGCTATTGCGTCCCAGACAAAGCACAGCTGGACACAGATGTTATATTCTTACTTTTTAAACTTTTGTAATTTCAGCACATCTATGTATTCAGTATGTTAAAGTGTTTAGAGACATTGGAGGCTATACTTTAGTTGTTTGCATTACACAGTCAGTATGAATAGCACAGTAACGTACAGTGAGGTCCATGGCTGGGTAGGCAGGATCAACCAGAGCTTAAATCCATACAAAAATATATATTATGTAGAACTCAATATTAAAACCACTGCAAAGTCAGTCAAAATGCCGCTGTCAAAAATGGAGCTAGTTACTGGCATCAGCGGATTATAGCGCGCACACAATTACTGCCAATTCATTTTTTGGGACATACATTCACCAGCATTCTACAGGATTTACAGCATGGGGGCAGAGGTGGACAGAGTATACAACTTCACTACTTCAGTAAAAGTACAGATTGTCAAATATTACTCCAATACAAGTAAAAGTAGCTTAGTCAAAATATTACTTAAGTAAAAGTACTAAAGTATTTGCTTAAACAATTACTTAAGTAAAAGTATTTAAAAATATCTCTTTGATATGAATTGTAGGCTATAAAAAACATGAATAGAAAGTCAACTTAATCATTCAACTGCACAGCAACAGTTTTTTTAAACATTTTAAATATTTTTAAACCGTTTAAAAATGGCAACTATGATACTACAAGCACATACAATTATGTTTAAAATGTTCATCTGCAATTTAACAAACATTAAGCTAGCTAACGTTAGTAGCTACTTTATTGCGACATACTTTTTCAGGTTGGAAGATGAGTTTTTGTAGGCCGTGATTAGTTTTTGTGACAAAAATCACAATCATGGATTTGAGATGAGACCTGCTCGGTGGGAGTTTCTTCATTTCTTTGTATGGCATGACGTAGTACAGGTACGGCAATACGACTAAGACAAACCATATGCAAATCACCAGAACGTTTATTTTTCTCAGAATTTTGCAAAAAACAAATCATCAGCTGAGGTAAGCTCAAAAGTAGCAAGTAACGAGAGCATCAATAGAAATGTAGTGGAGTAAAAAGTAAATTATTTGTCCTTCAAATGTAGTGGAGTGAAAGTAAAAGTATCTCCCAAAAATAATACTCAAGTAAATATAATACTCAAGTAAAGTACAGATACTCAAAAACTGAGAAAGTAAATTTACTTGAATACTGTACTTAAGTACAGTACTCAAGTAAATTTACTTTGTTACTGTCCACCACTGCATAGGAGCACCCAAAGACAAGAGCACAAGAAATCACCTGTATGTCAACAACACAGGACTCACAGCTCCGGCGCACTCTATAAGACCAACGTTATAAACACTGCTCGCTCTTCATCACATAGGCTACCATTAAACCTCTAAGCAAAAATAAGTCTGAAAAGCCTAAAATAGTTCATGTATGACATCACTCACATAAGAGCACAATATAGGAAGACTTTATAACCAGAGAGAGAGAAAGAGAGAGAGAGAGAGAGAGAGAGAGAGAGAGAGAGAGAGAGAGAGAGAGAGAACTGAGAGAACTGCGGTACTGAAAAAGAGGGAGAGAGGAAACATACGTTTTGGTGTCGGCGCACCATACAACACCATTAGCAAGCAAGTGGACACTTACTTTAATTGTAGATTTGTGAATGTTTCGTGCTTCAGCAAAGCCCTTGGCAGGTTGTTCGGGTCACAATGTCCCTCTTTGACCCATACGTTGTCACTCCCCGCCAAAAAAAGTAGACATGCTAGCCTGACTGCATCCACACAACCAGTCTTTCTTTTTGTACCATTCCGTTTGGAAAGTCCTCACAATTTTGTGTCCCTTCCTTTGGATTAAATCCTTTAGTTCAGGGGTTGGGTTCCCAGTTAATATTACGTTTTTTCCCCCTCAAAAGTCAAGGTTTTCAGATGAATAATAACCATCTTCACTAGCCGAAATCACTGCACAGTGGTTACACAAAATGAACAAAATAAGAAACTGGCTGCGATCTGCTGTATTTTCTTTTAGTAGTGAAATGATCTACTCCATGGCAGAAAATGATAGACCCTTGTTTTATTGTAATAAAATTTCATGGCTAAAAAAAACAAACAAAAAAAACAATAAGAGAGTTATTTCCAAGTGGCAGACAGATGAGCAGACAGTGGGCAAAACAGAAGGTCTGAAAGATCAGTCAGTCAATCTTTATTTATATAGCACCAAATCACAACAAGTCATCTCAAGGCACTTTACACAGTGCAGGTCTAGACTACCATAAAATATTAGCTATAAATTAGTATTTTCTACTTTCAGTGAATTATCTCCCATAGAGATAAATAGAGCAAAATTATGTTATAAATTTTAAGCCCTGGGTGATTGATTAAAATAAATATATTAAAGAATATCCTTGGAGAATTTGATGCCATAGGCATGAACACAGCCCAAATGATCAAGATTAAAAAATGAAAGCCAGAAATGTCCTTAATGAGGCACAAGGGTTATATGAAAGAGACCCGACATTCCCACATGAGCAGCACTTAGCGACAGTGGCAGGAAAATATCCCCTTTAAACAGGAAGAAACCTCAGACAGGACTGAGCTCTAAGTGAGTGGCCATCTGCCTCGACCGGTTGGGTGAGAGAGAGAGAAAGGAGAGAAGCACATTGAAGATGCGGACAGAACACACACAATTTTTTTTTAAAACAAATAAAATGCAGAACTTACTATAGTCATCATCACCATAATATATTACATCTATCTATACAGATAACAATGGTGATAATACTAACAGTCACAATAGCAGTAGTAATAATGATAAAGTGTAATTAACAAAATGCTAATAGTATTATGTACAGATAAGAGTACCAAAGGTTAAAGTTGGGGGAAGGTGTGGAAAAAGCCTCTTAGAAGTTAGGTGAAACTAAAGCCCCCCCCTAATTTTTTTTTTTTTTTTTTTTTTTTTTTTTTACAAAAAATGTCATTTCATTTATTTAAAAATTACAGATAACTAGTTACTTTCCAAAACTTTCAAACATACATCTGGTTGTTATTCTATTTTGTGACCATAGGTGGCACTGTGATACCAGGTTCAGTGAGAAACCCCTAACTTGTGTGTGTTGTTTCTTACTGCTCCACAGGTATGTACAAAAATGTGAAATACAACTATAAGCATACTGCGTAGACATTGGGTAATCATTTAATGACGCGGGTGCATTTTAAAAATGCTCAAGTACTGGGTTTGAACGGAGTTATGTATTATGTTTATGTAGCAAGCTAGCGCACTAGCTATTGTTTTCATTCTGACAGTGTAAGTTTTAAGTTTTTATTGACTGCACTTGAAATACGATATCTGTCATTGTGTGGTGGTTTTGTAGCACTGTAGTTTATAGCTGCTGTAGTTTGTATAATAGCCACCAGCAGATAGTGCAGGTTCATGTACATTGGTATATTTGTGTTAGGGAGTGATAAATTACATGCATATAAGCATGTTGCTATGGGGATGTAATGTTGTTGATTATTTCAATGTAGTTATTTCAAGTGAGTTTTATTTTTATATATTCATTAATGTAGCCACAGCATGTGCTTTCACTTTTTGTCTTACCATTTATGTATTGGTAATAACATGCATTTAGAGTCAGACTAAAGCAGCTGCTTATCGATACATTAATAGGTTTATTGAGTGTGAGATGAGATGTACGTCATGTTGGTGAGACAGAATAAAGTGGCGCTTGAGGTAGTAACACACCACTGAAATGTGTTGTTGCTTACTGCTCCACAGTACATCTTTCGCTGTGCAGCAAAATAGCTACCGGCCCAGGTACCCCTAGGCTTGAGGCTGGTAACATTGGCAATATAGTGTAATATATGGCCTATGACTACATCCGCTTCTTCACCCACCACAAGCATTTATCTCGACAGAAGAACAAGAGAAGGTAGGGCCTACTACTGTATTATTATGACAATGATGATTCAGGGAGCAAGGAAGCATTTCTTATGATTCAAGTGCCAAATCCAAGAGATGGCGTACATCCCTTCATGTATGTATAGACCTTGGACATAGGGCTGGGCGATATATCGAGTATACTCGATGTATCGCGGCTTGTTTTCTGTGGGATGTAGAAAATGACTATATCGTGAATATTCGAGTATACATTCAATTTGTTTTTAGTCGCGGCCCGTTGAACTACAGGTTTCTCTCACTCTCTCATCTCTCCGCACAGAGAGATAAAACAAGCGCACCTAGTTACGTACATCACATTCTGTTGTGCGTGCAACGTCATATGCCCGGCAGCATGTAGCAGCAGTAGCAGCGATCTCAGGTCGCGGGAGCAGCAGGTGATATGGACAAGTGGAGGAGGGAGATTTAATTCCCCAAAAAAACAATTCAGGATCCATCATCTGGCGGTGGTTTGGGTACAAGAGGGAGGACGTTGAACAACAAACCGTAATATGTAAAGTATGTCATAAAAACGTCACCACAAAAGCTGGTAGTACAACAAAGTTATATCACCATGTGTGCTTGAAACTCTGCAAGAGCACATCTCCGGCCAGTGACATATTGAAGAAAGTGCCGAAGCAACCAGCACTGACGCAACTGAGTCTGGCGTCTTCTTTTTCCAGAACAGCAATACGACTAGAACAGTGAAAAACAGAAGGAGATAACGTCCGCAGTAACACACCACACAGAGAAAGACATGGCCCCAGTGAGTGTGGTTAAAAGCCCGGATTCAGAAAGATCATCGACACACTTGATATAATCTACCTAGCAGAGACAGCTCTACCTTTATATCCTAGTGGCATTATGCACAAAATGTGCACTTTTATTTAGTGTTGTTTGAAATGTTTAATAGTGACATGATGCAGAAAAAGGCACTTTATTGTATTCATTTGTTTAAATATTGTACTGGCATTATGTAAAAAAAGTGCACTTTAATTTAGTGTTGTTTTGAAATGTCATCTCAGTGACACCCTGCGCAAAAGTGCATATTTTTCTTTTAAAATATCTTTGTGGCATTATGCACAAAATGTGCATATTATTTTGATGTGTCATATTAGTTACATCATGCATAGAAGGCACTTTATTTGTTTTGAAATGACATGTTTGTGCCACTGCTTAATAACTCTTTAATAAATACAGTTTTGATGAATTTGTTTAGTTGTGATTTACACTTTTGGCATGAATGTTTAAAATCAGCATATATTAATGTAGTATGAACAATGTTTTAATGTAGAAACGTAGAATCATCATACTGGCATGATTGTATGCATCAAAGTGTTAATTCAAGGCTAAGGCAAAATATCGAGATATATATCGTGTATCGTGAAACGGCTTAAAAATATCGGGATATTAGTAAAAGGCCATATCGCCCAGCCCTACTTGGACAGCTGATGATGTTAGAAAAGCCACAGAAGGCATACCACACCTCAAAGTAAAGGCAGCAGCATTTGCTGAGAGAGTGAGAGGGCTTTATCAAAGCTACAAGTTAAATGGCAGAGAAGTAGAAAGAGCAGTGAGATAGATTATGGATGCAGACTGATGTGTGATTAGTGGAGATTGGAACCTGTTAGAAAAATATTGCTATTATTATGTTTGATATGTCTGTTACACTTAAGACAGCACGGCCTGCACTCTGCATATGACCTCTATATGAACTCTCACTTAGTCTGTACTCTGTAGCAACTGTTTGACTTCTGTATGAACTTCCACTGATCAAGACTGGAAAAGTACCGAAATATAGTATTCTCACAGAACCAGAGGGTGTGTCCTGTTATTTAATCCTGATACTATGTCATAAATTAGTAGCATTGTATTACCAAAGGGACGCCTGTCATAGCTTCATGTATTAAGACTATAAAAGAGCTTTCGCTTCATGTATTTAGTTAGACAACTCTGTACCGCTGTATATGACTTGTCTCCTTGCTGCAAGACAAATAAACACTTGAAACTCCAGCGACTCTGTGCCTCTTTGAGAGAATTTTCATAACAGAACCCTAATGTAGAAGATGGCCAACCCCTAGCACCTTCCTAATAAGTTGCATGGACATACGTTAGATAGTACTATTTTGCATAGACTTTCCTCTCCTGTCTGTGGGTCTTTAATTCTGAAATGATTTGACACAAGGAATATTATATGTGCCTTTTTCTTTTTGAGTACAATATCTAAAAAAAATGACTGATGAATGATTTAACAAGCAAACATCTCAAGGATTTCATAATGGTATTAAGTGTTGATATAATGTATTGGATTATATAAATATGGTGAACAAGCCAGAATTGTAAAAAGTGTCCCACATTACCCTGATCCACCCTACCAAACACTGGTTGTCACCCGCCATTAAAAAAGAAGCAAGTGTACGTTTATTCTGAAGACATCATTTCCGCCCGCCTGAAAGAAACTCAGACTTCCGGTTTGTGAGCTAAAGGCGGAACAAGCGGCCCTACAGAGGGAACAAAGGACGACTGAGTATGTATGTTTACGTTGTTTCCATTAGAATGACTTGAACACATTACTTTTTTACTATTTTCTAGCTTTGACGTTAAACGACCTTAACATATTTTGTCCGCCATAAGCTAACCTAACCAGTAGGTGGAGGTTAATTACCTCCATGTGCCGAAACCGGAGCATGTATTGTCTGTTAGCCTAGCTTCATCGGCTATCTAGGTTGGTAAAAACCGTTGCACATTTCAGAAATGTAGCGCTCGCCGTACTGAATAAATATTAGTTCTGCGTGCGCCTGTGTTTTGAATCTAACCTTAATGTCTATTACATTGAATGTGAATGTCAATATTATTATACTCCAACCGGCTCCATTGTGTTGGCAAGTCAGGCTAACAGGCCAGGCTAGTTTTTTTCAAGCTTCTTCAGCCATTGTAGCGTAAGTCATTCAATGGTTAGCATCTATATTCAGCCACTTTGAATCTTTTCCTGTCTTCTTTCTGCCACCTTATTTACCAAATGACAAATAAGTGCAGTAACGGTGTAATTGTAGTTGAGTTAATTTATGTAGCTGACGTGTGTTTTCTTATCTAACGTTAAGTTAACCAGTATGGAAACAGCTTGAAGTCCATCGCCCAGTATCCAGCCACGATGTCAAGTAAGTCAACACAAATGTTATAAACTGTATTAAAGAAGGTTGTTAGTGCTAATAGATTAGCTTTGTAAGCAATTCATTTTCCAATCGGGGTTCCCACGGGGTTCAGACGGTCATGAAATTCATGGTAAAGTTATGAAATGAGAAAAACTTGTTTTCCAGGCCTGGAAATGGTTTGGAAATATGTGAATGTTGTGGAAAACCCTTGAATTAGGGAGGGACCAATCTGATATCAAAGATAACGGATATAAGACAGGCTGTATGAACATGGATACCCCCCCCCCCCCCACACACACACACACACACGCACACACTTTTACAATGTCAATAAGCAGTAGATTCATTTAATATGAATATACTAATCATCAATCTATATACTTTTAGCATTTTAATATCTTTTAACATGTGATCTGGGGCCAACTGCTTCTTCTGGATGTAATTATGAATGCACCCATCATTTAGTGAGATCAGAGTGTCAAAACACCTGGTAAAAGGCTCCAGAATGTTAATGTTTTGGTGGAGGACCCTTTGTCAAACTGGGGTAAAATATTATGGAAAAGTTTTGAAAATGTATTGGTAAAAATGTGTGGGAACCCTGTACAATGTTTGTTTTTGCCTTTTAGTATAAAATGAAGAGGGCGCTATAATAAACAATGACAATTTAAAAAGGGAGATAGCACTAGTGATATCAGCACAAAGGGCAATAATAACTCTCATGCAAGATACAGATCAAACTGAACCTGTGTTTTGTTTTTAATGCCTATTCATCAAAGCAGAGTGGTCATATACACTTCCTGGCCTTCATTAGGTACACCTGTGTAATCTAATTCTATCCAATACCAACAGCTCTGCTATAAATTCAAATATGAGATAATAACGCCAAATTAACAGGTTATCAATCAAATTTACTTTCCACATTTTCAGTAACAGTGTTTATCAGGCTGGATGGTCTTAGGTTGGACAGCAGGAATAACTACAATATATTGACATTTTGGAGAAGCCCTTAGCTGGCAGTCAGCAGTATTGAGTTTGGGACTAATGCCCTTTTGAAATCAAATAAATTCATTCTTTTTAAACCAATATGTTATTTGGTTATGTGCTTTTATTTTTAAAAGTCTCAATACACAAGGCACACCCTGCAGTTTCATTAATAGAGCGTCAAATCACAACGTTATCTCAAGACACTTTTCACATAGAGCCTGACTGATTTTGGAGCCGATATTAATACATCAGCAGATAAACATATATAGACAATATATACATAAAACACATGCTTTTTTTGCAATGTGGTTATCGAACACTTGTGATAGAGAGATGTAATGGTTAGATCATTTACAGTTTAACTCTAAACTTCACTGGGAATGTAGTCATTATAAATTCCTGCAAATAATAAAATGCATACAATAATAAAACATCTATGTATATAAATTTGAATTAAAAAAATAAAAATGAACATAAAATGCTCCCTATATAACTATAAAAATATCAGTGCATATTGGACAACATATATGCTGATATTGATATATGGGTCTGGCTCTAGTCTAGATCATACAGTAATAATTCAGCTGACATAATGAGGTTTAACATCCCAACTGAATTCACCATATTGCTTTTCACAGCTCTGATATGTAACCAACACAACTCTTTTTCCCTTTCTTCCACAGAGCGACCGTCGTACGCCCCTCCCCCTCCCCCCGCCCCAACTACAGTAAGTGTCCAGCTCCGTTCCAGTCTCAGCGTTTAGTGGCCCAGGAGCCACGTTAGCTCTGTACACACTCTTCTGGGTTATTTTTTTTTCTTCTTTTTTTTAATTATCTTTCTTGCTCTCTCTCTCTCTCCACATTTTCTATTGCTTTCGTTCCTCTCTCTGTCGTAAACATGCGGAGGTAGCCGCCAATCTCGTCTCCCAACTCTCCCATCATCGCTTTTACTCCTGCTTTTTTTTCCTCCTATCATATCACCACTTGATGTCATCAGAGCTCCTCGCTGAGACGTTTCCTCCTCTACTTTAAAACATTTTTTACAAGTTTCTGTAAACTGATGAAAGGTTTGAAATCTCTAAATCACATCGCTGTGTTTAGCACATCTTCTACCAGCAGGTGAATGTGTACTGTTTCTAGAAACCCACTTGTTTTGCTGCTTTTCACCTCCTTACATTCAGTGGGACGGGACACATGGTTGATTGAATGCAACTTGTGCTTAACAGAGGATCATTTGAGCTTCTTACAAGGTGATATGAGTTACACACAACAATCACATGTTGTGTACTCATCTTGAATACCAACACTGCCGGACAGTTTTTTGTTTTTTTCTCCCCTCCCCCCTACATGACGACGTCATGGAAAACAAAACAAACAAACAAGCAGAACAAAACAAAAAGGACACATTTATAAATATATATATTTTCACGTTCTCCCCCACTTTTTTCACTTATTTATGTTTTTTTCTCCCCCTCCCCCCTCTTCCTCCTCTTGTTTGTGAGCCATTTCTCATTCGTGTTTTGTCTCATTTGTCTTCCATCAGCAAATGCCTTCCACCCCAGGGTTTGTCGGCTACAACCCTTACAGCCATCTGGCCTACAACAACCTCCGGCTGGGAGGGAGCTCCGGAGGCTCCAGCAGGGTAATGAATTTGATGGAGGGATCTGGAGGAATAAAAAAGGCAAATATAAGAAGGGGAGGGGGGTGAAGAAAAATGGGAAAACCATTGTGATTTAAAAAAAAACACAAAATAATAAGATGAGTAGTTGGAAAAGGTGGAGGGAGGTTTTTAGGCTTGTTTATGGATCAAATAAAGGAGAGGGAGGTATATGAAGACTAAAGACAGGAGAGAAACGAGATGTTAATGGATGATTGCTCAAACATTTAAGCATAGATGAAGGGAACTGGTGGCAGCAACAGTGATTTAAATTGGTGTTAGTAATCAGGATGAGATCTGAGGTATCTAGATAGAATTATTGATCAGTCTTGCTTTAGTTTGGGTTTAAATGGGAGAAACAAACGTCACTTGATTTAATAGTCTTGCTGTCTTTAGTTTCTCATTTACAGCCCCTACCCTTTCTTTTTTTAAGCATTCACCATCCTCTCCCCCGGCCATCAAGAGAAATACTCCACAGTGCACGATGCTGTCAAAAAGTGAACTTTATCTTCAGGATTAAAACTGTATTTAAATTGAATCCCGTTACTCTTTAGTCACACCCCAAATGATATCATGTGGTGTTAGTGGCTTTTCATTCTGACGTTCTGAAGTGATGCTGGTCTTTAAAAGACAAAAGAAGCATAGTTAAAATAGTTAGAATGTGTAAATGAAAGTAAGAAGGGATGTTTTCATTGTCAGTCATTTTGATCCATGTAGTCTTTTCAGTGTATTTAGTAATACAGTAAAACAGTCAGACATAAAAAGTTAGATTTATTCAATTTTTTGTGTCTCTGACAAATAGCAGAAATAGCAGGAAAGTTTAAAGTGACAGTGGAAAACAGCTTTGTCAGAACACAGGATAGAAATATCAGCATACACCTATTTTTTTGTGTTTTTCAGTTTTTTTTATTGATGCATGAATTCTGTGTGTGTGTTTCTGCTTGTCACTTAAAACAGGCTAACAACCATTTTTTGTGTTAATGTTTTTACATTTTTGTGTTCAAAATGACTGTTTCAGGCTGTAACTAAAGATCTCTGCAAACCAACGCAAGATCCCTTAGCAGCCATGACAAAAAATCTTGACTATTATACTATACTATTATTTTGAAAAACTTTCCATGTTAATCTGCTGTATTTTTTTTAAATGGTCAAACCAAAGCTGGACCTGTGTTACTGCTGGATAGAAGAGTACACAGCCAGCAGTGTAATGTAGAGTCATACCATTTGACACAAATACACCGACCGCTGCTTTTTCAGAATAAAAGCAACCTGGAATGATTAATGTTTTTTACATCAGTGGTGTGTGTGTCCTCACATAGTAAACATTGAATGCAGGTGTATTACTTTTTAGTTCCTTTTTGTTGACCCATCACCCATATCACAAACTTCAACACTGCATTCACTTTAATGGACTTACTCTAATTTACATTTATAAGACTTGTGAAATAAAGCACATTTTAATTAGCAACAAATAACTACACATGTTCTTAACGTATGAATAACTTGCACACATTCTTTTTTTGTGAACCCAGCATCAAATTTTATTCCATTTTGAGAGATTTTTTTTATTAGAGGATTATGGCAAAAATGTCTAAGTGGTGTAACCATAAAAACTTTGTAGCAAATAATTCAACTTGCTTAAAAACACTAAATTCTCAATAAAACACCACATCAACTAGTTTGGCATGATCTTACATTATAACTTTATAATTGTTTTTTTTAATATTATTATTATTTATTTTTAGTAATTATTAGTATAAGTCCACTTAAATACACTGTAGATGTATAAAATGTTGAATATTTATCATTCTTTTGTGGTTACACCATTTGACACCATTTCTGTATCATCACGTTTACATGCACCTCTTATTTTTACCTCTACACAAGCTTCACCATGACCTCATCAGAATCAGCTAATGTGTTTTTTCGGTGTGTATTTTCTCCTTTTTGTTGTCTCCTCGCTCACTTTTCTTCTCTCTCTTTTCTCCCTTTTTTCCCTCCTCCTCCCCTCCGTCCGCAGAACTCCACAGGCATCACCGTCCCGAAGCCTCCCAAACCTCCAGACAAGCCGCTGATGCCCTACATGCGGTACAGCCGGAAGGTAAGCAGGAAGGTAAGACACCACATCCACGGTGTCTGCTTTTACTGCTTGTCCTCCCATCCCCCCTGAAAGGTTGCAGGGGGTTTGAGGGTTGGGAAAACAGCCGAGCCATGACGCCTTCACCACCACCTCCTCCTCAGCCACCTATTAAAAAAACCTCTCTCTCTCTCTCTCTGTCCTTCAGCTTTACCGTAGCCTCCTCTTGTTTTGTCTGTCAATGTTTCCTCCTATACCGAGCATGCCCTTCATTTTCCCTCGTTTGTCGTGCTCCTCTCTTCCCCCGCTTCTGGCTTGTGAGCATTAAACTTTAACACTGAATGCTGCTTAAAGACAGAATCGACTCACATTGGCATCAAATTGCTGATTCTGTCTTTTTTTGAGCTGTTTTTCCATTCCATTCCATCCAGCAAACCTTTCAATGCCAGTTAACAGTAGATAACACACTGTGGGACTAATATATTCTTGCTTTATGCACTTGATTTCCTTTACCTGCCTTGCCTAGTTAAGTTACAGTTGAGTGCAGTTTTGCCCAGTAGTGACCATATGTTTTTGGGTTGTGCGTGCGTGCACGTGTTTGCCTGTGTGTTACTTCCAAAGGTATGGGACCAAGTGAAGGCGTCCAACCCGGACCTGAAGCTGTGGGAGATCGGAAAGATCATCGGGGGGATGTGGAGGGACCTGACCGACGAGGAGAAACAGGACTACCTGAATGAGTACGAAGCCGAGAAGGTGGGTTCACAAGATTCTGGTCCATACAGAACCAGCTTGGACTTAGTAGTCTGGATCCAGAGAAAGATAACATAATATAACACATTCCTGTCTGCATCAAGAGAAAGAATAAAAAACAATAAAACAAACAATAGTAAAAAATACAGTAAAAAAAAAACATTATGTACAGTGTAGTACAGTAATATTGGTGTCAAATGGTAATATACCTGATTTGATACTGTTATTGCACATTTTAACTGAAATATTTGTATACACACCGCACAGTTGAACTGAAGTACAGTAGTAAATCCAAAATACTTATAATGCACCAAACGCCTGTAGATAAAATAAATACTGATCTAGTATAATCAGATTGAGTCAAAAATAACACATTCTAAATGATGCTTATTAAATACACTTTCAGTCAATTACATCAATATGAAAGCAACTGACTCATCATAAAAACACTATATATAAAAACCTGTTATTTTCTGTCTATCCATGAATTAGAATTAGTTGTGAAATGATTTGCTGGTCAGCGGTTCTAGAACTGAAGACTCTCTCTCTTCTAATGAGGAATGGCTAATTAATGTGGTTGAACTCATTCAGGCTAAAATCACCATGTTCTCTTGTATAACAGTGAGAAAGCCCTCAGTTTGAAACAAAGGCAATAAGAGTAGGAAGTCAATCAATCAATCAATCTTTATTTGTATAGAGCCAAATCAAAACAAAGTTATCTCAAGGCACTTGACACATAGAGCAGGTTCTAAACCGAACTCTTCAGGTTTTAATAGTTGAAACATGAGGGTCCATTATATGATTGCACACACACAAGGTGTAAAACATTGTCTTTTAACCAGTGATACTTACATGATAAAGCAGATGAGCAATGGCTGTCAAGCTGTTTGGCAGTCACATACACATTATACATTTACTTCAGTTTATCATTATCTCTCTCTGTCTCTGTTCCAGATTGAATATAACGACTCTCTGAAGGCGTACCACAACTCTCCGGCTTACCTGGCGTACGTCAACGCCAAGAACCGAGCCGAGGCCGCCATGGAGGAGGAGAGCCGGCAGAGGCAGAGCCGTATGGACAAAGGAGAACCGTACATGAGCATCCAGCCCGCCGAAGACCCCGATGGCAAGTCATTTAAAACATGCTAACTAACAATGGCTCCAAAAGCTAAATGCACACATGAGAAAAAGAGTGTTTATAAGTCTCTCTTCCCTCTGCTCAGACTATGACGACGGCTTCTCTGTGAAACACACGGCGGCCGCTCGCTTCCAGAGGAACCACCGGCTCATCAGCGACATCCTCAGCGAGATCGTGGTGCCAGACGTGCGCTCGGTAGTCACCACGGCCCGCATGCAGGTCCTGAAGAGGCAGGTCCAGTCCCTCATGGTGCACCAGGTATGTTGGCAGAGGAGACCGGGAACCAGAGCTGACCTATAATAATGAGTCTATTTACAGTAATGACAGACTAATTTTATCACATTAAGATGAAAAAAAGCTAATCACCTCCAGGTTGATTCTAATATGACTTCAATAGCTTTATTTTTTTACTTTGAATGAACTTTGAATGATGTTAGAGGATGTGCATGTTATGTTGAACACGTGTCAGTTTTTCACTTGTGTGTCGTCTGTTGCAGAGGAAGCTGGAGGCAGAACTTCTACAGATCGAGGATCGCCACCAAGACAAGAAAAGGCGCTTCCTGGAGACCACAGACTCATTCAACACTGAACTGAAGCGGGTACGACACTCCTCCTTTTTACCTAGACACACCTCAGTGAGCAGAGAGATCAGTAAACAGCCACTCAATGCTCATTTGCAGATGGTGAACAGTGTAGTTGAAGCAGCTTTACTAACAGTGTTTCCTCTGTGCAGCTGTGCAGTCAGAAGGTGGAGGTTGACATGGAGAAGCTGGCAGCAGAGATGGCGGCCGCTGAAGAGGCGGCCAGGCGCCGGGCGGAGGAGAGAGAACGTGAGGCAGCCGAGCAGGCGGAGAAAGCTGCTCAGCAGGCTCAGCAACAACAACAACAACAACAGCAGCAGCAGCAGCAGCAGCAGCAGCAGCAGGAGGCAGCTGGAAACAAAGCTGCAGAGCAGAGCAGCACTAATGCTGGTAGCACTGCTAACCCCACCTCAGGGACCAAGGAGGAGGACAAGCCCACACCCATGGAGACTGGTACATATAAATCTACACCTATACACCCTTTATTTAATGTTTTTGTTAATAAAAACATACGTTTAGAGATCACTAGTGATGAAAGAGCAGCTTTTCAAGAGGAGAGGTCAGAAACAAGCAGAATGTTACAAGTGAAGTACTAACACACACACATACATACATGCATACCTACCTACCTACCTACATGCATACCTACCTACATACATACATACATATATACCTACGTGACACATTCATTCATTACTATCAACATACACACACACAATGTAGTTTATTTTGATTCAGTCATCATCAGACATCGTACTGCTGCCATTAATATAGATAAGAGTATTGAATGTGTGTTAATCCGCCACTGAAAATAGTCCCCAACAAATGCACTATTTCCTGTTGTTTGAGAAGTGTTGGTTAAAAACTACAGTGACTAGTTGTTGTAGGAGAATAATGAGCAGTTTCTTTAAAGGTACAACTATAGTACCAGTCAGAATGGACACACCTTCATCCAAACCTTTGACTGCTGCTGTGTTTGTGAGCTGTAGAAGTTTGTCTCAGTGGAAAGTGTGAAAGTAACTGCAGAGCTAACCGATCCTAAACTGAGAACAATCGTTTGTCACTCAACGTTAATTTGATTTAAAGCAAAATCTCTCCGTCATTCTTTCTGCAGATGAAGCAACACCTGAAGAGCCCTCCTCAGACCCCCAGCCCGCTCCGGCACCTCAATCTGACCCCCCATCCTCCGCCTCCGATAAAGCCACCCCTCCCCCCGAGCCCCCGAGGGAGAGCACCACTCCTAACAGCAGCAGCAGCAGCAGCGGCGCCCCCAGCGACGACAGCAGCAACAGCATGCCCCCTCCACCTTCAGACAGCAACACCGGAGCAGCAGCAGCAGCCACAACAGCAGCCACAACAGCAGCCGCCCCCCCACCACCACCACCACCACCTTCAGACCCCCCGGCCACACAGGAAGCCAGCCCCAACGCAGGCAACCCCAACACGGCCGCCGCACCTCCGGCTCCACCCGCAACAGAAGAAGCAACCCCTCCTCCTCCTCCACCACTACTGCCCCCCAGCCAGAGCAGCCAACAGTATGATATGTAATAGTTAGACACACAGCGATAGCCGTAGACCTTCCCGCACCCCTCCCTCTCTTCGGGGGGTGGGGGGACAGCAGCGACATAATTGCGCAGCAGGTTCGGACAACACGGACTCGTACGGCGGTTCTATCAGAACAGAGGCTCCGGCTGTTTGAGGGTCTGTTTGTTTATTAAGGTCAATAAGTAGTTAATATGCATTTCATACAAGAGTGATTGAGGATGTAGGGTGTCACCATCCTGCAGCTGGAACAAACACCTTGTAGGAGAAATTAGACAAGAAATCTGTGTAAGTATGTTCTGCTCTGATGATGTGAATGAATTCATTGAAACGTCACCAAAGAGTACAACGTTTTTGACCCATGTGAGTTTGCGCTCCAGGATATTCCTCTTCTTACTTGATACCTTTTTTTTTTGTTTAGTATAAAATGAGGACAATAGTAGAGAGGCAGTAAATGTCTAAGCATGAAGCCCAGTGACCTGCTAGACATTCTAAATGACTATCCAACCCTACACGTAACAACCTCCGTATGACTGTCTGCTCCTCTGTGTTAACCAGTCTATCCCATTAGTTGTGTTTTTAAAAATCCTCACACACGGTTTTCAGTCAGCAGCGTCCATGTTCACATCTGCTTGAATTAATTGAAATTACAGTTCTTTTCCTTCTCCATCACCTTGCTACTGTGAGAAGAGTTCTCATTAGTTTAAAGTTTATTATCTGTGATACAAACCAGGATAAACCATTACCATAAGAAGTCCTGCTGATGCCTGTTTGTTTTATTTCATATACATACATCTATTCTAACGTAGACCTCAGAACTCCACTGTGTAGACTTTATACTGTTGTACATGATGTGGATGAAATGTTTGAAACCTGTATATTCCTCACTCAGTCAGTCATGATGTATAAACCTTTAAAAGAAATCAGCCTTTTTTTATATTTTTCTGCGACCTCGACAGGTTTTTACGTCACGATTCACGTTAGGGCAGTCCCAATTCTCCGAAAGCGTAACTTATCATGCGGCGATAAAGAAAGTGCAACCTCTTCCTACTCCCCCCCACTCTTTAAAAGGCTCCGAATTTTGTAGTTTCATTTTGTGATTTGCGAACTTTGTGTTTTTAGAGATCTAGTACGACCCTTTTAGACAGATTCAGTCTTAGTCTTAAACCTGTATTCTTGAATCAGATGCCATTTCTAACATGTTTCAGTTGGGCTGGGTGATGATTTTCAGATCTAAATGTTAGACTGGAGAAAGCCACATTTAAATAATTTATGCACACACACACACACGCATACGTATATTCTGCATGCTTTACTAACTACAAACCATAATCCTGCAAGTATTTGAACAGTTACTGAAGACTTGGAGTTAGTTGAGGGGTTTAATTTTTCAGTGTTTCACTTCAAACATCACACTGACAGTTTGTAATATCTCTAAGGTGCTTTTTTAAAAACATACAGATCATTAAAATGACCTGCATTGTATTCATCACATTAGAATCTGTTAGAGCTTCCCTACAAGTTGAGGCTTTTTTTTTTTTTTTTTTGGACTGCATATTCCTGTTGACATGACAACCATTTAACTTTATCAGTTTAACCCTCATCCAAATGTAACCTCAGTCTACTGCATTTAAAGGACTGTTTTCTTACTTGAATTGGACTGTTTTTAGTAATATGCCTGTTCTTTTTTTTCATCTTTCTTTTGTACTGTCTGAACTTATCTATCCAATAAAAATGATTTCTCAGTCTTTCAGCACTTATTTGAGTTTTTTCTGCTTAGCTCTGTCACTATAACTACTTCTGTTGGATGACGTATTATCTCAGAAATAATCGTGATAAACAATATTGTCATTTGAAGATCTGATATGAGTGACACTTTTCAATTTAATATTTAATTTTGGTCTTCAATGAATCACAAAGGCCCTAGACAGAGACTAATTATGAGTGAAAATATGAACAGTATATGAGGGTTAAATAACATTGAACATGACCAAACAGTATGACAGTAAAGATTCCTACAGGCTGAAGCTGCCTGTTATCAGAACTGGTTCAGACCTTCATGGGGCCCTAGGCAAAATTCTGCTAAGGGCCCCTCTTAACTGAACAGTCGCACCTAACACCCAGTGCTTCCACTCATCCCCCCTTTAAACATATTGCACTAGTGTCGCCACAGACTAAATCAGACCAAATCAAATTGAACTTAATGTGTAACAAATTACTCACCATTAAAAGTGTCCCTTTCTGCACTTTCTGGATGCAAAATCATCAATAATGTCTTCATATGATATTTGCTTCCCCACATCATGGTTGATGCTCATGATGGCCGAACCACTCAGACGTTCCTGGGACATGGATGTCTCAGATAGCTTTTGATCTGTGCCTGTCTTATCTGGTTCTGTCCCTCCACTGGCTGACTGACTGGACTCTGTGCTGCTTGTGAGGAACTTAAGCATAGCACCTGTAAAATATAGATCAGGCTACTATTAATTCAGTTCCATCAAATTGACTGTACTTGTTTTACCTTCATATAGTTAAAATGTAGGTGATTTAGATTATTATTTAGCCTATTTAGCACCATTGTCATAATATTTCACAAGTTTTATTTATTCACTAATATATCTGTATCTATATGTGCCTGTGGGCTATCCAAGCAAACAAAATTCAATCTTAGTAAATGTTTCTCCATTACTTTCCATTTTGTATAAGTGCAGTTGTAACTACACTCAGAGTGATTGATATAACATTACAGAAGCTAGCAAGACGCACACGGAGACCGTCCGCTGTTCACCCAGGGCTCACCAAACACGGACCAGCCCCGTCCCCTCCCACTCTCCCACCCGGAGAGGAGAGTTACCTGACTGCTGTTCCCGCTGTTCATTTTCATGCACTTTCTTTTTTCTCTTTTCACTCCCCGAGGGATAACTCCGCTTCATCTTGCTGATGCCGTTGATGCACATGCATGCACTGGCAATTTGACGTGCACGAGCAGCGCGACGGACGGTCACTCCGTCAGGTTTTTTTGTTTGTTTGTTTTCCCCACGGGGCCTCTATGAGTTTGCGGGGCCCTACGTAACGTGCGTAGTGTGCGTATTGGGTGAACCAGTACTGCCTGTTATACAAATCATATTCATCATTATGATCATATGTTTGGTTCAGTAAATGATCCTTTGTCTTTGAAATATGTTGTTCCTATCAGCTCATTATCAGATAATTATATATTTTGGACATGTAAACCAGTTTAAAGATCTACCAGAGCTCTGCAGTCTATAACATTTCATTGAATAAACACTTTGTTGGTCAGAATGAATAGTTTTATTTACAGTTTTTATGACTTTATTAAAAGCTGGATTTGTATTTGATGTGAATGCACAGAACATACTAAATCTAATCATTAAATTGAAATAAATATATGCATTTGTAAACTTAAGCTGCCGTATTTATACATATGATTATTTCTTAATAATGTGCACTAATGTCTACATTAAATTAAAATGACAGTGGTTACTACTGTATGTGTATGTCATAAAGAAATATAATATAGTATGTAGTAGAATAGACTATAATTTAAAAAAGATTACAAATGGAATATATTAATAGATATATGATGTATATACATGTATAATATACTGTATAAATGGTACAAATGTACATACAAAATAGGCTGTGATAAATGTGAAATAGATGTAAAAGTTGAAAGACAATAAAGATATAATATGTATTCATACATTCATACAAATCCACTAAAAAAATCACTGATCTGTGCTCAGGGCCCCTTGGCCACCAGGGGGCCCCTAAAGATGAAATATCAGGCACCATCAACACCACCCCTCATTCCTAACGTCACACCAGCGACTGAAACCTCTGCTAACAGGGCCCATAACAGACCAATGACTGAAGAGATCAGCTTCACACACTTTGCATCATTTATTAAAAAAAATCTTTATTAGACATTAATTTGCTTTAATTTCTCATTTGAAGTGATATCAGCTCAAATTTGGTCTATTTTGAACAACCTCATTAACAAAACCTACTCACAATCCTTACACCATTCCAGATTAGGCAAGATTTAAGGGTTGGAGGTCCCTGTTTGATGGGGTTTTTAATGTTGACTATATTATGTATCAATTTGGCAAATAAATGAAATGTGTTGTAAAATAAAGACTTCATATTTCCGTCTGAAGTGGCATGAAATTGAATTACTCACCAAACTGTGTAGCTATACTGAAGTTGAGTAGATGTACATTACTAATTGATTTCCATCACTGCTCGCAGGTCTGCTCTGAACTCAGTGTTAAAGTTCACATTTTGGACATACGTGCTTTTCATTGGACGGACTGAACACAGAGGCAGCGTGTGACACCTGTCTGAGGTCACGTGGAGATCAATCAGCTGGTGAGCTGCGTTTCAGACACATTCCGGACTGACGCGCGCGCATCGGCGTCACCGTCCGACGGCGGGAGAATATCTCACCGGAGCTCAGCTGACAGACAGATGGTCGGTGTCGGTAACCTAACCTGTAAACTAACCTGATCACCATGAGCCACCGGCACCGTGCGCTCAGCTGCTGTCTCCTCCACGCGTTGCTGCTGTTGCTGCTGCCGCACGGTCCGGGGCGCGTTGCGGAGCTCGCGGTGGCGGCGGAGTACTCTTCCAAAAGCGACTTGGACTACGAGTTCGGGGACTACCGGGGCAAGTGGTGCATCGACGACCACGGTTTTGTTTACGGCATCGGAGAGATTTATTACCCGAGCCCCACTGCGTGTCCGTGCACTTGCACCGTGGACGGTCCGGTGTGCGTCCGACCCAAGTGTCGTCGCATCCACCCCCAGTGCACGAGGATCAGGTATAAGGCATGCTGTCCGGTGTGCGAGGCTATGGCCAGGGTCTGTGTCTACAGGGGCAAAACGTACCGGCTCCTAGAGGAGTTCAGGGTGAGAAAGAGCCAAACTTCTTCACCCCCTCCACCCCATTCCCTCCCCTCCCCACACCCCCTCCACCCAAGCTCCACACTGATTTCATGCTGCGTTATTGGAGATTTACGCACATCACCCATCTGTGAAGTATACACGTTACACGAATAAATGTGCTATTCAGTGAGCTTATGTGATCCGCGTTCATATATAATGATACCTATTTTTAAAAAATATTTTCTGCATGACATAACTGTATTTCTGTAATAGTCACAGATAAACTTAAAGTCCCCCTCCACTCAAAAATGTGTCCTTATTGGAGCTTCACTGTGCAAAATGATGTGTATGGAGACTTTGTTTTCACATTCATCTGATGAAAGTTTCTCTGTGCTCTAGTTAGATATTATAAGTGTATTGTACTGATCATGGTTCAATATCCAGCTTTCATAACCTTTTAAAAACTCATTTGTTCCTACCTCAATCACACTTTTAAACAATGCTGCTTGAGACTGCAGGGATGGTGTTTTATTATGGGGCGTGTGCAATATGTGATATGTGCAATGTGTGTTGTAACACATGGGGTGAGTGCAATATTTTGTTATGTGTAATTATATTTATAATGTAACAGCTGGTGCTGTTTTTGTAACTCATGTGCACAACATTTGAGTCCAAGACAATTTAAAGTTAAAGTATATTGTATTGTGTCATATCATATAATATTGTATCATATCGTATTGTATTGTATAGTATTATATTGTATCATATCATATTGTTTCGTATTGTATCATATTGTATTGCATGGTATGGTATCATATCGTATTGTTTCATATATCGTATTGTTTCATATTGTATCGTATCATCAGTGTTGGGAGGGTTACTTTTAAAATGTATTCCCCTACAGATTACTGATGTCCTAAAATGTAATCTAATGTATTCTCTTGGATTACTCAAGTAATGTAATGTATTCTAAATACTTTTGGATTACTTTTAGCTTACTTCAAAATCGTCTAGTTGAACGTGTTTATCTGGGACACTGATTTTAGTTAACACTTGCTCTCTCTTTAGAGAACAATCTTCAGAGAAAAAGTTCTGCAAATACACAAAACACAAATGTGGTATGTTTTGTCCTGCAACTGATACTATTTAAAGAAAAATGGCATCCAAGAGTCAACATTCTCATTCTCATTCAATAGGGAAATTAAAATTAAAAAAAATGTATTCTTAAATATTGATGCATGAAGAAAAAATTGGGCTCCAGTATGGAGTTAACGCCCTCTAGAAAGTAGTGCAGTTGTTAAATCTGTCACAATAGCACAGTTCAACCACTAGATGGAGACAAAAAGCGTGTGTTCGCATTGAGGACGACCAGGCAGGCTATCTACAATTCATCCTCCATGCCATGTAAATACATGGAAACTGGCATGAATCGACTCAGAATGATCCAGAGACATTGGAGTAGCTGTTACTAGGAATATTATGTTACCAGACATAACTTTTAACCATAAAAACAGCGAAGGTATGATATAATTTGTAGTTGTAAATTTACGATGGGAAATATGTGTGGATTTTTCTTTGACAGTTTATTCCGCGAGTTATGGTGTCATGGCTATATTCGTGCTTGTTTAACTGCCCTGAGACATTTTTAATCCATGGGGGGTGCTGTTGCCCCCTCCGGCGGGGGCTCGCGGGCTTAAGGGGTGAATAGTTGCCGGTTCATTTCTCCGTTGTTTTGTCAGTCCCCACTCCCCACCCAATGGTTATAACTTACATCATCCGACCGGCTTAGACGTGGAGTCTCTCGATGATGAAAGCAGCTTCGTTGGTGGTAAACACAGCTTGCACTGCACTTAAATGTTGCGACCTTCCTTACCAGGTGTGTAGGTAAAATGTTCTCTGTATTTCTGTGCCTCTTGGTCGTTCATGTCATTCTCTGCAATTGTCATTTGGTGTTGTGTGGAAAGTGCTCTCGCTCATTGATTTGCAGCATATTTGCGTGTGCATAATGCCACCTGCATCCGCACAGTGCAACCTGCGTGGTGCAGTAAAGTAATGTTATAGTAATCTTTTTTAAGAAAGTAACTGTATTCTGAATACAACAATTTAAACTGTAACTATATCGGAATACAGTTACTCGTATTTTGTAGTTTAAATACGTAACGCCATTACATGTAATCTGTTACTCCCCAACCCTGCGTATCGTATCATATTGTATTGTATCGTATCATATTGTATTGTATCGTATCATATATGGTGTCGTATTGTATAGTATCATATCCTGCATACTCTGAGAGGGGACTTTTCAGTAAAGCAGGAGAACTCTTGTATCAAGCCATTAAACTAATAAGATTATCATTATGTTAATATTGGCTATGGAATAAAGAATTGAATTATGTATATTATAATTGCTAGATCAATTTAAAGGCTTCCCCTTTCTCCACTCTGTACATATTTTAACCAACTTGACTACATTGGTCGAGGTGGCAAATATACCTGAACTAAGACTTTCCGTGTTAGTTTGTTGTTTGGTTATTTAAAGGCACCTTAAATGTAGAATATCAATAAAATAAAAAAGATTTTAACGCCAGGTTTTGACCTTTTATGACTGACTGGGGACTGAGCAGTGGTTGGACAGGCGGATCAACATTGTTTGTGTGTTCTTCTCTGTCATTTATGGGTTACACGGTCTAAATTTTGAGATTGATCTGACTGAAATGTCCACACGTCAAATCTAGAAGTAACTGAAACTCAGTCTCTGTGTCTCAGTTGTCCAGGTGTGAGCGATGTCGCTGTGAGGCCAACAGAGAGGTGTACTGCACCATTTCGGACTGCCCCGCCCCTCATTGTGTCAACCCCACCTACGAAGCCAACCACTGCTGCCCCGTCTGTAAGGCTGGTAAGTAGGGTGACCACATGAGAATGGGGGAAACCCAGGACATGGGAGTTGGGGTTGAGGACGGGCGTGAGCATGGTTATGGCAGGCCTCCAGTATATTACATTCGGGTGCAATATTCACAACAGGATCATACAGCTGCTAGACAGATGTGGAGAAAAGTCTGAAACACTGTAAACAGCTTTGCTCACTGAAACAGATGCAAAAAAGGGCAAATCGCACTCAGTTACAACACTTTATGGGCATATTTGCACTGTCCTATCATTAGTGTGCAAAGTCCTTTGTGAGTTGCAGGTAGCGGTTCCAAATGATGCACAAATCAGCTGCAATCCATTTGTGATTTTTCCCTCAGTGTCAACGAAGAGTAAAACACCTGAAATGCCAAAATAACTAATAACAATATGACTATGTTGTATGTCACAGTGTATACATCATTATTCATAACATTTATTTTATTTTATTCATTAAATCTTAAATTATATCTGTCTATGTCAGATCACTCCCTCCTCATGACTCCCTGCAGCTACACCAATCAAAGTCTAGAGTCTAGTCTAGTCTAGTCTAGACTAGTTTCTTTCCCTCAGTCCAGCACTTTGGTCCATAGCAGATTATCTATAAACCTAATCTCAGGATGTCCAGTATATTTGCTTTGGGCCTTGAGGATAACTTATATTTTGAGTAACTGTCTGGATTCTCTTTTAGTGCCACTGTCAAGCCAATGATGGTACAGAGAGAATTGAAACTATAGATTACTCAAAGTATGTGTGCCTCCAGAGGATGAACCCTTTCCATTTTTGACAGTCAGTGAGTAATGTCAGTGTCAACTTTACACATTCATTTTAACAAGAGGATGAACCAGTTATTAACCACATAGGGACTGTTTCTTTGGTAGTTTCAAGGAAAAATTGTTCACCGAGGTCAGTGGATTATCCTGAAATGTTGATTCTGGGGAAAGAAAAAAAAAGTTGTTGTTTGGTGTCAGTCATTGTTTTTTTTGAATATCACAAATGTAATTCATTCATGTATCTGCATCTTTTAGATATTGTGTTGGTTCTATAGCAGTTATTGTTGGGGTAGAATAATCAGTGAATAAATAGGCTGAAAATAAATATGTATAAAATAAAGCAAAAAAAACATAAAACACTTAAACATTGCTCTGCTGTGTAGTGCAGCACAGGAAAAAAACACATTTAGCAGTCGTGTTTTATCTTCCGTACACGGCATATGGCTCAGGTCAAAATCTGCTCATCTGAATCAACAGTTAACCGCTCTCAGCTTCTTCATCCATGTTGAACGAGTCATCCGCTCCCCTCTGTGCTGCTATAGACAGCTCATAGCAGGAGCTCAACCACATGTGCTATCTTATCCCATCTCACTGACTCACACGCACACAGACACACACACACACACACACACACACACACACACACACACTTAAGCTCCTGGCTTCTGTGTGTATGTGTTAGAAGCATCATTGGCAAGCTGTGGCTTTCAGGAGCAGCGCTGGTTATGTCACCTCACACTAACCTGCAGCTTACAGAGCCATCCCTGTTATGTCATGAGTGCTTTCATTGCTACTTGCATTATAAAGTCCCTTTCTAATATTGGTGGGATTTGTATGTTTGTGTGTGTGTCAGACAGGAACAGCAGCATGGATAATAATATTACTTGTATTATATGTTGCTCTTTTTTTGAGGAACAAAGCAGTTAAACTAACAAAAGTCTTATTAAATAGATGAGCACCACATGAACATGCTGCTTTATGGCATCTGCAGTTAAAGTTGTAGTTTCTATTTTTACGGCCCCTCTGCTGGACAGGCAGTCGGACAGATGGTTTGGTGAGCCGCTCTGTTGCGTCATTGTTTTTTTTTTTTTTTTACTTTTTTCTTTCCTCGGCGCTGCCAAATTCCCTCATGTCAGCTGTGTTTTATGGAACACGGTCGGATCTGGCATCAGATGAACTGTACTTCCTGTCCTCCTGCTGACTGGCGTTGGTAATTGTTTCTCAGGTAGCTGCCAAATAACGGAACCCCCATCTGCCAGTGAGGCATGCGAATGATATGAAAGACGGGCCTGTTTACATTTCTTGCTTATATCTTACAAGCACATGTTGAAGGGAGAGAGAAATAGCTTTAAGAAAAAGATTGGATTTTAACTCATCTAAATGTTGGTATTTGCGTGTATCTTGTCTTCCACCTCTATTAAAATCAAACACAAATAAATGAGGTTATTTTAGAATGGGCTTGAACCACAATAGAATACTGTGTTGTGCGTCAGATTAGTGGTTGTTTAGGAAAGCTATTTAAAGCTGCATTCATTGTTTTTTTGCCACTTGGGGGCAGCAGAGACACAATACTGACATATTATCTTTTAAAGTTGATATGGCCAAAATGTGAAATCAGGTGTTCCAATCACTTCCATGGGCACAGGTGTATAAAATCAAGCACCAAGGCATGCAGACTGTTTCTACAAACATTTGTGAAAGAATGGGTCGCTCTCAGGAGCTCAGTGAATTCCAGTGTGGTACTTGTGATAGGATGCCACCTGTGCAACAAGTCCAGTAGTGAAATTTCCTTGCTCCTAAATATTCCTGTCAACTGTCAGTGGTATTATAACAAAGTGAAAGCGATTGGGAACAACAGCAGCTCAGCCACGAAGTGGTAGGCCATGTAAAATGATGGAGTGGGGTTGATGGAGCGGGGTCAGCAGATGCTGAGGCACACAGTGTGCAGAGGTTGCCAACTTTCTGCAGAGTCAATCACTACAGACCTTGAAACTTCATGTGTTCAGATTAGCTCAAGAACAGTGCGTAGAGAGCTTCATGGAATGGGTTTCCATGGCTGAGCAGCTGTATCAGCCATACATCACCAAGTGCAATGCAAAGCGTGGTGGAGAGGGGATTATGGTGTGGGGTTGTTTTTCAGGAGCTGGGCTTGGCCCCTTAGTTCCAGTGAAAGGAACTGAATGCTTCAGCATACCAAGAGATTTTGGATAATTCCATACTCACAACTTTGTGGGAACAGTTTGGGGACCGACGTCATATTAAACCCTATGGATTAAGAATGGGATGTCACTTAAGTTCATATGCGAGTCAAGGCAGGTGAGCCAATACTTTTGGCAATATAGTGTATGGCTTGAGAGCTAAAATCAGCCCACCAAGGGGTACAATCCGGCCTCTTGAACTAAAATGAGAAGAACTATTTTACACAGGTTTCCTGCATGGATTAAACATGTAACCTGGTCATTAGTGAGCTTTACAGGTGCTGGAAGGTGGTTGGACAGAGCCAGACTAGTTTTTTCCCCATCTGCCGCATGTCTCCGTGCAGCAAGGAAACCTACTTGACCCTTCAGAGAGTAGAGGTTTCTGCACGGGGAAGAGGAAAAAAAGTCTAAAAAAGTAAATTCTCCAGAGGCACTTAGTATAGAACAACCTTATTATTAGACCAACATGTTTCAGGTTGGCGCCCTTCATCAGTGTCATCATAAAATAGTATTTATGATACTATTACTATATATACTAATAGTATTTAAATAAGGTAGTATTAAAGCAGAAGAATTGAAAAAAAGTTATGTGCATGTAGACATGTATCAGCCAATAAGGTATTTAGCAAGATGGGTTGGGATATACGGTCATGTACCTTCAGGCCAATCATTATTCCAGACAGGCAAGGAGGCAAGGGGGAGTATCCAATAAACGACATGGGTGACACCAAATTTGGTCCATAAACCTTAAAAAGTGCAATTAAACGGGTGAAACTCAAATTAATACAGAAGTGATTAACATCTAAATTGAGCCTATTTGGTATGGTATATCTGAAAGAGGCCAATACACAAAGTAGTGATTTTACCCCTGTCCTGTCCCTCTAGGTCCCAACTGTTTTGCCGGGAACAGGGTGATCCCGGCCGGGGAGCGAGTGAACATTGACGAGCGGACAGTGTGCTACTGCACCTACCGGGACGGGACGTGGCACACCCACCCTCAGGCCACCTGTGAGCAACGGCCCCAACCCAGCCCACCGCCCGGCCCCCGCACCGAGGCCCCTGGGGATGAGGACCCCAGTGGTAGAGGTGGGAGGCCATATATTCCCAGACTGGATCTGATACCGTGAAGTGTTTGTGAAGTAAATAAATGTTGATGTAGATGGCAGAGCTGCTCCACAGGTACAAATAAACTCTAACTGTATCTATATGTACGTATAGTATCAGGTGAGATAAACTAGGCTTTAATACCGTCACACTCAAACTGCACCTTTGCTACCAATGAGAATATTTCAGAATAGCTCTGCCTCCAACAAATGATGAAGTCAAACTGATAATCTGCAGTTGGGGTCGAGGTTAAGAAGGAACTGGGTGAAACTGGTAACACCCATACGAAAAAAATATGAATTCATGCAGTAGCATACATGACCTTTGGAAACTTTTTTCATATTTTTGGATTCCTCATATTTTCTGTTTTATTATAGGACTGGGTTCTAATTTGTAGCTACACTGACAGGATGGCAATGGTCAGTCGGTCAGTCCACCACTGACCCAGACTGAAATATCTAAACCGCTGCTGGATTGATCACCATAAACATCTGTACACATATTCATGGTCAAGAGAGGATTTAGACCACTGACTTTGCTAATCACCTGACATTTTCCCCAGAGCCACCAGCAGGCTGTGGGACCAAACAATTACTTTTACTGTAATACTTTAACTACATCAAACTCTATTTAGTAAATGTATTTGTACATGTTACTTTTCACCTCTGCACAAATGTCAACCTCACCTTACTAGAGGAAAGGTTTGGGATCACCAAAGTACTTTGTTTGATTGCCTGGGAACCATGAATTCCATCCAATAGTTGTTGAGACATTTCAGTCTGGACTAAAGTGGTGGACAAGCTAACATTTACATTCAACATTCTGCACATGGCCACATATATAGAGTATGGTATGCTCTTCTTTGTGCTACAGGACTTCTATCTATATGAGGTCTGGGTTGGGTAGTTTTTGTGAAATCAATGTATGTGTGGTGTAAGTGTCGCAGGGGAAACAAGTGCTGGGTGCAGGTGGTGGCTTGGGTTCTCTCCATGATCCTGCTGGTTTCCTTCTGTATGCAAAAAGAAGTCCAAGTGGACCACATACACACACACACTCACTAAATGCTAAGAGTGACTTTGTAAGCAGAAAGAGATTCACTCACTACCTGGGTTAGCAGATGGTACGTTATATACGAAAGGTTAGAGTGCATGCCAGATTCTGTACACCTCAATCCTGCTAGTTTCAGTTCTTCAGACAACCCACATCATTTCCTGATTATTCAGGAAGACCACTCACCTTAAATCAGGTTCTAAAGCTCTAGAGTGCAGTATTTCATGGTCCTCAGGTTTATGTACAAGTCATGTTCTCCTATGGTGTCTTAATGTGGTCTGAATTCTTTCCCTCTTCTATGTAATGTATTTTGTGGATTTCATCTGTAAATAGCTTCAGTAAATGTGTCAGATATGTACAGAGGTCTGTGTGTCTGTACGCTGCTGGTGGTGAAATAAAGTCTATAAGTCTTTGTCAAGTTTCAATACACCCTCTACTGGTGAATATGAGAACATGCATTTAAAATACATGTATTGCTGCCTCACATTACATCTACTGTAGACTATGAAATACAAATATAATGCCATTGTGTCACAGCATAATGGCTGATAATTGATGTCCATTTTTGACAATGATTCTTTACAATATAGCATGTTGACTAACAACTCGTATAGATATATAGTTTAATAGTTAACAGCTGCTGTTGGAGGTTTCAGCAGGCTCAGAATAGTATCAAACTGCTACACTTGCTCTAAATTTCCTTTTTGCCACTGTTGCTCCATCACACCTTAACAGGTGAATACTGTCCAGAGAATTTAATGCTGAAAAGACAGGAGGAATGATTTGAAAATGTTTGTGTTAATATGGACACTTGTCATTAACACTTAATTTAAGGTAGCACTAACAGTAGCTCATGTTTCAATCCTTTAAACTACGCTCCTTAAAAAAAGTACTCACCTCTACAAAAAGTATGAATGAAAACAAAGACATGCAGCTCAATTGACAGTTTTTATTGAAAACAAACAGGGTCCATATCAGGCTATGCTGCCAGCGTTGGAGGCAATCCTGGGCCAAAGGTCAGCGCACTCTTTAGCAACTGGGCCTGTGATGGCTGAACCTGCAGACAGAGAGGAAAAAAGCTGTTATTACACTGTCAACACTGCATGTTTCATATGAATATGAACACCTGACATGAATGAGAAAAAAAAAACTGATCTGCTTGAAACAATAACTTCAAGTTTTGTTTAGAGGTACAAATGAACATCTTTAGTAGACTCAAATTGTTCTTTAGTAAATCAATACATGACATTAACAACATCAGGAGCAGTAACATTGTGATACCGTGTAAACTTCAAACACTTTGGTTGTACTGAGCAGGTTTAAGTTGTCTCATCACTGATTGAGATTGGTCAGCTACAGTTGATCGCTGCCATCTCACCCACAGTGAAGAATTCAATATTCCCTTCATGACGACTCACCCAGCCACTGAGCAGACACAGCAAGTGCTTTAAGAAGGGGGGGGCATCTGTTCTTGCAATCTCTATCTGCACTATGAATAAACACTGAAATACATGTACACTTCCTAGTGGTGAAATAAACGGAGGCAGCTTCATACAGAGACACTAAACTTTGGAATTTACTCTAACACTGCTACTGAAGCAGTGACAATCCAACAGCACCCAGAGTGACCCTGGGCATTCAACGTGTGACGACTAGTAAACTAACAGTTTGAACTAATGACCATTAGTCAGCTAGGAGTCTTACATCCATGCAACATAATCCTTCAGTCTTTTTTTACATTTTATAAATGCAGACCAAAGTCTACATGCAAGTATCAAATGTTTGTGTGTAGCTAACCCTACTGAGTTTAATGTTGCATCCAAGTACAAACCCACCTTTCATTTCTCCTTTATTGTTGACTATGACCCCCGCATTGTCTTCAAAGTATAGGAACACGCCGTCTTTTCGCCGATACGACTTCCGCTGCCGTATCACCACCGCAGGATGCACTGAGGAGAGAGAGAGAGAGAGAGAGAGAGCATGTGGTTAATTCAGTGCTGGAGGACGGCTCTGATGTGACTAGTGTTTGAGAGGAACAAATCACTTCAAGTTCATCTACACATTTTGCCCTGGTCACATTTTATTCCAACACTCAAAATCACTGAACATCAATTTTTACATATGCCAGTATTATTATTATTATTATTATTATTATTAAGTGTGTTGCAGTAAGTAGTTCACTGTTTTTCTCAAAAAAGCTCTGAGCCCGTACTTAGTCTTCCTCTCACTCTGCCCATGAGATTAAAAACCAACGTACACCGTAAATACAGGTTTTGCTTTTTTAGTTGCTCTGACATTATGTGGACAGTTTCCAGGAGTGAAACGCATTACAGTTTAACTGATGCTTTTTACAAACAGACACCTGGAAAACTCATTCAACACTTCGCTTTAAGAAGAGATGAACCAAAACCACCTCCACACATACAACACTGCAGGGAGATGTATAAAACAATGTGTACTCACCCTTCTTCCTGAGCTCTGGCTTGCCTTTCTTCACTGTTGCCATGACCATGTCACCTACTCCTGCAGCAGGCAGACGGTTCAGACGCCCCTTGATGCCTTTCACAGAGATGATGTACAGGTTCTTAGCGCCTGTAGGACAGAGAGATGACGAAATTAAAAACCAGGGCAGCATGGGAGAAGATCCAACAGGACTCTGGGACAAGAGCATCTTTAGAACTTCAAGAACTGCACTTTGTCAGCTTGTCTCATCACTGATTGAGATTGGTCAGCTACAGTTGATCGCTGCCATCTCACCCACAGTGAAGAATTCAATATTCCCTTCGTGACGACTCACCTAGCCACTGAGCAGACACAGCAAGTGCTTTTAGAAGGGGGACTGCACTAAAAAAAAGGTAATAACCAAAACCATGACCACAGAGGGTTGTTTAATACCACCACTCTGTCCATATTTACCAGAATATCCACACATCAACTTCAGCTTTAACTCAGGTTAGCGTTTCTACTCCAACACCTCCATGACTCACTGAGCACCATCACAGCATGTGAGATGTAAAGGATCACAAACTAGAACATGTGCCTCCATATTTAAGATTTTGAGATATCTGAGTGATAACAGTTACAGTAGGTCAGTAGAAGCATACCTGTGTTGTCAGCGCAGTTGATGACCGCTCCCACTGGGAGACCCAGTGAGATGCGGAACTTGGCTCCAGACGAACCACCACGTCCTGGAAGAAGACACAAACACACATGTGAGCATCATATCTGCCAATGAAAAAAAAAAAAAAAAATTGCCATCACTACATTTAACATTACAATTCAAGCTACCTTACTCCATTCTCTTACAGTAATTAACCATTTATATAACTTAAATGACACTTGAGATTCTAGATAACTTCTTTCCATGTTATACTGCATTTAAAGCATTTTTGTTAACACAGCCAACACCACCTTTACCCAGCACAAACACTCAGGTGATCAAGGTGGTTCTAATAAGACACCTGAAACATGCCTGATATCTGACTTCCTGTCTGATAATCCTGTGATTTTCAATGATTTCAATTAAACTTTCAGCAAAACTTTCATAAAGCATTATTGTGTCCATGTATAAGGACATGAAACATTGTATTACCCTACTAAATGGACTGCAAATGAAAAGTGAGCTATAAACTAATACAGTACATCCAATGCCAACATTTATGACCCAAACGACTACTACTAGTTAGCAGATTCATCTCTTTAAGACTGTCTGACAACATAGTGAGACCAGCTAATGTCAACTAATAAATCTGTAATAAAAGATATGAATATGAATGTTAAAGCCCACAACACTCTGCATTTACACGAGCCACCGAAAGGCCTCAAAAAGCTAAAGAGCTGAATGAGAAACTAGGATACAACTGAGTGTAAATGAGAGCTAACATGCGCTGTAGTAATGAGGTTATCTACACTCTTGTACATTAACATAATGATTTACACCGTCAATGTCTCAAAGTAAAGTTATTCCACACTGCTAACACACACTAGCTTGTGCCAGCAGGCTCTTTCTAGCATAACGTTACTGATAGCTTGCTGTTAGCCTGCTGCGGCTAATTCAAACATTCTGTTCAAATTAACAGCACATTAGCTTCCATTTCATTTCATAAGCAGGTGCGACATTTAACATACCGTCAGAAATAACAGCCTCAAGTCAACAGCTTTGAGCACATTCTTATTTTCCTCCTCTATCTTTCCAGACTGCATGTCTACTAAGCGTTGGCAGCGAAACATGGCTTCCGCCATCTAAGCACTGAATCGTTTAAAAGTTAGAAAATTTCGTCGCAAATGAAGAACTAATCACACAAAAAGGTTGTCTTTGCTGTTTTATAACATAAAAACAACATTATGAGAAATGTTGTGGAGTAAAAAACAGCAGATGAGTGTGGATTGGAGAAGCGGGTTCTCATACCTCTCTTGGACATTGCTGCAGCCGGGGAAAGAGAGAGGCGGAGAGAGGGATTGTGGGATATAACGTTGAACAGAACGTCATCCGGGTCATGGCGCGGAGGTTAGGTGCATTCAAGGCTGTCGGAAATAACATGTAGTCCTAGATAAATACATTGAAATATGTTTATTAGTTTATAATCCAGATCCACTATATGTATGTTTTACTTGTAATTCTCCTGTTCAGGGTCCAATCTTTGTCCCACCAATGTTTCCATTAATTATTCTTTCTTAACCCTCGTATTGTCTTCGTTTTTACTACGCACCTTTTGTCCTCCCGGGTCAAATTGACCCGGTCTTGTTCAACTGTTTATAAAGTATGTAGTACAAAATGATCATCAATTTGTTTGTTTCACCTTTTCAGTGAACTCGTTTCCAACACATTAACATATATTTTACACTTATTTTTGTAATATATGGTATGATAGCCCCATTTACATAACAGTATACCTCATTTTTGAGTTAAAAAAAGCAGAAATTCTGAATTATTTTCACTATGGTTTTGATCAGAGGCACACAAGTGGATGGAATACCACAGATTGGTATATGCCAAAGTTTAGTCAGGATATTGTTTTGAAACACTTAAATTTTTTTAATGGCAGCAAATAGTCACACCTGTTGTCCTCCCGGGTCAGTTTGACCTGGTCTTGTTGGACTGTTTCTAAAGCATGTAAGTATAAAATGATCACACAATTCTGTGTTACACCTTTTAGTCAACTTGTTTCCAACACATAACCACAGATTTTACATATTATTTTTGTAATGTATGGTGTGGTAGACCTCATTTACATGAAATGTCAAATTGACCTGTCTAATTCGACTGTTTATAAAGCAGAAAGTGTCAAATGATCACATCATTCTGTTGCATAGTTTTAGCCAACTTCATTCCAACTCATTATCACATATTTTAAACTTATTTTACACCTCTTATTCTTTTTATTATGCTTAATTTATGAGCAGTAAACCTCATTTACATGAAATTATACCATGCTTTTGAATAAAATAAGCAGAAATTATTACTTATTTTTGGATAACCACTGACACTCCAAAGGGGTCAAAGTGAGGTCAAGAGGCTGTGATATAGTGTAGGTCATCTTCATCATGCTGTCTCAGAGTGAAATGTGAAATGCCCCAAGGATGCTATACACTCTGTCTTCAATTGGGGAAAGGCATATCAAAGGTGTAGCTTGTGTTTTGGCCCAATGTAAAAGCCCAGTGCTTTGAAGTGTGTTTGAGTGTGTGTAGCCCCATGTAGATAGATCAGAATTGTGATGAAATCAGGTTTACACACCTGTCGCTTTGAAATTGTGTGTGTGTGTGTGTGTGTGTGTGTGTGTGTGTGTGTGTGTGTGTGTGTGTGTGTGTAGCCGCATGTAGGTAGATCAGAAGTTGTGAAATCAGGTTTACACATCTGTAGCTTTGGAGTTGTGTGTGTGTGTGTGTGTGTGTGTGTGTGTGTGTGTATATGTTCATTGTGCTGGAAAGCGCAATAGCGTGACCAATTACACCACTAAATGTGACCGGGTCAAATTGACCCGGGAAGACCATAGGTACTATACATTTTAATAAAACACACATAATTTAACAAAAATAGTCATAATTAATTGTACTTGCAAAGAGCATAGTCTGGGACCATCCATGTCAGTTTGAGCCAATTATACATAAGAAAACCAAAGTTATGACATATTAACTGTTGTCTTCGAGTCAAATAGACCCGAAGACAATAGGAGGGTTAATTACTCATCAGTACAGCATCATGTTAAATACATAATATAATATGACATAATACAGTGTTCAATCACAGTATCAACCTCTACATAACCCTAATACTTAGAGAGGTTGTGGGGGGGTTTGTTAGTAAGCTTTGGCCTCCTCCTCCTGTCATTTCACCATGTGTGTAAATCCTAGTATTATTAGTTGTGATGTTGATCATTATTCTATGATAAGCAGCCAACACAATTTTCCTCGCAATGAATAATGTATTGTAAAGCATGTAGTTCTTTTATAATGTATTCTTTATTTACTATGTAACTTGCACATTTTCATTTATATGGTTATTACAGTCACACCTATATGCCTGCTCAATCTAAAGATACAGGATTACTGGATTGTACAACTATACGTGGATCCTGCAACCTTCCTGAATGAATACATAGATGAACAAATGACTGTTTCACTCAGAGGTGGAGCTTTTTATTATAATTTTTCATAAAAACATAGAGGTAAACAAACACTAAAACCTGAAAAGTAACCCTAACCCTAACAAAAGAATTGAGGTTTCTTTTTTTTTTTTGGTTTGTCAACAGCGAGTTTACAGACACTACATCATCCAGCAGATGGCAGCAAATCACCATCACTGTTTCTCCTGATTCTCCTTTTCCAGGTAAATATTTCACAGCCAGACTAAGATTTATTATTTCCAAATTTACATATAAATACACAGCACATACACACATAATACTGAAATATATTCAGGCTCACCACGCTCACATAGCTTATGTTATTGTGTCAAGTTCAAGTCTGACTGCAGAAATGTTATCATAGAAACAAACCGACTCCTGATAAAGTCTGGGATGAGTTCCAGGTGTTTGTAAGAGGAATAATAATTTCATCTCTCTAAAGAAAAAACAAACAAACCAGATGAGAGATACTGCATCTTTAGAAATATCTATAAAATGTCTTAAGAGATGGAAAATTGTGTAAATTGGATGGATGGATCAACAAACACTAACACAAGAGCTCACTGTTCACTTCATGGGTTCTAGCCATGAGTCAACAAGGATTTTTAAAACTATGTCCACGATCATGCCCTTACCACATGATTATTAGTGTTACTATGACAACGAAGGTCCCCTAACCTTAAGATAGTCATTTGAACCTAAACCATGATGCTACCCTGAACCTAACCAGACCTTAACCTTAGTGTGACTTCATTAAATGTATTAATTTTTCCATTAGTGCTCTGTGATGCTTTTGGAAGGTACACATACATGATGTCATCCTGCTGATTTCTACTGATTACTGCTGGTTTAATGCGAAGGACTTCTTGATAATAGCTCAAACTCAACTATTTTCCTCAACAGCTTTTTATATGTACTTTCTCCCCTACTGATTTTCCAAAACTCTCTTTTTAAAATCAATCACATTATTTTGTTGAGCTTGATCATCACACATAGTTCCAAATGTTGGTTGAAGAAGTCCACAAGTCAAAACAAGCATCAGATCAACTTGAATTAAATGTTTGCATATTACAAGCCCTCAAAAAGGTCTCAAATATCATTCATTACCTTCTGCAAGATGTCTTTCTTCAGCTCCTTCATGTCCACAGAGGAATCATCAGCTCCACCCACACCACCTGTCTCACTGTGGTATCTATGTTTTAAACAGAGTCTACTTTTCATGTAGAAGAAAAGCAAAACACTTGAAAATAGCAGGCAATAATCATGGTGTATTTATGAATACTGATTTTTTTTTATTGTTTCAAAAACATGTAATAGTTTGTAGATTGGAACTCAACTCACCCACAAACACTGACATTATCACTGGTTAACACACATCCAATGTAATCCATTTGCCAAAGTGTGAAACCACGTATGAGTGTGTACATACAACTGTTAGTGCACTAAGATCCAAGAAAAACAATAACTGAAAATATATAAGCCTCATAAAAGTAGAATTTATGGCACAGCTGTTGTATTGGATTGTATAGTTTAACTACACAGGTGTTCCTAATGAAATACTTGGCCAGTGTATATATTAATAGAGCTGTAAGTCAAAAGCCACAATTGTCCTTTACCTGAAATGAATACAATAAAGTACAAGAAACAGTAACACTTTACAATAATCACAGTACCGTACTTAAAACTATCTTTATGAAGTCAAACTGAAAACAGCAGATTCATTTTCTTCTTTAGATACAGCTCCATCTCCCTCCTCTCTATTTATATGAATGTGGTTTCATGTGTATGAGGACAGATGATGGATATACAGTATAATCTGCATAGCATGAAGAGTGTGGGGTTTGCACTTATTTTATTTTAACAGGAAAAGTTTGTGCAACCAGTCATTTATGAAATCTCATAAATTGTTGTATAAATAGTTTGTATTGTATAAAAGTAATGTGACGATTAGCTCAAAGTACCGCTATACCACTATAGGAATCTATTTGTTGTGAATGACTGATGCTGGTCAGAAACACAATCCTTATAAATAATTATTCAGTCTCACATGTATTAATGTCATTATTAAAAGGCAACATGAGTAAAACATGAATTACCAAATAAAGCGACTAAATATTATGTTGAGCTTTCAACCTGCTCTGAGCACAATACACACACACACACACACACACACACACACACACACACACACACACACACACACACACACACACACACACACACACACACACACACTGTTGCTCTCGTGGCGATGCCTGACTGCACACTTAAATGCACTTTCTAACTGACAAATGTGTCCAACACCTGAACAGCCCCAACTGACAGTACACTTACTCTAATATCACTTCAAAGCAGTACTCAGGGCTATGTGCATTTCACAATTCACCACAGTTAACTGCACAGTTGTCCAGTTGTTGGTGGTAACATAAACTGCTTTTAGGACTGACTTTACAATCTGTATTGTTATAGAAGTGCAAACAGTTATAACAGAACCTGTGTAGATAACCTCCACAACAATCAAGAACAAGAGTTCATGTTGAGACAGATAACAAAATTACACATTTATCATACTGTAAACATAAATATTAATTATGCTTTTATTGATACATTACTTCCTGCAAGAAATGACTAAACTGATATAACTAGTTGTAATTAGAGCCCAACTGATATATTAGTCAGCCAATATTATTGGCCGATATTGCTCCATGACAGACATATACTGATATACTGATGTGCACTGATTATGTCTGTGTTTGTGTGTACATATACTTATGTGATTAGTGCTTTAGGTGTATTTGAACCTTTTTCTTCAAAATCCAATATATACTGTATGTACATAATTCTTTTAATAATAATATATATTTATAATGATTAAATTGTCATTGATATGTATTGTTTCATGCACTGATGTTGTTTCATACAAACAAGTTTATTATTAAGCTGTGTAATCATTGTAAAAATTGTGTGTTTATGTATTTTATTCTGTATATAAACAATCTATGAGAAAAGATGTCATTTTTTCACTCCCTAATATCGGTATTGGTATCCAAAAATCTATTATCAGTCACAATACTGTTGTTATGTTATACAACTGTTATTTAATGTTATTTCTCTTTCATGTGCAGTACGCGTAAGTGCTTCTAGATAACTTTATTGATTATATTACTCCTTCAGCCCCTGAATTAGGAATGGGTATTGTTTAAAAAAAGACAATACCAGTACCAATCCAAGTACCCTTAAAGTAATACTGATACCAACTGAGTACTTCAGTCGATACCCATCATGTAAACAGAAGCATTCAATTGCATAAAATGTCACCACTCGTCCACTTCTGGCATCTTGGCTGCTGAACTACTAAGCGCACTAACATCACACCAAAACTTGGCAACTGTGGCAGTGGGCCAATCACATGTCGCATTGAATCGAAGAACACTTGCGTTGATTGGCTGTGAGCAAGTCCATACAAATAGTCATATTTTCTAGCTCTGGCCTGGGTGCAAAAAGGATTGATTTCAGGTATTGTTTGACGGGAAATGTTTCGATACTACTTTAAAGGTATCAGGTACCAATACACAGACTTACTCATGAATGGGCATTTGCTGTAGGCTATGGGTATTTATACTTATTTGTTTAAAGCATCTGAGCTCAATAGAGACAGATACTTCATCAGCACCTTCCATCATAGACAGACAATACACAACCGCAATTATCTCAGCATCAGACATCACAGAACACAGTGAGTGATGCTGAACAAGAAAGGAAATAAAGTAAAAAGAGTTGTTTTTCCTCTGATTTGACAATGAATAATTCTATCTTATGCATAAAACCTCCCCTCCACAGAGAACAGGTGGTCGCCAGCATGTTTGCAGTGATTGATCGACCACCAGATAGCAGCAAATCACCACCACTGTTTCTGCAGGCTTCCTCCTTTTCCATCTTAGAAATACAGCTGGAAGCATGTCGGCAAATACTACACACTACACAGACAGATGGAGTATTCACATGTAGTGTAAGCATGTTCACTTTGTACATTTTAATCACTCACATGGAGCAGACCAGCTGGCTGTATTGACAAAGCACGATAGAGGGCTCCAGATTGGGTGTGGTGGGGTTTATGGGGGGACGGGAGGGGGCTGTGCTAATTGAAATTAAATACATGTCTTGTTTTGATGAGATAGTTTAATAGCCATGGAAAGTATGTGGGTGGTTTTCATTATTTGTCACAGTGAGGCAGGAATTATCGCATGTTATCACTACATAATTAAACCCCTTAGATACATCAACATATTTTCCACACAGGTTTACCAAATCAAACACGTTGACTACAGTTGAGGCAATAATTTCATAGTCGTGTGGTTTTAACATGTGAAAAATCTGCAGTAGTAGAGAGAATTGCAGTTCCCGTATGATCCGATGAATTTTTAATGCTTGCAAAATATAAAAAACAGTCTAAAAAAGATCTGCTGCAGAAATATTACATCTCCAAATCTCACACATGAATAAAAACTGCTGTTGTCATTAAAACCTGATCACTTGGGTAAATGCTGCTCATGCTCAGCCTTTCATTGAAGCACTCTAATTTTGGTTAAATGGTGTAATATGTTAGATTTTGGTTTTCAGATCTATAACATTTTGTCAAAATCAGACTAGCAGTTTATGAAATCTTTTATTTTCTTTCATCCTGGAGTTTCTATTGTGCCAGTCATCATATTGCTTTGATCCCAGATAGAATTGGTTACTTTAAAGAGTACTCCGCTGCACTCCTATATCACTGTATCTCACAATAGACCTTTAAAAAAAACAAAAAGCATCAAAATTGATTGTTTTTTTAATTGAATGTATTTCTCTTACTTGTTAAAACCTACATTACCCACAATGCACCATTGCTTAATTCATTTGACTGTACAGATTTGGGTGCGTTATGTTAGTAATGGCTGAGTAGCCTGGAGCTGCTAGCCTCCAGTAGACATGAGCAGTCAGCTACAGAGGTCTGCTCTACACCCCCAAATTTCTCTCACTTTCAATTTTGTAGTCATAAGCCCTGACTGACTCGAGTGACATCACTTCAGGCAATTTATTACATTTCCCCCCCGGAGCCACCAACGTATTTATACAACTTTTTTCATATATGCATTAGGACTTTCTATCACTTGGAAATACATGCCGATGCATAAAAAATCCAGCCTGACACTGATTTGGAAGAAAGTAAGGTGATAAGAGGATTTATTTGGGATAAACAAATTATAATCCACAACTATGGGTTTGTGCAGGCATGTTTTTAAAGGCTTACTCACCCATTGTACACCTATATAGATGTGTTCACTTCTTGTGGCAGATTAGATCTCTTCTCTGGACTGTGTGGGTCTGTGTTTTGGGTTTTCCTCACACTGTTATCATTGTTGCATCTGTTATGTATGGCCTAAAAGGATCAATATTCCATAAAGATAAACGGTAATGGCTGAGGGTAAAGAAAAGTAGCTTAATGATATATGGACTGCATGATTACTGTAATGTATCTCATTTATCTACAGTAGGACACATAGAGGTTTATGTCCCCAGATTTTGTATTTCACCACTAAATGTTTAGACCGGACAGTTTTTCATTTCATTCATTATACTATTTCAGTGATGTAGAAAATGAGTTTCATTTTGGTTTTTTATTGTTTTGTTTTTTTACAGGGAATTGCTAAGGGATTTGTTAGTAAGATGAAAATGATTTTGTCTAAATGGATGATCCAACAATGAAGAGTCGTTTGTTCACATATGAAACATTTAAATTAACCAGTCACTTGGAGAAAGTCTTTGACATAAAAAAACAAGGAAATCTAGCCTAAATGTTTGGCCTGACCAAGAAGCAACTACCACTAACTACCACCAACTTGAAGTTGAAGTCAGTGTGGAAGTATGTTAAGGTGGAATGCTTTTTGATTGCCATCCATATGTACAGCTGCGTCTCCCCTGCTGCAGGTTCCTCTTCGGTCCATAGTGATGATGTCACCGATTTTTAAATCACTTTTCATAGCTTGAAGGGGGTTTTACAAACATAGAACCTCCACGGATCAAAAATTCATAATAGAAAGAATCATTATTGACCTTGTTTGTTGTTCGAGGTGTCAACAGTTTTACAGATATCTCTTTTATATTAATGGTCTATGGGGGAAAATGCTTTTTTCCCCTCATTGCAATACCAAAAGTGACCGCTGGGGAAAATCAGCTGATAGGCTGAGCAGCAGTCCCATATCCAGCTCTCATAATACATCCATGTTAGCAAATTTTAATTAAAGTTGTTAAAATAAGCCCTGTGTGGTGCAGCACTTGGTGTTCCCAATAAGCTAGCGGTTAGAGGTAGTGCGGTGTGTTCCCAGAGCATGAAAGGCACTCCTTATTATGAAGGTACTGGATCCAAACGGAAAAGATGACCATAAACAGCAACTTTGAGCTTCAAACTGGCTTCAGTGCAAACCAACAGGTCACAGATGACATTATTAAAAGGCAACATGAGTAAAACATGAATATATAAAGACATGTCAATCGTTATATATAGTTTATGGGCATGGGGAAATAAAAAGGAACTAAATAACTTAGTTGCTTTAGTTTACAGCAAATTACCATCATTATCACAAGACTTTATGTTATCAACATTTTAAAAATTCTATCCAGGGATGCTTGTGGAAAGACCATTTCAAAATGAATTGCTTGAGTGGAATGTGAACCCCACATTGTCACAAAGCTCAGATACACTATAAGCCCAACCACCATACCAATATCCCGACCCTTACTTCCCACTTTGTTATATAAAGGGCATACTACCTCTTGCATTGCCGTTCGTAAATTGAGAGGTGCTGCATTGTTCCATATGAATGTAATCTCCCAGGAACAGTGGACTGAATATCCACTTCACAAACTTCTATTACACTGTTTTTAAAGGAAAAAGGAAAACAAGGAATCATCAAGACAGGAGTTCCTGTAACATCTGGTAAGTAATTTTAGAAAGTGACTGTGTGTAAGTCATGGCTATTCTCCTCAGCCAAAGAATCTCCACAGAAATACATTTTAAATTAGGAGAGTATTCCAAGGGTTACCTTGATGTTTTATATTGTAGCTTTCTCTTTGTCTTCACCAGTCACCCTTTCATACACCATACCAACTGAAAAGGGCTATTCTGGCTAACTATAAAGTCAATAGAGGAAGTTAATTCCAAATTTTGACAGATGTCTGCTTAGGAATAACAGACAAAACAAAATGTCAAAGCATCCTTTAGATTTGTCTCTGTCTGTGTACCAGCTAGCGTGATGTTCTGAAGTCCTTTAAACAAAAAATTGTAATGACTGTCAGAGTTGAAACTAAAGCTGTTTAGAAAGTACTTTGAACGATAATTTTGCTAAAACAAAGGGTATTTAAATTAAATGTACACTTTCATCTCATTGTTGGTTGAGATGTATCCATCAAAAACCTGTATGCAGATATGTTTTTATCTGGAGACCAAAACTAAAGCTAAAAGCAGAGAATTGTTTGCTAATTTCTCATGAAGCAGAGCCAACTGCCTCTTACAGTCTTTATCTGTTAAATGTCGTTAACTCAAGGCTGAAACATGTGTCTCTGAGTTGCATGCAGTTGTGATTAGATTTTTTTGGTGGTGTTTCTTATGTATTAGTATTTATGTATAATTTCTATAATGTGTGCCTTTTTTCCCTTTCAGATTCAAATATGCATGTTGTCAAGAGTTAGATCAACCAATCAACCTACCTACCTACCTACCTACCTATTACACCCTGTCTGTGTAGATTGGTAGAGACAGTTAAGTATATCTTGCATATGTCTTATTCCAGCTTCATCAAACAGGGTTGAAGTGGTAAGTAGACCTTAGATTGAGCTTATTTAGTCACAAATGTTTTACCCAAGGTAAATAATGAATCAGGGGGGTTGTATGTTTCAAGTGCATATGGTGCATTTTGAAATCCACTCAACACATATAACAGGAAGACAATAAATAAAAAAGTTACTTTTTATATTTATTATTGTTACCCTTTTTGTTACTTTCTTAGTTCTCATATACTGGCCATAGTAACAACCATCACTGTCTCATAAACTGGCCCAAATATGAAGGCCCTTGGGTCCTGGTATGTGCCAAAACACTAAAAAAAAAAGGCTGTGAACCTTTTCTGGTTTGGTCCCCGTAATGTTTTATAGCAAATGACAGTGGCTCCCAAGGTGAAAGAAGCAAATTCCTAATTTCTTAGATTTCTGACTGTAACAGTATAAAATCTCCTGAGGTGATAATAATAGCATATAGTGGAAATGTAGACGAGGAATGTAGAGTTTTTTCATGTTTAGCTGATGTCTGGAATGACATACAATGAATGTACCAGTAAAAATTAGACCCCGTCTGACAACAAAGATAACACAACAAATAACACATTAATGTGTTATTTGATGTAGAACTGGAAATCAAAAGGAGTAACAGCAAAGTACAAAAGGTCTGATGCAAGGCATACAGATTAGTAAAGGGGTTATCAATAATCAAAGGAATTCAGAATTATGCTTCAAGAAACAGAAAAAATGGAAGGAATCTCAACGTTCCTCTCTAGAACTAGCTTGTTGTATTAAGTCAAACTTTGGGGCATCTCTGTGGTTACCACTGGACTAAATCTTCATCATTAAAGCTGCAGCCAGGACTTTTATATACTGAGATAACTTTAAGTCCTCTTCAACACCCCTGACACCAACCCCTGTCTGGACATTTTTTGAATTGTTTTTTAGTGAGTCTAAAAATACTGTAATCAGCCCACAAAACACCAACCACATGTAAGCATTCAACCACACAATGTAATTCCTCCTTGGTTGCTAAATACCCCAAATGCCACGTAAAATACAGAGTACATGACCTCAGTGTCTTCAGCACAAGCTATGCTGCTGACAACATTAACAACATGAGGTCTTAATGATAAGATTCAAATCTGTCAACACTGTAAATATGCATAAGAGATGGCACAGACCGTACGTCACGGCATACAAGTATTCACATGTTTGTTTATGACTACACGGCCTTGTAGTCCTTTTTTCAAAGTCTTTTTGTGATGTGGATACGCATACACGCCGCTGTCGGATGTTATTCAATAATTCACATCCAATGTCCTTCCGCTGCACAGTGTCTTTTCTTCTCTCATCAAAGGTGGTAGGAGAAAATGTGCTCCCTTCCTGCTGTTTCTGTCCATCTGACGGTAACTCAGTGGGATTCAGAGTGCACACCATGTGCTACATGGCAGCGCATGGTGTGCACTTCTCTCTTGACCTTTGCTACATCAATAAGCTTCAATCCTTTCCTAAATCCTAAAAATAAGGGTTGATAGACTACTTAAGTTCTTTATCACTGGCCACTGCACACTGGACAATAAAAGGCAGATGATCCTTGGCTGAGTTTTTTCCTTTATGTTTTCAGCCATGATAGTATCATGGCCCTGGGGGTGTCAATATCTGTTAGTCAATCGGTCCACCACTTTGGTCCAGTTTGAATTATGCCAACTCAGCAACTATTTGATAGATTGCCATAAAATTGGTTTAGCACAGATTCAATTTGTAGTCACCACAGGAGAAATCCTACTGACTTTGGTGATCTCCTAACTTTTCATCTAGTGCCATCATGAAGTCAAAAATGTAATTTGTCTAACCAAAGATCTACAAAACCAATGTCACTCCCATTAGCTTCAACTGATACTTTGTATTTAGTGCTAATTGTTAGCATGCTAACATGCTAAACTGAAACGGTGAACATGGTAAACATATTCTTTTCTTCTCCATTTCAAGGACAGTATTATATTAAAGTTACTAATCCAAGTAACCCTGCATTATATTACTGTGTCACCAGAACACAATTTGTCTTTTGTCGAGGAGGTAGGCTATCTAATGATGACGTGTACATGCAGCAGGTCAGGGCATGCTGTGATTAAGTGGAGTAGTTTATTGCAAAATGCACAGCTCTTTGGACCAACACAAGTTGATCTACAGTTGCATCAGAACATGTGGAGGAACTCAGCAGCAGAAAGCTACTGTTTCCGTCATTCTCAAGGTGGAATTCCTTTTACATGGCTGTTTCCAGACCCACCAGTATCCCCGTGTTTGAGCTGAGCAGCCTGTGTGTCAAACTGGGAATTAAGTGCCTCAACGAGGAGGAGTACACATTCCTGTGGGAGTGCTACACTGTCAGGAAGCCACTTACAACAGCACTAAATATCTTACAGGGGATAACTGTTATGGGACTTTATTACCAACCCTCAAAGTCCTGATGTCAAGGACACTTATCTTGAAAGATATCCTCTCAAGGATGACAGCTGGCCTTTCAGATGTCATAAAGGTGTGCCTATATTCTTCAACCTCTCCTTTACAATTGTACTTGGGCAGATTTATTGCATTGCACCATTCATGAACGGAGGAAACTGATTTTACTGTTTTCCCCTAAACATTCTTGGGGTCGTAGCATACTGCAATATGTGTTTTAAAGCAGTCAGTACAATGATCAATACAATAATGATATTCATCACAGCAACAGAAAATGAAAACAAATAAAGGGTCAATTAATAGCCTAAAACAAAATTAAAACTATGATATTGATCCCACATAGAAAGAGAAGGATTTAGGTCTGCAGTGAACAGCCTGCATAAAAAGTCATTCAGATGATAAATTAAATAGTAATTTTACAACTATAATAAACATTGTATTTTTTGGGCCACCCAGATTAATTTTGCTGTTGTACTTGGATAGCAAAGACGCTCTTCTTCAAGCTGCCAGTTGTATCTGAAGTTCAAAGTCTGATGGATGAGAGTATGAAGAGAGTTTGTGAGAGAGCTGTGTCACACAGCTGCTCCAGCAGAGGACTCTGTGTTCATCGACGTCAGCAAGCTATGATGAAATGGTTTGTTTTTTTGTATTTGAGACAGGGGACAGCTGCTCGGCAGAAAAAGTGCTCCCAGTAAAAAGCAATGGACGTCAGGGAGGTCGAGGGGTATGAGGTTAAGACTCTGCACCACATCTCAAATGTCAAAAACACTTACATGAAGTACAACACTCCAATCCTATCAAGAGCACCTGTGGAGAGGCTTTTTAGTTTAGAAAGTTTGGTGTTTACCCATAAGAGCAACACACTGTCTGATGAAAGGTTTGAGAAGCTTCTGGTAATGAGATACAATTGTTGTTTCACTTTGGAACAGTAGGACGATGTCAGGGCAGAGATAACAAAACAAGAAATTTGATCAGCCTGATGTTATGTTTTGTAAAGCCACTAAATATTATTTGCTCTTCTGACAGCATATGGAGAAAAACAATAGTTGAAAGGTCAGGAGATTGTATAAATATAGGGATGCATGATAAAGCTGGCACACCATCGGTATTAGCTGATAAAAGCTTTATATCTGTTGGCCCAAAATGTACTTTTCTGCCGATATTGCCTTCCCCTCCGCCACCTGGCTGATTCCCTCCATGGATTGTTTCACCCTGAAGGTCCTGCTACTTCTTCAAGATTTAACTTCACTCAGCTGCTTTTTCTCTCTTTAACCTGAATAACAAACTGGGGCTCGGCGTGCCGGTTGGATCCACACAGAAAGCCGGGGCTAGCTGGGAGGCTAGTGGAGGTTAGCTGGCTGTACTTCCCTCCGGCCATGCTGAATGCTCAGCTGCTGAGTGAAGTGAAGCCTGCAGAGGAAGCATGAGGACCATCAGGATGAAGCAGTCCGTGGCGGAGCTGCTGTGTTTGGCTGCACAGATAGGAAACACCTTGGCTGACAGGATGTACCACTCAATTTGAAAAAAAAACCCTCTTCTTTTTGGGATATAACAGTGGTTGACAACCAGCTTATTAAGTGCATTACCGCCACTTTCTGCTTCGGAGTCTAGACCAGAGACTAAATCCTACACTTTAATCCTGTCTGTCTAAAAAACTGAAAGAAAACTCAACTACTTGACCTACTTGACAGGTTTCAATAAAGTTTTAATGCTGAGCTTCTGAACTCCCATCTTAAGTTCTTCCTTCATATATTGTCTTTCTTGATCATTCTTTGTATAGCCTATGATTGCATACATAATATTCTCCTTGGCTATAGGTGGAACAAAATATGAGCATATATCTTTATTGACATCAGTTGTCAGCCAAAGTGAGTTGGAAGATATCAGCATGCCAGATATTGGGAAAAAAAATCCCTAACATATTGTATCCAGTCAGGTTTGAGAGGCTGCAGTGTTTATAGTTATGTGGTTTGTATGATTGTTGACTCCTTGTGTAAGGTCCATTATTGGGTAAGCATTTACCTAAAGCATCACTGTGCCTGAGCTAGCATCACTTTTGACTTATTACAAGTTTATTCAGCAAAGCAGCCATTGAGGGGTTCTGGAGGGAACACAGTGTCAAAATGCCTCAAATATAAATGCAGTTCCTGTGTAGCAAGCATAAAAGCAGACAGATAGACGAGATTCAGAGAGACTAAAATCTTGAACCAATGTTCAGTGTTAGATATGCCACAATCTCAAGGATGAAAGCCTGATGCATTGTCCTTTCAAATGGATTATTTTGATAATAAAAGAATATGCTGTGCCTCCTCTTCATGGCTATATTCTCTCAAGTAGGCTTTAAATAATGTCCTTCCACTCCTCCACAGTCTGAACCTTTGGATTAGTAAGGTGAATGAGAAATTATGTAGTAATACATTCAAATACCTATATATCTATGAATACTCTATATATCTTGAATCACAGATTGAATTTAAGTCTGTGAGTCCTGCAAGTGTCAGATAATCATACTTGAAAGAATAAACACTTTTTTTAACAACATAGCCCACAACTGTAACCGTATTTACCTGCTACCACAGCAATGCTGCGTTGACATCATGAACATATCCAGTAACACTGGATGTTGTAATGAGACAAATGTTTAAGCCTGGAGACACAAACAAAGTTAGTCTTTTTCGATATAGTCACAAAGTAGGAGGAACTATTTAAAGTGCCCCTGGCTCCAGAAGTAAAAGTCTCATTCATTTTTCTCATAGACAATGTTTCGTCACAGTTGGAGCTTGGATCAGCCTGGTACTCTAAAGGTTGAATCATCAATCATCATCAATCATCATCAATCATCAAAAACTGAACAACTGCATTAGAAAATATCTAGTTCTTCTCAATCAAAAGCACAAGACTGTGTACACAAATATGTCAGGAAACCCTTTAACCTTACTGATTCATACAGAGTGAATCAATTCACTTTCAATCTCTATGAGACTTTTGAGTAAATTCAGCAGCTATTGTTATTGTTTACATGTGACAGCATGTTTTGAATTAATTCATTCTCCACAGCATTAATAGCTGAAGCTCATGGATAGTGTAGTATTTGTAGCCATCTGCCACGCCAAAATCACAAGCTTAACATAACAAACAAAGTGAAACTAATTGAAACTGGTGGTCATAATATAAACCGATGAGATTGTTACATTATCCAGGAGAGTCTCTATGTTAACTTACTAAATCGAGGCTGCTGTTAAAAGAAATATTTTAAATGGGAATGCAAATTGAGGAACAACACAGAAGCTATTTCCATTTCACAACTCTATAGCTTTCTTATTGTCAGCAAATCCCATGAAGAGACCAAAACTATTTCTATCACTTTTCGTGACTGTCTGAAAATGTGTGCGGTTATCCCTATATTTAAACAATCTATTTCTCATTTCCACACTCAGCTGTGTGTGTGTGTGGTTGTGTGGTTGGTGTGTGTGTGTGTGGTCTGGCATATGTGAGGTTCACACATTCTGTTCTTATAACCACCTCTTTATTGTGAATTTTTGTGCAAATTCATCTTCACACATTCTTTTTGTGCATTTCGTACATCACTAATCAGCACAGTACAGCAAAGCCACGTATAGTATTTACATCCCAAATTGTCCTCCTAATCCACAGATCTTATTTTGTGGAAAGCTGGAGGAGGGATTATGCATTCTAATTCTGGCGTTCATACATGGTTTGGCCCCCGGTTGAGGCACCACGTTTTAATGCCAACGTTTAAAAAACGTATATACGCTAATTTTTGGTCAGACTTCAAGGGAATGTGATGTTGTTGCTGTCTGGCTCAAGACGTGCATCATTCATGGTGGATGCAGTGTTCACAGTTAAATAAATAAAGAAGGATGCGGTGAAAACAAGCAATTGGAAACCAAAGCAGATCACTTTCTTACTGTTTGAACTAAGGGGATTTTTTATGATGTGAAAAGCTATCTGCTAATAACCTACAAGAATTCAAATGCAGTGTAGAATATTCATGTGTGCTGAGTGTAGAAGCCAGGCTGATGTTACTACTACTAGTAAAGTTAGGTTGCTAGGATACAATGGCAGGCTGGAGTGAGATGGAAGGGGAGTGTGTGAGAGTGTGTTTGAGGGGTGGGGGCTGCAGAATGAGATGGTACAGCTACTGAATGCTTATCAGAGATCAAGGAAAGAGAGAGAAAAGAGAATGTGCTAGATGGAGGGGGGAAAGACAAAAATGGGGGGAGATGGAGAAAAGGAAGTAGAGAGGGCAAGAGAAGAGGGCAAGGATGGGAGATCCTGATAGAGAAAAGGGAGTATAGGTGAGAGAGGAAGGGGAGTAGAGGAGAGAAAATATGTGTGTGTGTGAAGCTGAGGCTGTGTGCGGAAAACTCCAGGGAGCGAGGGAGGAAGAGAAATGTAGGAGGAGGGAAGATGCAACTGTGTATGAGAGAGATGAAGATAGACTGCATGGGCAAAGTGTTGACTCCCAAACATAATAATCACCCTTATGTGATTATTGAAGTATTGAATCAAAACAATGGATGTGAATCTGTCACTATGAAAAACCTCAAACCTCTTTCTGGGGAAGCCTCCACTAGATTGTGGAACCTTGCTGCAGGGATTTGCTTTGGATTAGAACATTGATATTAAATATTTCAGAAAGTTTTTCAGCATCTAATACCAACAAGTTTATTTCAACAATATTTATACATGGTAACTAAGGTATCAATAGGATTTAAAAATGATTGTGGGTATGGCAAACTATGTTTAAGACTAACCCTAACACTGCTTAGTACCCCTGGTACACAGTACACTGCTTGGTGCCCCTGGTACACTATATACTACTTTTTTCTGACCCCAACCCTAACCTAATCCTAACCCCTATCCCTAAAACTGCTTTGTGCCCCTGGTACACTATATACTACTTTTTTCGGACCCCAACCCTAACCTAATCCTAACCCCTATCCCTAAAACTGCTTTGTGCCCCTGGTACACCATATACTACTTATTTCTAACCCCAACCCTAACCCCAACCCCTAACCCTAACACTGCTTCATGCCCCTGGTAGACAGAGCACGACTCAAAGCCCCTGATGCACCAATTACTACATTTTTCTGACCCTAACCCTAATCATGTAGACAATCATGATGAAAGATTCAATACGTTCAATACCATGGTTTGGTTCCAACGTATTGAATCTTTAACATAACATAACATGTTGGAGTGGCAAAAAAGCACAAAGATGACTATAAAATGTTCTACTTCTATTTATTTATTTCATTTGTATGAATACTGTTTTTGCTTTAGAGCACTTTTTTATCTTGTGGCATTTTATAGATTCTAGACAGTCGAGCACAAAACCAATCCACATATGTGAGTATACCTGGAGACCTAAAAGCTGCAGATGGAAAGATAATCGATACCATCGATGGTAAACTGGATGCTGAAACATAAACTGTTTTACAATGTAATGGGAATACAATGGTTTAAATAATGAAAATGCTGTGTGCCTGTGCTTGTTGTTCAGCTGAGAAGTCAACATATATATGAAAATCCATTTCCTAAACCCAACCTCCTAACCCTTTCCCAACTCACTCATAATTATCAACAAACCTCACAGTTCCCCTCAGTCCTACAGAATGTTTTAGGGTCTTTCAGCTCATGGTTTCGGTTTCTTTTGGCCAGCAACTTTACTCTTTCAGTTTCCTCTCTCTGGTTTCATTACCCCAGTTTCCAGCATTCAGTGGAAAAGCTCTTCTAAGCCCTGTGTACACTACCTACAAGACCACTAGCAGGAGAGGACAAAACTAGACTAAAACATTTCAAGATGTCTCCAGCATGAACACGGGCATGGGTATGAGGTAGCACTATCCGATCTGAGGTCAAAATGTAAAGGTCAGGGTCAGATAACAGGGATTTGGTGGTAGTACAGTAGCTAAACAGCTGGTTTTATTGTAGGAATGTATCCACAAACAAAAGGACTTCTGAGAGAGATGAAAAATGTATAGAACTTTCTATGTCTGACGCGTCCTCCAAGATTTCACTCTCCACACTTCAGCGACTAAACATAGTTAAAGAGCACCATGACAGAGAACAGACTGATACACATGGTTTTCCTGCACATTCACTGGGACATTTTGGACACGTTGGACATTGAGCCATTGATGCAAAAAACTTTGGCACCTTCAATTAAAGGTAGTCTATAATTCTGGTGTGGTTTCTTATTGTAACAACCTTCAAATATCCATAAATATTATGTATGGACCTTGTATATATATTATAATATTGATGAAAAAAATTGAACTAAACTTGAGTAACTGAAAATAACAGGAAGTGCTTGTGCTGATAAATGGTAATGTTGATCTCCTTTAGATAGTCAATATTAAAGTGTGGTGTTTCTGGTCATTTCGCATCTTGCATTGTTTGCTTCACTTTATAGATATTCCACTGTTGTTTGTAACTTGTGAAAATAACTCGTGCTATTGCAAATGGATGGAAAGTAAGTGTGTAAAAGCATGAGCACATTTCTACTTAAAACCCCCTCAGCAAAAACATGTTCAAGAGCTCATGAGCATTAAGATGTTCCACATCTCATCTGACAGGGTTCTTTAGTTGTGAAGAAACCTTTCAGAATCTAAAACTCGTCCAGTTGACCTTAATTTACTCCCTTTGGAGACAGCTATGACCTGGAGGAATGAGAAACTTCACAAACAAACTCCATCTACATTTCAGCACTGCTCAAGAAGTGGAACTAAATCCAAGTTCCAGGTATCCTCCGGGGGCGGGGGGGGGGGGGGGGGGGGGGTCCAACAGCTTGTTCTCAACACGGAGAACGCAGCAATTATTCAAACAGGACATGGATTTAGCTCAGCACTGCAAGGAAGTGTGTTTCAATACGAATGCAATATTCAACATATCCACCATGTGTTTTTTGCCTCCTTATCATTTATTTGTTCGTTTGGTTAGGTTATTATTTTATATTATTTATATATTATAATATTATTATTAAGAGTGAGTGATTTTTTCAAATTATTTGAGGAACTGTGCAACTAAACCGTGCATTGCTACATTTTCTCCCCCGTCCTCTGAGTCAGGGAATATTCAAGCAGTGGAATGGTTTTACAGTATGGAGCAGAAAGAGAAAAAGCAAGAGCTGATGAAATATAGCCTATATCAGGGTAGCTGACCTGTCTCGAGGAACACACCTGGCTCTGGAAAGCTGGTCACTGTGGGGGTTAAATCTGGTTGGATGCCCCATTTTGTTGACCTCCTGCTGCAGGTGGGGTGCTTCCATTAATTTCATGATGCAGATGTTTAAAATGATGTGTCGTCAAGAAAAACAGATCAGTTTGCAAAGTACAGTGGAAAGCAGATCAGAGAATTAAATCCTTACAGGTTATGTAAAATTCAGATTAGTGGAAGCTTTAGGTTATGTGTCATTAAGTTCCCATTGTGGGAAAAAAGATGTAGCTTGGTGTTGAGGTGAGGGCTCCGTGAAGGCTAATCAAGTTCACACCAGACTTGGAAAACCACACGTACAGGACATTCCCTACATTATTTCCACAGATTGGAATCAGATTATTGTCTAGCATCAGTAACTATGGCCAAAAGTCATATAAAAAACAGTCCGAGTGTTTGCACATTTTTGGCCAAATCATGTAGAAAAACAGACCCACATCTACATTATCGCTCATCGTGTTCTGCACAGTAATGCATCACAAGGAGACAAAGTATGAAAGAGATGCAAGGGGGGAAGAAAGAGGAACTACAGAGAGAGTGAGCAAGTGCCAAAGAGAGAGAGAGAGAGAGAGAGAGAGAGAGAGAGAGAGAGAGAGAGAGAGAGAGAGAGAGAGAGAGAGAGAGACGGAGAGACGGAGACACAGAGACGGAGAACGAGTGAACTAACCAGAGAGGCAGCGTGCTTCTAACCTGAGGGCAGAGCATAGTGTGATATTCCCATGGCTACTATTGTGATAGACACCGAAACCAAACCAGACAGCAGGCTGCTTAACACACAGTATCAGACCCTCTTTAATCTGACAAAATACAGCCCTGCCGAGAGCTGAATGGATGGATAGGCACACACACACACACACACACACACACATACACATACACTCTCCTCTTCGCAGTTACAGCTCTGAATCCAAAATGAGGATAAATATTTGATAAGGAACGCCTTGTGAGTTGAATTTGCAGACAAATCACGTCGCTCGCTGTGTCCGTGGAAAAAAAAAACAAAACCCACCACCCTTTAAGAGAGGATCTAGGTCAAATACAGTGTAGCTTCTTTAGGAGTCCTACAGCTGAGAGAGGACCTCTATTTGGCTCCAGACTTCTGCTAAGAATACACTGATAAAGACAAAGACTAACATCATTTCCTTCATTTCATTCTTTTTCAGTTTCATGGAGGGTTGAGTCATTTTATGGGGTTATATACACTTCAGGATAAATCTATGCAGGTGTGCTGCACACCTGGATATTTGGTGTCAAGTGGAATTTTCCACTTTGTGTCCATTTTATATGTTTATATCAATATCATAAATAAATTAAACAGTTTTATTGGTTTCCTATTGCACTTCCACAAAGTTCTGGTACTTGAGCAGAGCTCAAGTCAGATATCCTGACTTTTATTCCCTGGTATGGCTCAAGATCCAAAAAGCTAGAGCCTACATTTCCCACAATGCAACCAAGAGGATATTTTCATGTCTTTCAAACTTCATGCTCCCAAACATTCACACAGACTAGAAGCCCAGCTGAGGTAAACCTGCTGATATCATCACTATCAAACCTAAAGGTGTCCTGTTGTTGCTCCACAGCATTACTAGTGGTCAAAACTCTATAGGGCAACTTAGCTTAGCTACCTTAAAATAGCAGAGTAGATATTTCACCTACTTACAAGATGCAAAGAGAAAGGGAAAAAGTCTAAAACAATCAAAGCTCCATCAAAACTTGTAATATAGAACAACTTCATCAATAGACCAGTATTTTTCGGCTTGTGGCCTTCATCAGGGTCATCATAAAACACATTACAAGCATTATTTAAATAAGGTTGTTAAAAAGCAAAAAAAAAATCCAACAGGTAAAAATATTTACATAAAATAACCAATCATGTGCATCCAGACATATATCAGCCAATGGGGTATCTATCTAGATGGGTTGGGCATGTGGTCATGTGACTTCAGGCCTACTGCTTGTAATGTGTTTTATGATCTTATGACCCTGATGAAGGCTACAAGCTGGTCTAATAATAAGTTGTAATATACGACAAGTGTTGCTGGAGATTTTATAATAAGAACATCACATGAAAATAAAGTGTGATGGTAGATTCATATTTACCTTTTTTTTACCCTCTACAACTTCCTATATGACAACTTACATTGTGATGAATGTTGGTTAGAGCTTAAACTAAGTTATGGTAAGATATAAATGTGATCTACTATGAGAAACCTCACTTTCTTTATTCTAATCTTTATTCTTTAGTATATGTAACATGAGAACAGAACTCCAATCATGCATAATGAAAAGTATACAGTATACTGAAGAGCTTTTCTTTAACTTTTCTACCAGCATGTCACCCTAGAACAACAGCAAAGATGATGCGTGTTACATAATCTTACCTCACAAGCAAGCGTTGGCATCCAGCCATCACACAGAGTAAAAATGTCTCCAGCCAAACATGTCAACTGAACTTGGATATTATTTACTTTCTGGCAGTATGAACCAGGGAAACCTGACAGCCGATCAACATTTCTCTACAGCAAACCACAGAGAGATTCTGCAGCCTCACAAATGCCCCAATTTCATTCACTGCACTGTTTATCCTGCACAAGTTGAACCAGCAACAACTAAGTTTACAATTATGCAACATTATATCATCCTCTCAGTATTATTCTAATGATATAGTACTGATGTATATTAAGTTCCAGCTATTGTTTTGTAACAGCGGTGTGTTAGTTCCATCTGAGTATGGAGCCATCAGTTACATAATGTGGATTTTCCTTTGGGTTTATATAGGTAGCCTTCCAGGGCAGCAGCTATCACCTGGTGTAATGGAACATTATGTAACCCAGAGAAAACTTGGTACTGCCTGATATATAGTGGCACATGTGGCCTTGAGCTACAGTAGGAGGAGCAGTTAGACATTTTTGATTGTTTTTTCTTTTTTTCATTTTTGAGTTGTGTGTGTTTTCATTCCCTTTGGGCCATTGAAGCGGTACACCCAGCGACCTACGCAGAAACACTGCTGGATATTTTGGCGCCCCGGGCCTGACACCCACTGGTGCCAATAAAGCTGATTGATCTTCTCTTTTCAACATTCAATATTTAAATCAAAACAATTTGATATTTTAATTAGATGAAAATGTATTCCGCTTCACCCAACCTTTACCCCGTTTCTTCATCAACCACAAATAGTCAGTGAGTCTGTTTACATGCACATCAGTGTCCCTGGTATCAAGTCATGTTTGGGATATGATATTTAACATAAGAAACCTTGTTATTCATATACTTTATCCAAGTTACTCATCATCTGTGTGTCTGTGTCTCCTCCACTCTCCAGACCATCTATGATTCCTGCTCTGAGGTACACAGATTATCAGTTATCATCTAACTTTTACTGATGGATGTTCTGATGTTTTATCATCTAATATTTAATCCAATTCTCATTTTGATAGTATGGCTTACAATAGAAATACAGGATGTGTTGTACAGCTGAATATATCAGCATTAAAAATATATAACCGGCCTCACTCAAATGGTTTCAAGTGTTCATATTTGGCTGAGGTTGTAGTGCGTCCCACTGAGCGGCAGACAAAAACAAGACAAGTGAGGAAACTCTCACATGTCATATTCCCATCATGTCTCCCACATGGGTTTTTCATCATTTGAAGTTTGACTGGTTCTCTCTTAATGATGTCACTTCTTCATGTCTTCTTCTTCTGCAAGTTTAATGTCACCAAACTGGAGAATAAGCACATTTGTGACAGCTGTCATTATAGTAGTAAACTGGCTGGCTTAATACCCAATTGTACCCAATGTAGAGCCTTTGGATCTGCATGAGACACTTTTACTTTCATTTCCATCATCATTTTGTGTGTCATTGTTGTATGTGGCTTTAACTGAGGACGCATCATCCCAGTTTTGATCATATTGTGACACAATATTTGCATAATGTATAAATTATTCTTTTTGTAATGAGAGAATAAACTGGAAGGTCACAAATAAGATGCAGCCAGCCATTTCAATGAGTGATGTTGAAAAGAAGCACACCCAAAAGAACGACCCTAAGTGGAGTCTGCCTGCAGAATCCTCTTAGCATTAGTGGTATAGTTGAGTGAAGCAGAGGGTTTATTTAAAAGAGTACTCCACTGATTTAGATTGTCACTCTATTAGATTGTCAGAACACCTTGTTTGTTGTTTGTGGCTACACAATTTTTGTTGAAGTTGAAGGGTTTGGTCCAAGGTTGCACTTACTTTAGTACGTGGGTTAAGTTCAAGAGGTTCTTTCTCGGTTATTATACATACAATGACTTTTATTTGTTCCAAAAACACATGAATTTAGACTGAATTTCAGCTCAATCCAAGCTAATGTTTACCACTCAGAGTGTAGTGAGTTTCTCTCCTGAGCTAAATGTGATCACACTTATCTCCAGCCACATTTCAGTTCCATCTATTTATTACACTTACATTTTGAAAACCAAAGAAAAGAACCAGCTTTGTTCCCCTCATGAGATACAACGTCACAGCAAACTGAAGAAAAACAAAACACTCAGACACGCTAATGACCAGTGTTGTGTTGGGGTTGATCCACAATGTCCATCCAGAATATGCACACTGAAGGTCCCCCATTCTGTAACTTAACAGTTTTGACAATCCACATGCTCACTATGGACTAGAGGTCTTCACAGATCCATTCAGGTCCAAACCAAGACCAGACCAGGGGCTCACACTGGGACAGCTTCAAATTATATTCAGAGTTTCAGAGGCACTGATTTGTGTATCTTCATTCTCTATGATTGATTTGAGCAGAATTTGAAGGACATTACTATGATATCATGATCAAATAATAGTAATATTTCCTTTCAGCAACTGTAGTTTTAATCATGACCATGATTTGAAGTGGTGCAAGCTTATTTTTAAAAGAGACTCTTGAATTATACTTCAGCACATTGTCTGTTGCTACTGACTTACTGAGAAATTTACCTCGTCTGGTTAAATCTGACTCACCATGTCGACTGACCGTTCCTTAATTCCCCCATATATTTACTGCTGCTACACCTGTCAAGCACAGCACATATGCAGTTTACATTAATAAGAGTAACAGAATTTGCAAAATCTAAACAATGTTTTTTTGATTTTGCACTGAAGTCAATAAAAATAGCTTCTCATTTCTAGGTGGTGACTGGTGATACTGTTAGCTGGAATGATAACCGTTGCTGATTTTATTAGCCTTAGCCATGGTTGTACTATAAGAGTTGGATAAGGCGCCACCGCTCAGCCTATCACTCGCCACTGGCCACTTATGGTACTGAAGGGAAAAAAAACCCAGCGGCCCACAATGTATTTTCTCCATGGACCATTATTGTAAAAGAGACATCTGTAAAACTGTTGACAGGAAACCTGGAACTGCAAACAAGGTCAATTATGACTCTTTGTATTATGTATTTTTTCTCCATGGAGGTTTTATATGTGTAAAACTTTCCTTGAGCCAAGAAAATAAATTTAAAAAGGAATTATCATAAGACTGAATGGGCTTAATTTTTGTTCCGGTATCCAGCTCTTATAATACATCCATGGCCATAGTCAGCTGGCTACTTAAGCTAAAGTTAGTGCCAATGCTATATAACAGGAGGTGCTGGAGTTACCCAAACCAAATACAGAGCAGGACAGAGCCATTATCATTACTGTCAAATTTGACACACTGACATCTTGGCCCACATAGAGTGGATGTTTCCAGTTCCAAACATCTATTTCTTTTAATGTAATCTGTAACACAACTAAATAATTATGCTAGCTACTGGCATGTCTATTGGTTTCAGAAACAGCGTGGGGTTATTTCTGCAGGTACAATGGTACAATAGTTAGCCGTTCATACTAATGATTGCGGTATATGCTACAAATCCAATCCTATTTATGGTTGCTATAAGCTATGTTTGGACAATCACTGTTTGGAGGATGGGTTTAGCAAACGGTCAATGTAGTCATGGATGGTTTTGTAGAATTAGGCCTTTGGTATAATCAATGTTTGTGTATGTGTTAGCTCAAGTTGCAGTGCGGTGACCTGCCTTTTATATTGCTGATCTGATTAAAGGTTAGGGTTAGAGTTCTGTTACTGGTTTTTAGATACTTTGAAGAAAAGTGAGCTTTTGTAAATTGAATGACCTATCTCTTTATGATCTCTAGTGGCTCCATCTGTTCGGGTCTGTATAATGTCACATTTCCACTTTTAGCAACGTCCCCTGAAATTCACACCCTCTTTGAAAATTACCTTCTTCAGTGACTATTTGATATCAGAACCATAAGATTTTTATGTCTCACATCATACTACAGCTGAGTGTTTCTTTGTCCCTGGGGGGGGTTCAGACCATCAATGGAAATGTAATAATTCCTCCAGTCAGTGGATAGTAATTTTCTTAAATGCCTTCTGCAGCCAGGGTTTCAATTTGGACAAGTGAAGATCACTGGCGAACAGCACACCCACAGCAGTCTTTAGATAACATCCATCCCTCTGACAACCAGTGAAAGAAAATGATTAAGAGTCCTTATACGTCCAGTCTTTGTGAGTTAACACAACAAATAAAAACACAGGACAGTGTAGACAGGAGAGTCCTTATGGTCTATTTCACACAGTCTGATCAGCGCCCACACTGTGCTGGCCTGCTGGAGTTGTGTTTAGATTGTGGATGTGTAGGAGGCCAGCGCAGTAGATAATATTGAGTTCAGTCAGCTGAACTTAAGTGAGATCAGTTTAGTTAAGCTGTCTTTAGTGAAGCACAGCTCTTTTGCTTTTCCATTCAGTTCAAGTCAGTCAGTAGACTCAGTTCATCTCCGGTTTGTTCAGCTCAGCTCAGTTCTGTGAAATAGACGTGAATGAATCTTGTCTCGCCTCTCGTCTCCTGGAGCTGCAGCTTGACGTCTTTTTATCTTCTACTTCAGGAGCCACTGATTCACTGAGGAAGAGAAGAAGAAGAGAAAAGGAGAAGAGAAGAAGAGAAGAGAAAAGAGAAGAAGAGGAGGAAAGGATAATTAGTACAGTATGGATAAGCAGTGTGGAATAAAAAAGAACAAAGAGGTGCCTCAGGTTTCAGACCTTGTGGAGAGAAAGACAAAGTGAGAAACAGAATGTGTGCCTAAGAGGGTTAGAAGAAGAAAAAGAGCCAAAAGTGAAGGAGAGAAAAACACTAAAACAGTGTCCCATTTTCAAACTATTTATTCATTCTTAGCAGGTTATGAGTACCATATATGGTGCATTAAAAATGGAAAATTGATGAAACTATGTATACTCAAAACTGTCAGTATGCATACCAAATACAATACAAATACAAATTTTTTTTGTATTTACAAATACAAGTTGTATTGTCCCTCAACACAACACACAAAGGGAACAGAAGCGCTACTATTTATGTTTTGTCTGTTCTCATCAAGCCAAACAAGAGAGAAAGTTACTTCTTGATGTACTAATTTCAGTGAATGGACAGCAGCTAAAACTTTGGTGTTGTTTAAGCCATCTCCGTGATAACACAGTGTTGTGTTTACAATGCAAAACCCAAAACAATTAATAGAATGAAATAATATCAAATTAGGTTTAATCAAAAGCACAAATGATAAGTCTCAAAACTCAGAGACATTATGCTTTAGTAGCTGGATTCCATCCAAAAGTAACTCCAATTTGGACCAAATATCCAGAAAATTGGTAAAAGAACATTTTAATTTATGCATGTTTTCATTCCATTCCACCGCTGAGAATACTAGGAGTTTGGTTGTTGGGATAAACAAGTGGTGGCGCTGATTGTCCAGTCAGATGCCATTAAAAAAGAGGGTGCAACCAGATGACATACTTAAAAGAGCCCCAGCCAAATCTGAGACAATGGAAAACCATGATGGTAATATTACGTTGATCTTTTTCGTCTGCTACTATTTTTCAGCATTTTTATTGATACACCACATTTTCCAACTTCAGCCAAGCATAATAATCGTTTTACGATTTTTGCATATTTTTACATTTTCACTCAGGTTTTTCAATATGCATATTGAAAAGCAAAAACACACAGTTCATTTGATGACCAATGTCACCTGTGTTATATAATTTCCTGCTAAAGTAAGTAGATTTTTTAAAATTCTAACTGCTACAATGCTGTACTGTGATGATGAGCATGTAGTACATACCGTGTAGAGCATTAGTGTGTAGTGAGTTTATGACACGTCGACCTCTCCAGGAACTTCAGGACACATAACACTTCAAAATACATATCTGTTGGACTAGAAAAAGGTCATATAGTGCAAATTTTGCTAATGCTAGAGCCGAGTGAATGTGGGGCTTCAATGGAAAGTAAATGTACACATAATTGGGCCGTGTAGTCATTAAAATCAAAAGGATTCTTCTTCTGAGCAGCATGAAAGTGCTCATCAAATTTTATCTTAACCTTGATATTCCTTGTGCATAAACTGAAATTTTTGCACTCCCCTGGGGAACAATGTTCTTGACCAAGATGGAAATTTTGGCTGTATGGTGGCACTTTGAAGACCATAATGTCACCAAAGTCATTGAGATTCATACGATACGAATTACAATTATCATGGCAATCATAGTAGTTGTTAAAATATCACTCCCTTTGACTGAAATGTTAGATAGATAGACATATTCAAAAGATCCACTGACTTATCAGTATCGGGTTATAATGGCCATCCTGAAACCTACATGAATAGGATTGGGCATTGGTCAGATGTGAATGAGCTAGTAATGGTGAAGCATGACAGTCAGCATGCTATTGACTTTATTCTTTTTAATGTGTTCAACTTTTAACTGTAGACCCTGATGCTAATAATGTATGAGACTCAAGGCACAACAATAGGGACCTGAAACACACAGTGGAAATCAGTGGGTATGAGCAAGAGAGGCCAGATGAGAAGATATTCACAGAGAATAAACCTGTGAAAGAGATAAAGATATTGAAAATAACTCAAGCCAGCAGAGAAATCCATTCATTCATTTCCCACCAGGGATCCCCTCATCGTCAGCGAGTGCTCTCTGCATTCCTTCTCTTTGCATTTGCTCTCTCTCTCTCTCCCCTTAACTGTAGTATTTAAGAGCCACAGACATGCCAGTCAGAGTGCCTCAGACAGTGCTTTCCACTTTCAAACTCTGGCTGTACATCGGTGTTATCTCCAGCCTGTTGTTTGATCATCTGCCTTCATCTCTACCACGGAGAAAGGAGTGTTTGACTGCTTTGCCTCTAAGTGAACTTTAGAAGCTGAACTTCAAATACAGCTCAGGACTGCTGCATACTTTATTTCAGTCTTTGCAATGTTCATGAAAAATGTTTGACAATGGAGTGAATGTCAATCCAAAACCAGTTACTAATGCTGGAAATGGTAACATAACAGTATATATTGGGATTTTTGACAATTTGAGAGGCAGAAAGTAAATATAATATTCATAAGTATGTTTTAATTAGTGTATAATCGCCTGAAAATGAGAGCGGTTCTGTTGTCTTTACCTTAACTTTTTTTTTGTCCTCTTCCACAGAACACACCATGCTGCAAGGCCATGTTTCACAGTAGCCCAAAATGGACAAACCAAACACTGGCTCTAGCAAGGGAAGGTTGAGCGGAGGGCTATTCAATTGGCTGCAATCTGCAACCTCACCACTGGATGCCACTAATTTCTACACACTGTACCTTTAACAAAATATGGACTGTGACAGTAATAAAGACTCCTTTGACCTTTATCATGTCCACTTATTGACTGGAACAAGTTACAGTGATGTAGAACTTTTGTTGTGGGTCCAGTTTTCTTGCTGTGGAGTATATTATTTTTTATGTTTGGGAGGAAAGTCTATTTTGAGACCTGTATTGTTGACATGTTTGCTAGCCATCAGTCTTTTTCTCCACCTTTTTGCTGGCACATTGCTGTTTCTTGACATAGTTCACCACAAACTGTCAATCAGTGGACTAACATGAAACCAACAGTAGGAGTATATGTTGCATGAGATACAAAGTAAGAGGGACCCACTCATAAAAACATTGCTTCACAGCACCACTAGTATTCAGAAACTCCACAGAGAACTCCACTTGTAACCCTTATACTTTTCAGGTCAAATGTGACCCATTTTGACATTTGAAAGCAATGAAAACACCCTAATTGACATTCTTTAAGAAGGATATTTCATGACTTTTCCTAAAGTGGTCCAGAAAATACTAAATTGGAAATATTTCAGAATGATGTATTTTTGTGTGCAGCTGGGTCGGTATAAATTGACGGTTTTAGCCCTCTTACTGTCCTCGGGTAATTTTTGACCCAGGTGTAGTTTAATTTTAATGAGTAAAACCTGTTAATAAGTTGGAATGAAGTTGGCTAAAAAGGTATCACACAGAATTGGGTGATAATAATAGTAATAAATTGGGTGATACCTTTATACCTGATACATTTATAATCAGTTTGACCTGGTTTGGTTTGACTAAGGTTCATTATAACCATTAACCCTCGACGCAAAGACAACAGGAGGGTTAATTGTTAGTGTTGTAGCCTGTACTGTAGTATCCTTCACTTTCAGTAAATTAATAGAAATACTGATGGCCGTCATGTTCTCTTGTTTTAGATAACATGAGATCATAATATAGTGTGACTGAATGTATTTTCTATTATGTCAATGGATGTAAAGCACAGTTGTTAAAACTTATAGGGACTAATTATAAAGGGAATACTTAAACCGGGTCAAAAATGACTAGAATATGAACAGTGTGTAAGGGTTAAGTAAAGGAATAAGGGAATTTTTGGTCTCCCACTATTTAATATGACTAACCATAGCTGACTTTATGGGCAAATAAAGTTTTTACAAAGTCCTGATTAGAATGGGAATGATGTTGCGAGAATCTGTGATACAACGGAGTATTTTTACATCAAAGTCTTTTCCAGCTCAGCTTAAATTAGGCCTACATGTTATTTCTGCCAAAGTCTTCTGGACAGTACAGAATATGTTTGTTCTCCATCTCTGCTGTTTGTCCTTCTGCCTATCTCTTTCTCATCTTTTCATAAATACCAATACCGTCGGCTCAGAGTGGTTACAGACACCTCTACGACTCTGTGTTCTCTCTTGCTCTTTGACCTTGAACACAGAGACTCCTGTTGAGGGGGGTTCTGTATTCTAACAAGCCTCAATCAAAGGGAAGCAGAGGCCGCGAAATCCATTTGATGTTGTAGAGAGCACGCTGGGGCTCAACCGGATCGATAACAAAGATATTCGGAGCACACAGGAGAAGCAGTTGAGTGTATTTTTTCCTGAAGGATACGAGGACTCCTACACTATCTGTGCAACTCTTCCATGTTTGTTGTGTGTGTGTGTGTGGGACTGTAGGGTTAGTGTGTAGGTGAGCTGGTTGGCATAAAAGAGAACACTTGTACATGAGTGAGGCACACACACACACACACACACACACACACACACACACACACACACACACACACACACACACACACACACACTCACACACATATACATACATATATATATATATATATATGAGATATATCTTATTTTCATATGTGTCTCATCCGTCTTTTGCTCCCAGGAGATCTTCCTCTCTGTTTCATTCTCTACTCTCACTCTCACGAGACATTGCTGACAAAGAGTCGTGCTCAGTCAATCTTCCCTTCCTGCTTGAGGCGGCTTCAATGATCAGCTGCATTTCTGTACTTCTAAGGAACTTCCACTGACTTCCTTCAGTTGCTCACAATTTATCTAAACCTATCGCACATTCAGACCTTAAAGGATTTCACATTAATATCCCCTCCTGCTGCTGCCAACCATCTAAACACACTAATATATTTTACATGGATAAAAGCATGCCGTTTCCTCTGACTCATGTAAGGTATAGATTATATTAATGTAAAATTCAGACACACAGAGCTGCCGTAACTCAATGTCACTTCATCTCATCTCTACTTATAACATTTAATGAGACTACTTTCACTTTTATAATGAATGCATGCCTTCTTTCTTCTGGTGGCAGAGGAAATCAACACGAAATGTAAAAGTACAACTGCATTTCATTTAAAAGTATAATTTATTTTAATGCATTTATGTCTTTGTTTATTTGTTTTACGTTCAGTTTTTAGAAATGTAGCTTTTAAATATTACATTAAAGAATAATATCAATTTTCCATACAGGTGTCATTCATTTTAATTGACATAATTACTGTGTTAATACAGTGTTAATTACGTGACGCAGTGAAGGAAGCGAAATAATTTATCCAGGAATAGCTGCAGTACACACCCACCACCACTAGGTGGCACATGTGAGCAATCCAGATGCAGTATCTGGTCCAGTCCCAAATCTGGCCATATTAAGGGCCATCCCTATCAAATTAGTGTGGAGTGTAAATTGACTATGAAACCTTCAAATCATGAGTCTGCATCAGTGCAGGCTTACAATTGTCATAACAGGAAGTGCATGTGCAACAGAAGAATAGAAGAAACAATACAAAAATGTAAGAGTTCCATCTCTCTACTTTTTCACGTATTTTAGATCAAGCACACACACACTGATAAAAAATACAAATGCACTGATAAAACAATACAACAAAACTTCAGCAGCAATCCATATAGCAGCATCCTAATTGTCTTAAAATTATAAATAATGTCTCAAAATCAATAAGTGTCATAAAATAAATAATTGCCTGAAAATAGTCATAATAAATCAATTTCAATAATTTAGTTATAGACAAATAAAACAATAAAGACTATATTGCACCAGTTTGCATTCTGTATATTTGTATTTATCTAGGAGCGTAGAGCTTCAGAAGGCAGAGTCAATTAAAGCAAGTCATATTTACCTCATTCTCATGGTTTTAGATGGTATGAGTTCACAGGGAGAAGACAACACAGTTCATAAAGCTGCATAAAGTGTGAAATAGCATAACAGCTGTGTAAGCACGGCATCTATCTGTCACCATGGTGACAGCTACTTCCTTGTTCTGGTAGCACAACAAGGGCATCTTATAATTTGGCTATCCATTTACACCCTCTCTCTTCATTAGAAGTGCCCTCCACAGCAGTGAGTGTTACTTGATTTGGAGTGACACTTGGTAGTGATGTAGTTGTGGGTAGGGAGTGGTTTGAGATTGGGACTCTGACTTTCTACAGGATGGTCAATACAAAAACGCAACCGTTCAGCATGCAGAAGCAAAAGGGAACAGACAAAGGCAGTGAAGCTGTTTGGGAATTAGTTACAACACTCGCAGTACCAAAATTTATTTACACAGTCTTAATTTCATACTGGACATTTGTGCTGTGATATTTATACCAACCATCAGTCAACACAGTTTTGATATCAAAATATGAAACATGGAAATCTGTCCTTCCCTGATATTTGTATGTGACTGGACAATCAAAAGCTAAAAGGAAACTGATTTGTTCTCCTCAATATGGTTAAATTGACTCTGGATGTGTATTGTTCACAGAAAACTTGCTGCGTCTTGTTTGTGTTGTGAAGCAGCAGTGAAAAGCAAGGGTCCATCCTGTAGGTCCTGTGGGCTGTCGCTGCTTCACACCCAAATGATTTGAGCATAGCTGTGCATATCTGCTCCTCAAAACTGGTATTTTAATACAACGCTTAATGTGGAGCATCGGAGGGGGGTATAGTGTCGCACATAACAAGATGCACACAGGCTATGGATGTATTATATAAGATCAGTTATTTTTACAGTGAGTGGAGCAGTTTCCACAGCTGTCTCCAGTGTTTATAACGATAAGTGTGCTTTTAAATTGAGAGTGATGTACACATTTATGCGCAACACACAGTAGCGGCAACTTCATTAATACCAGATCAGTCAGGATCTGATGGTAATTAATGTTGTGTTCTGCTACACATCTACACAGGTGAGCTGTTACACACAGATTCCAGCTTCATTACAGTGGATCTGTATGTAATGAAACTGTCCTCATTAATGAATCCTGAGCTCTATCAGAGCTGTCAGGACATTTTTATATTAAGTAGCTAAAAGTACAAGATAAGCTTACCACCCCTCAATGTCTGACTGAAGAATTCCACCATGGCAGGGTTTTTTAACTGTTTCACATTAAAACAAAATCAATAAAATGTATATTTAAACCTATTTTTTTTGTTACATTTTCAAACATTACAAAATAAACAAACAATAAATATCAAAATCTCTATATTAAAAATGTGCAGTTAGATGCAGCTGTGAAGACAACCCACAGTCGCAGGTTGTTGTAGTAACAGTGCATGTTATAGTTCAGCTTCAAAAAGATTAAGTATTTTTTGATGTAACAACTAAATAATTACCTTTACAAGACTAACGTGGAGTACATTGTGAACTTCCTACACTGTAACTCAGAGACTAATGTTGGCAGAGCTGAGCGGAGAGGTAAAGAGAGGTAAACTCTGAGGTAAAGAAAAGATCTGGACCTGCTCAATGTATTGTACAGTGATGTCTTTCAGCAGAGAAGCTGCTCTCCACTGCTGGAGACATGAAGTTAATAACACAGAGGAACACTCTGCCCTCCCTTCACTTTGTTATTCTCATACAGGCAGGAGACTGTAAGATGTTTTCAACTTAATTCATTCATTAATAATGCAGTACAATTTTCAAAATGTAAAAGGCTGCAGGCCATTTATCTTAATTGCCAGTAACACCTCACATTGTATTTCAGTGGACCAAGACAGTGGCTTGGCACAGTATACTTGAGCTGAGAGACTGATAGAACCCCCTTTTTCTATTCATTCAATTAAGAACTGGTTGAATTGGACTCGCATCGATTTATGAGATTCCCAAAAATTCTCATCCCTATAAAAATGTACAGAAAAAAAAAGTGTGTGTCAGAACCCTACTATGTCTAACACAAAATATGGAGTTATACGCTATACCCAATCAGAATAAAATAATAATTGTTTCCAAGAAAGTTTGGTCTCATGATTGTCTGTTTTATTAAGCAGTCATCACAGGTGGGCATGTGATGATTGGTTAGCAGACCACAATGCACTGTGGGTAGGTTCTATGAACGAGTGTGGTATTGTTGGTAACCAAAAACCCAGCAAAGTAGTAGCCTCTTGGAAAAGGTAAACAATTCAGAAGAATGTTGGAGTGATTAGTTGGTGGGGTACTAATCCACCCTGGTGTACAGAGTCTGTGTATGTAGCTGCTGAAATTCAGAGTGACCTGGTAAAAAAAAGTTGAAGTTGGCTCAACATTACCAGAAAGAAATCATTTGGCGACGGCAACACACTCGCTTTGGTCAATCAGATTACATGCAATACTTTCTACTGTTGCATTGGAGGATGAAATATTTTTAACTCTCCAATATTTATACTGTTTTGTTTCAGTCTCGTGGATCTATTCCTCAAACTGGACTTCATTGATCATATTTCATTGTCTCAGCGCTTATATCTGAAGAAATACACATGCAATACAAGATGCTGTTTTAAGTCTGAACAGGCCTCCTTCTATCTAACTCCACTCTTATAGTGTTCCTGAAAACGCAATTAGAATAAATAAATGTACTTCTTTCAAAGTGTTATCTATATTTTTCTGCTTATTTATTAAGCGAGTGAATGGGGCCCATAAGCCTGAGAGGCATTTAAAAATAGCTCCACTCTTGGCACACGCTTGTAAAAACTGCCCTAATTAAGATCAAGAGTGTTTTTGGCAGAATGGATTATCCAATGACTTATTTTATTTATTAATGCAGAAAAGCCCACCCCCTCCTATCCCCCATCGCTCTCCTCCGCCTTACCTCTGTACTGCGGGCGGAGGGCTCGGTTGTTGGGGCAGTCGCGGCCCTGCTTGCTGAAGTTGATGTTGGTCCGGATGCAGCGCTGCAACAGGGGCTGGGTGGGCCGGGTGTTGTCGCTCATACTCATGAAGATCTTGTAGGGCTCGTTCTGGCTGAGGAGGCGCAGGGAGTGCATCTGGTGGAGGGAGAGAGATGGAGAGATGGAGGCTGAGATTTGTCGAGCTCATTTAAAGTTCATGTTGTTCTGTTTAACCGTTGTGTTGTCCTCTCAGGTCAAATTGACCCCGTCTGTTTTGACTGTTCCTTCTTTCCTTCCTTCCGTCTGTCCTTACACCCTCGGTCCTTCTCTCTTTCTTTCCTTCCTCTCTCTTTCCTCCCTTTCTTCCTCCATCCCCCTTTCTTCCTTCCGTCTGTCCTGCCTGCCTTCCTTTCTTTCCTCCCTCCCTCTTTCTCTTTCTTTCCTCCCTCCTACCTTCCTTCCTTCTTTCCTCCATCTTTCCTTTCCTCCTTTCCTCCCTCCCCCTCCCTTCTAGCTTCCTTCCTCCCTCCCTCCCTACTTTCCTTCCTCCATCCTTCCTCCCTCCCTCTTTCCTTCCTCCCTCCCTCCTACAGTACCTTCCTTCCTTCCTTCCTTCCTTCCTTCCTCCCTCCCTCCCTCCCTTCTTCCTCCCTTCCTTCCTTCACTCGAGGACAACAGGAAGGTTAAATCACTGGGATGATTTAGTTCAGCTCAGTTTACTTAGAAAAGCAAACACTGTTACTTCCAGGTGTTGAAGCTGAATAAAGTCTACAGTGTAAAGCCTCACATTCAGGAGGTAATCTAGAGCCTCTTTCTTAAAATCTTTTGCAGGTTTTGGACACTCTGACTGTGTGGGCGTCTCCACCTGCTATTTTGGTTTATTTATGTGTAGCAGTCCGAGGTGCAAATTGCACTTCAGCGCCTCCAAAAAATAAACTCCTTTATTTCTGGAAACTCAACGTCTTACAGTAAACCATATTAACGTTTTCCTCATATGTGCTTTTTATATATGAGATAGATACAACTCAAAGAGGGAGATCTTTTAGATCACTTCATGTGTTATTCATAGATTCACTCCAACTCAACCAGACAGTCAAGCAGAGGTCACTTTTGAGTCAGACACACGGCTCTTCTTCTCATTTGGTTAAAATTTAATCTTCTTTTACAGTCCTACAGAGCATACTTAAAAAAGACTGTAATTTTTTAAATATATATGAAAATATATATTTCTAACTGTTTGATTTTCTTTTGTTTTTTCATATCCATATGGGCTTTTTCTTCTCTCTACACATTCATTGTCATTGTTATTTCTTGGGTGATATAATGTGTTGATTAACTAATACACTGTCAGTCAGTCAGTGGTCTCATAGCTCGGTAACAGCCGAGCCAATCACAGCGAAGCATGGCAACATCTCAACAAATAGAAAGACTCTTCTCCAGGAAATAAAGTTATTCTCTGGAAGTATCTAACGCTCACATTAGATCATAACCAATGAGACACACTGTAATGCATTTCAGTGATAAAACATGTTGTTCAAAAGTATATTTTAGAGAGATTTACAGTAAACAGTGTAAAATGTAATATGTGCAATGTGTGAAACTGTAAATTCGGAAATTCAACTTTTCTTTTCATTTCAGTCAAAACAACAAATAAACATCACAAATTGTCAAAAACTATTCATTCTAATGCAGATATTATTGACCCATTTATGGAATCGTGGTGGTTGGAATGACATGTAAGGGTTAACAAAGAGAGCAGGGAGAAGTGAGAGAGATATGAAAAGATGGACAGGGGAAAAGACTAAAGATGGACAGCCAAGGACGTTTGAGAATGGAGCAAAAACTGTACAGAAACTAAGTGAAAAAAAGGAAACATAAAGGAAAAAGAATGAAGAAGACGGAGACATTAGAGCAGGATGACAGATGAGTCGGAACAAAGGGCTAGTGTGTCTGAGAGCGAGAGTAAATAAAGAGTAAAGTAAATGGCAGCTGGTGTGTGGGAGTTGATTACACCGAGGCATGCAGGTGAGCGCTGCTATGGATTGTAATGTGCTGCACTTTGACAGCGAGCTTCCTGATTTGAAGAGAAAGGTTTGAACCAGAGTCATCCAGCTGCTCTTCAGTGACAAAAAAAGAAAAGGTTTGTGGTCAGAGGCCAGCTGCAACATGAAGTTTAGATTGATAGCTGTGTCATGAAAGCCATGTCCTTAAAAATAGTTTTAAAAGCAGCATCAGGTTTGTTAATGCAGTTGGTTTTATGTCTTGAAGATTGAAAATGTCAAATGGTGTAACCACAAAAATATTTTATCAACCTACTGCGTATTTAAGTGTACTGTATTCCATTACCTTTATTTACTATAAAAAGTTATAATGTAAGATCATGCCAAACTAGTTGATATGGTGTTTTGTTTAGAACCCTTTTTTAACCCTTACAAACTCTTCGGGTCAAATTTGATCCATTTTGACATTTGACAGCTGTAAAAAAAAAAAAAAAAAAAAGACTCCAAATTTCGTTCTTTTATTCTGAAATTTGATGACTTGTCCTAAATTGGCCCAAAATGCACAAAAATGAAAATATTTTAAAATGTTATACTTTTGTATTTTTGTCCATTGAGGCTGTTCTGGGTCAAATTTGAGCTGTATCTATCGACATGTGTTTTAGTGAAATGAATAGTTAATAGTTTTAACAACATAGTAGGATTTCTTTTTATGATGTAGCATTGAAGATTAATGGCTCTAATGGTTATACAATAAACCCTATCAGCCTATACCTGAGCAGTTTCATCACTTTACTTGAAGCACCCAATGACTATTTACAATAAGTTATAATCACATTATAATGCATTATAAAGAGTTTTAATAAATGACAACTATATAATTATAATAATACCCTTTGATTGTTGCAACAAAAACTGGTTAGCAAGGGACCAGCAATCATTAAGTATTATAATTCTAGACCTTAAGCCTTATGATAATTTATGAGTGTTTATAATGATAGTTATACATGTTTATAAGCCAATTATAATACATCATAAATATATGTATAGTGCATTATCTATGTGGTCATTGTCAGTGAGTTGTTAACAGTTATAACGCATTATAATACCTGACCTTATAAGTCATAATAAAATGTTTTATAGTGTGTTATGATTATTGTTGTAAAGCATTATTATCATTTATGAGTGTTAAAAAGTGTTTTTATAGTTACACCACTTAGACATTTTTGCCATAATCCTCTAATATATTCTCTCAAAATTGATTTAAAATAGAAATGTTATGTTGGGTCCACAAAAAACAACAACAATGTGTGCTGAGTTATTCATACATTTATTTTTACATTTTAACCTCTTTAAATTTGACTAAACCACATGGACAAAAATCATAGAAACATAAAGGAAGGAAGAGAGAGAAGTGTTTTTTTAGGACTACTGAGGCAAAAGCTGTTCTGTCTATACACACCACCTTTCATTACATTACTGCTACAACCCCGCTTCTTTTATCTAAACCACTTAGGGGAAAAAAGCAGATGCGTTCAGTTACGGGTTATGAAGTCGTAATTTGAAATTCAAAGCTGTTTGTGCCCCTGTGACGGCGAGGCAATTAGAGATTACATTTCTGGCTGGTCGACAGAACGCGAGCTGCTATTTCCCCCGCCTTACGCTTACACACGTAATCCGACGACGCACGTACCTGCATCTGTGTCACGTAGACCGGCTTGTTGATGAGGATCCACGTGGACGTCTCGTAGCAGGGAGGGATGGTGATGGAGCCCTCGTAGGTGATGTAGCGTGTGGTGTCGGGGTAAAGGTCGGCTATGTTTAGGCCCATCAATAGGAACGCATCATCTAGAAACACAGAGAGGTGTGTGAGTGTGTGTGTGTGTGCTTGATGTAGAATACTGTACCAGGGTATGTTTGGACTGATGATCAAGAATTAGAAAAAACAGAGCAGGGCTAGAGAGAGTGTGGGTTTGTGTGTGTGTATGTGTTCTTGTTTTAATCAGAGACATTTTTGGACAACCTGCACATCCCCATAGGGTCAAGTTTTAGGGTTTATGGTTAAGACTTGCCTCTTGTCTTGGTTTAAATTAGCATACATCTCCAGAGCTTTCATTCAAGTCAATGCAATGTCCTCCTAAGTGACTAAAACAAGTTTGGGAGTGTGTGATTATGTAGCTCTGCTATGTTTAGCCCCATTAACAGGAAGGAATTCTCCAGAGGGACAACTGACTTCTTCACAGCAGAGGCAGGAAAACAGATTTTGGCAATGTAACACTGATTTGTATGGAAATTAAGGAATGCATTCTCGCTGAAGGAAGACACTGGGAAAAAAACAAACTGGCGTGTGTATGTGTGTGTCTGAGGGTGTGTGTGTGATCTGTCATAGGCTACTTTCGGGGATAAATTTCAAATTAAGAATCAGTTAACCCTTTATTGGGAAAATAATTATATTTGGTAACTTCTGTAAATATCTCAAAATATCCTTCCTTCCTTCCTTCTTTCCTTCCTCCCTGCCTTCTTTCTTCCCTTCCTCTTTTCCTTTCTCCCTCCCTCGTTCCTTATTTCCTCCGTCCTTCTCTCCTCCCTTCCTTCTTTCCTTCCTCCGTCCTTCCTTCCATCTGTTCTTCCTCCCTCCCTCCTTCTCTCCTCCCTTCCTTTTTTCCTTCCTCCATCCCTCTTTCTTCTTCCTTCCTTCCTTCTTCCCTTCCTCCCCCCTCCTTCTCTCTTTCTTTCCTCCCCCCTACCTTCCTTCCTTCCTTCCATCCATCCTTCCTTCCTTCCTTCCTTCCTTCCTTCCTCCCTTCCTTTCAATGAGCGTCCTATAAAGGGTTAATTGGGGAAAATAACCAAGTCCCCAATTGAGAGAGAGCTGATTTGTGGGTCAGTGGTTAGGATTAGGGTTAGGGTAAGTCTCTAGGAAATGAATGTCCTCAAAAGTGACAGAGGACAACGTGTGTGTGTGTGTGTGTGTGTCTGTCTCTGTGTGTGTGTGTGTGTCTTAGTGTGAGCTTGTGAAATCTTCCATTATCAGGAATGAATTGAAAAAGAGAGAAAAAAGGAGGTGCATGCATGTGTGTATGTGTGGTTCTGGAGAGTGGTGGTGTTCTACTGGAGCAGATTTTGTCAGGACAAACGTCAACTATTTTCGGATGCATAATAAGTGTGTGTGCACTTGAGATGTCTTTGCAAGGTACAATTTAAAAAAAAGGAACAGTTGAATTCAGTCCAGTTTTTGGGAAATACTGTTATTTGCCTTCCTTGTGGAGAGTTAGATGATGAGATCGACACAATGGAAATAGGGACAAACAGCCAGCATGTCTAACAGAAGTGTACTTTGTGTAGTGTATCACTTTGTGTAGTGGAGTGTGACAGCCAGAGTGTTTTGGACAAAAGGAACAAAACCTAACCAAAGCTGCAGGCTGTATATAATCATCTCATATTACAGGGTGTACTATCATCTTTAACAATGAAACAGGTCATGTACAACAGATTTAAAATATTTCATTTAACTTCAAGAACCACATACTGTGCTGTGGATGTTCAAAGTAGTAGTATTACTTGTCTAGGGACAAAACAAAAGGGGGGAGACGGTATGTTTGTGTGTGTGTGTGTGTGTGTGTCTTACGTTTGTAGTTGATTCTGGTGATGGTGTCTCTATTGAGCATGCGGTTGAGGAAGGCGTTGGAGTTTTCAGAGAGCTAAGGGAGAGAGAGAGAGGGGGGGGATCAAATATTCATCACAAACCACAGTACAACACACACACACACACACACACACACACACACACACACACAATGCAGTGAACCACAAGTAACAAGTGACCTAAGGACTGAAACTTGTGAATTGAACTTGTTTTTTCCCTGTATTGCCATCCTTGCATTAGTATAATGACAATCCATAATACACAACTGATTACATTGTCTATATCTGCCACATGTTATGAGTTACATAACTGAAACATCAGATAAGGTCTTTACTAGATGTGTTTGTTGTAATTGGTCCTTCATTCTGTTCCACTGTATTCCCAACTGACCTTTATGAAGATGGAGACCACAGCGATGCCATGAGGGCTCTTAGCTGCCTCAGTGTAATTGGCATACAGGTCCTGGTTGTAATGGATCAGCTGGACCTGAAAGAGAGACACGAGACACATGACATGAAGCATTACAACATGAACGAGAGTGACTTCAGCACAACTCTTTATGGTTACTGTAACAAAGTTTTCATTTTCATTAAAACTACTATCAGAGGTCCTATCACACCTGAAATCCACACAGCAAATATAATCTGTGCGTCTTTACAAAGCATGTCCTCTTGAAAGCTTGTTGACATAGTGTCTACTTGCTTTACCTGACAGGCTAACCAATAACTAGTGCTGATCAGTCACATTAATAATAAGTCTTTCAGTTTGGTCTGTACAGGGACATTTACTTGTTCTCAGGGCTCATTTATTCAAAGAAAAGTTACTGAACTGGTGAACAAGATTGCTAAGTCTTAGTTACAACACAGCTAATAAGCTGGATGTTCTTTGCCTTTGGTCAATGGAGCAAGTTCACAGCAAATGAAATACAAAGTAATTACATTTTGCCATTTTAAATGCTAGTGTGTGTGACTAGACCTTAAGAATAGGATATAGAATTTAAAAGAAGTTTCTCTGTGCTGTCCGTATAATTGAGAAGCTACCTTTTGGAATCAACTGTATAGCACTGTTTGTTCAAATGCCTATAAAACAACATTATTATTACATTTGAATTATGACTCAATCAGGAGTCAAAAGGCAAAAGTGTCATGTTTGTAGCAATGTATAACCTCTTTATCAACTTTCCTGTTTTGGTTCACTCTCATGGCTCTCATACATGCTACCTGTGGCTGTTGCAAATTTGCTACTTTCTTCTCTAAAAGTCTATCCACCTTCTGCTGCTTATCTGGATCAGGCTAGTGGGTGGTAGAAGCTAGGTTGACATCCTTCTACCTAGCCACAACCCAACAACTCTTTGTGGTGGACCAGGACCTTCCCAGACCAGATGGGATAGTTAACCTCTCAAGAGTATTTTGGTTCTACCCTGGATTCTCCTCCCAGTTAGATGTAACCAGAAACACTTTAAAAGCTATTCTTCAAGGAGGCGTCTATTTCTGATACCTGAACCACCGTAAGTGGTTATACTCTGATGTCTCAGTTCTTATCTTTCATAGTGAGCCCAGCCACCCTTCAAAGGAAACTTATTTTGACTGCTTTTGTCCATGATCTCATTCATTCATGACTACATTCATCCGCCACCACAATAGTTGTGCCTCCTACAGATCTAGAACCACAAACCAAATCTGCCTAACGAGAGAGAGAGAGGTATTACAAACGTTGACAGATTCCTTTTAACATCCTTACACTGTGGTGAGATTACAGTATCGACAGAAAAGCTCAGAGAATATCCACAGAGGCCCAAACTCCACAGAGACAAGAAAACATTTGCTGTTCCAATTTTGACAACTTAGTTTGAATTCATTTCCAGGTGGATAACAAGCTTTGAGGTGAGCTTTGAGAACAGGATTGCTCACATGAAAAGTTTACCTCTTAATGAGAGATGACTGTTACACAATAATGTACTCTGTGAGTGCCTGTGTGTATTTCTGTACACTGTAACTAAATCCCATAATAAGGTATCAAAACTGCTCTTACCAGCCTGTTAGTATTCTATGCTATGTTGCTAATGCAGATGTGTTGAGGCATGAGTGTGTTTTTTTATATGTCATCTCTGTCTTGCATCTCACCTCTCCAGGAAAGCCCTGTCCGTTGAGGAGGTGCTCTGAACCCTGGGAGTCTTCACTCCCAAAGTGGAGGCGGACTTCCTCCAGCCTGTAGCTGTAACCCAGCGGGCCGCCTGAGATGTTCACCAGGTGGGCTTTGTCTGGCCTCAGGGAGACATGCTTCCCTGTGTTGTACATGGTGCCTCCCATCTACAAAGAAAGAGACAGAGAGGAATGGGTGTTAATGATAGGACGGCTGTAATTTTAAAACTACTCTGATACCACTGCAACGGACTGATAACTGTGTTGTGCGTTATAAAGATGGGTTCCTGAGCGATATCATTGTGAGATGTGCATACACATGGGGGTAGAAAACAATTTGGTATATCTGAGCGCTAATGGTGAGATCAATATCAGGGGTTGTTTTTTTGCCTTATACTGCACCAGTCACGGAAGATTGATGATAAATGTTTACTATCCAAAGAAGGCAGAGTGCTGAATTTTCTGTTAGCATCTTGTCTGGTTAGAGCTCTGTATTTTAAAATGGTGGTAGATAGAGAACAGTGATGCATTTTTAGTCGAAAGGCTACATCCCCAAACTACGATTAACATTTTATAGGGTGATTCAGAATATAAGGAAAACAACTTTCTTAAACACATCAGTAGAATTAGTCGTTTTGATCAGTCTTGTCAGGGATGCAAGAAGCAATATTGCTGAAATAAAAGGAGAATTATTTTGGTTATAAGTTTAATGTTTATGACCTCATTGTGTTCAACTGGAATGTCCCTCTCAATGGATACAGCAAAAGATCAGTGAATGTCTGTTTCTAAGCTGGGTCTCAGCTTCAGTTTGGAAAGTGATTGCTTGACTGACTTAGTTGTCATTGGCAAAGTAACATAGGTATTGAGGAGTTTTGGCAGACTGTGTCCACATCATTTTCTTTAAAGCAGCATATCTTGGATGTTGCTGGAAAGGAGAGCACAGGAAGAATGGAACACCTTTAGTTTAGTGACTAATACTGTCTTCCTCCATGTCATAGAATTGGCAAACATCCTTGAAAGATGGAGAAGCTCTGTCATTTGTCATACCTTTCCGGTAATTTGCAGTGGTAGAGCACTTGACATACAACAATAGAACTGCAATAGTGGGGTACATTTATATCCTGTCAAAGGAAGTATTTTTCACTTATCTGTATTTGTTTGGCATTGGTAAGGTTCTCTTCTAGATTTCATGACAGGATACATTTTTAAAACATTTTAACATTGCTAGGCACAGATTCAAGTTCTACTGGGCGTCCCTTGAATTGCTAATGGCTAAAAAAAAACTTGCCTTTGCTGCCTGTAGTTGATTTTTGCCGATCCCTTTGTATTGTCTTCACTTTTCTGTCTCTTCTTGGCATTCTCTAGTCATAAGGTAATGCTAATCTGCCTCTCTACAAATTCAAGTTAATCCAAGCTCAATGGTTGTAAACACAGTTTTATCAAAGAACACTCACCCCATTACAACAGCATCATAGGGCACGGCATTATCTACTCGTCATTTAAAGGGCACATCATGTTTTCTCACTTTTGGGGCTTCTTTACAGTGAAGGAAAAAGGGCATCTATGAGGACACTTCATCCTGATTTACCCATAACTACACAGTCATTAAAGAACTTTGGTATGTTTTCACCTTTGTATGCACCTTAGAGGGCACTTTATCATACTGTGGGTGCACCTTAGAAGGTATTACAAATATTCCATTTCACATGGAAATATGTCACAACTCAGAAGCTAATGACACACCAACTTCTATTTCATGGGGTATTTTATGCATCCATGGAACCAACCAGTGGTGGGGGGAAAAGGGAATCATTTGAACTTTATGCAAATGTGGACTACATTTCCTTGGATCTGATGCAGTGAAACTGATGAAGTGGTTTGGTGCTGGACCAGGATGCTACAGGAGGATGTCCATGGAGAAGAGAATAATAATTGCTGTTTCACAAACTCCACCACATACGTCCCTCCTGGACTACTGGGACAAAGACAAATGAAATGAGGAAGGTAGAACATATATACACCCAGATATGAAACAATGACCCAAACAAAGCGTACTGCAGCCATGGAAGCAACAAACTGGATCAACTGAGATTGACTCCACCCGACCTAAAAACCTGCGTGAGCAAGAGTGAGGGGAGAAAACTCAACAATATTTTGAATTTGGACTGCTATACCCATTTTAAAGGCTTGCTGTCAGTCTTACATACATCTCCTTTAAGAAAACATTAGAGCGTAGAAACCATGCACTGAAAATACATACAACTTCTGAACACTTTTACTCAAAGTGCTGTAATGAACACTTTTTATTTTTAACATAGGTTGCCCTCCGCTCCAGTAGCACCATTGCCCAGTTGCAGAACAATACCAGCGCTGTCTACTACCTAAATGACTACCTAAGACTGGAAGAGAATATAAAAAAGTGGGATGTGCTGTGGTGTATGACTTGGTTTGCCACAACCTCTTTTTAAAATGTCTTTCATGGAGGCTTTAGTGAGTTGATTTCCTCGGCCTAATTATGGTACAAGAGGACCGTTCTGCTTCACTTGTTCCTCTGATATTACTTCTGTTATGCTAAAATATAAAATCAACTAAAGCAAGGGGAAATATATGCTGTAGGCAGGGCAAAAGAACTGTTGAGTGACAATTTGCTTGGTAGAGTGTTTTTTTTCATGTTAATTCAAGTACTGTAAATGAAGGAGGAATATAATGGGCTCACAACATCTCAATCAATATGTTTATAAGTTTAAGGTTTTATTATCATGTACTTGATAACAATGCCAGTAATGAAATTCTCAGACTCAACCCAACTTTACAGAACAGGTGAGATAAGTCAAATAGTAATGTCAGTAACCACAAAAAGGCATATCATTTAAATAAATAAATAAATAGGTAAAGGGAAGTAAGTACAAATTAAGCATAGTCATTATTATAATAGAAACAGTATTTGCATGGTAAATATAAGGACTGAAGTCCAGAGAAGCAGTGTAGTGTGAATAATATAAAATGTAATCAAATATAATAAGAACAATAATGGTAGTGGTCAACTTAAATAGTGGTATCATAATTGAATGCTAACCCTAACCATGGTACTGATTTTCTGTAGTCCTATTGTAGAGCCTGCTTCACCCACAGACAAAAAAACAACCAACAAACCAAACAAACAAAAAAGAAAGAAGAAATATGTTTGACACCCTTTGTGACGAAGATGTTGGGAGATTTTTATCTGTAAAAATGCATTTATTTATTCAGAATTTCAATGCAAATCTACTGGGAATTGAGATCCTGGTAGGATCAAAAGACCCAACTTCACTGTAGAAAAACAAAGTTGACGCAGTGTTTCCACAAAAGGTTAGAGCCACAGTAGCTAATGATTTCTTTGGATGTGCCTTTGCTTGATTGACAGGACTCTCAGCCCTCACCTCCATACAGATTCAGTACCATTATATGTATGCCACATCCTTATTTTTCTGTGCTGGATTGAGTGTATCTAATGTCTTGTTTACTGTGTCTCCCTCAACTACCCTTTGTATTCAATGCAGGGTCTTCATGTCTTGCTTTGTCCTGTTATTAAAAGACAAAGTTTCCGTATATTTATTGTCAAAAACAAATAGTGATTCTGTTTGTGAGGATTAAAACGGCTATTCCTGTTGCTCATATGGCCCCAGAGCCACTTGTTGTCAGTTCCTCACAATGCCCCCCGGCAACACATAAAGCATTAATGCTCTTTACCCGCATTGCCAACCATATTCATCATACATATTATATGACATTTGCTGCATTCACATATTCATTACTGCTGTTTGTATATAATAAATGAGGAGAAAGCGCTCAGCCCCAGTTTAATTGTGGTATGCCACTGCTGAGGTAGTATGAAATTAAGACATTACTCACCAGCCTGGAATCAATTGGCAGCATAATCCTTAACGAAAAGCACAACATTATTTTAAAAGGAGGCTAAGGATTTAGAATCTAAAAATGATTTTCACCCTTCTACGTCATTCAACCATGGGTTCAGTTACAAGCAGCACAGAGGCAAGCGCTTTCCTGTGACGTACTTAATAGTAGGCTATAGACAAGTTTTTTTTTTAAAGAAGATTTTGCCTCACGCAAGAACATTTTCATATTCTTATCCTAAGCCTCTCCTATTTTTTTTCATAGAGCTCACTCATAAGAATGTTTCAATAAGAGGGATGCAACAAAACCTTTGACCTGAAAACTATTTCCAGAAAATACAACAGTTAGCTAAACTGCTCCACTGAATAGCTATTGTCCAGTCAGACAATGCGTAAGAGCGATTCTCTGTATACAAAGAGTTTGGAAGGTCATGGGTTTTTTTCGTAGCCTTGCCAAAACCAAAAATACAAGAGTTAATGGATGGATTTGGACAGTCTGCTCTAAAATCAAATGTTAGCATGTTCATGCTGCTACCTACAGTAGTTTTTTTAATTTATTTTTTTACAACATTCATTTGTAGTGTTTCAGGTTATGTTTGAAGATAGCATATCCACTGTGAAGTATATCAGCACTGTGATGAAGCTGCTCCTGGATGCTACTACTACATTAGAGTTCACAGTAATGTTAGCAGCCTGCTACCAGTTAGCTTACCAGTCCTGCTTTTTGTTCAACATGGAGAAGTAACACTCCAAAAAACATTTTATCCAGGCTATTGTTGCATTTGCAAAAATACATTGGTTAGTCTTTAATCTAAAAACCTTTATAGCACTAAAACTTGAAACTTGCTTGGCAGTATGAGCAATGTAGCACAAATGTTTACTGTTCAAAAATTTAAGTTTGCTTTTGTCTATCTCTCTCTAGAATCATCCATTAATATTGTTTTGGAGATTACTTAGAAATTTGACAGTTAATCTGCCACAGTATAAACTTTTTATGTGTTGTGTGAAAATGATGTAAAGTTGAACTCATATGTAACCATGCTGTGAGGCTTGTGTTCCTGTCTATATGTTCATGCTGCTACTAATAGTAGTGTACTCCTACACAGAATTATGCTCTGTTTCTTGTTCAGGGAAACAACCAGCTCAAGGAGCACTCTGTCAGTTTGGCAGTTACAGTACCTAACCTTAAAAGCTAGTTTTGCCCGTCTGTGTGGCAGTTTCGTGCCAAGTGTTGGGCATACAGTGCACAGGTGGGAGGAGAGAGACACACAGATGGGAGGTTCATTCAAATGAAGGAGCTCTAAGCCAGTTTTTGTTATTCTGGTTGAAAAAAGGTTCTGCTGAGACAATAGACATCTAACAACCATGTTTGTTTCTGGCACAACATGACTCCATTGTTAATCAAGTAATTTTACAACAAGTTTATGATGTTTGAACCAGCTGATGTGTTTAAATCTACGTCAGAAATAACATTCAAAGTTGTGTGAATGTGTGTGTGTGTTATGTTAAACTAATTTGGGCGATTCTTTCAATATCTGTTGTCCAGAGCTGCTGATACTGCATGAGAAGCTTCTCCCTCACTTGAAATCCCTTCAGCATTTGAAGGCAGCAGGACTGATATGTAAATAAATCAGCAGCTTTTGATCTGAATAGTGCCACACCAGAGCGCAGAGTCATTACACACACTGTGGTCCACTGTGTTTACCTCCATTATATCATGTGCAGATGACACCCAGCTGCTACAAACCACACAAGCACACATCAAACTGGTACACTATAACTCCATATTCTGCTTGTTAAGTGGGAGATGTCTGATTTCAGAAGCCTCTTCATCCTGTGTGTCATGACCTCCTTTCCAACTCTTTTTTAATTTTGCATTTTGTTTGTTTATCACTATATAGCCTCCCACATGATGTCCTGAACCGTCTGATGTTACACTGCCAAGTGAGGAGCTGTTGGAGAGAGAATTTCATATGGGGGAAAAAAATATCAATTTTACATCATGTTTGTGTGGAGTATTTGTGGACAAAGACAGACTATCTGATTCATATAGCAGTCCTGGACTACTTGTCTACTCTTCATTAGTAGGTTAAAATGTTAAAAATGTATCTATTTATTCAAGTGCTTCTTGTTTGAGGAGCAAAAAGCCCCAATCACTTCAAACTGTGAAAATCAGGACAGTATATGACTTATTCAGTATCAAGAAGCAACAGCTACAGCTATAATGAAAGTAGAATATCATTATAAACACCAGATATTCTGTGAATGTTTTTTTTACCTTAAATTCTTAAACACTGCATTTGAAGAACAGCTGCTCCTACAGATGAGCAGCACAGAAGTTAAGACCTCAAGTGATATCTACATCTTTTAATAATACAGCATTCGATGGCGGAGTTGTTGCACAGCAGGTGGGATTTGCCAAAGGCATACGGGAGCTCCCTGCACTGGATTAAGGAAAACAAATCAAACACACTCAAAGTAATTGAGTACAAATAGATTAAAGCTGTTTGATGTGTGGTCTAAGAAAACCAAACCAGCATGAGGCAAATCTTCAAAGCCTCGGTCTGTTTTCTGTCAAGCATGATGGAATCAAATGTATGGAGAGAGAGAGAGAGGTAAGACTGAGGGACAGGAGAGTCGATACAGAGAAAGAGTCCAGACAGTAGGAAAGAGGAAGAGAATTATGAAAAAGTAGAAAATTGGAAGAATTGGAAGGTTGGGAAAGAAAAATGTGACACAAATGAAGAAGACTGAATTCAGGTATTGAAAATGAAAGAACTGCAAAAGAATGAGAATACGGGAAAATGAGAAGATGAGGTGTGGATGGAAAAGAGACTACAGTGAAAGGCGGAGACGATGGAGAAAGCATTAATAATGGCAAAGATGTAACAGAAGAAAAGGAGAGCTGTGATGGCTGAGTGGTTAAAGCACTGGACATGAAATGAGTTCTGATCTAATGAGGATTCCCTGAAGGCTCAAATCCTGCTGGCGAAGAGGTGAAATGGAGCAACTATAGATGTTTGTCTCTCTTCATCTGTAAATTCTCTGATTGAAGTGCTCATCATGAGATTTCAGCCCCATCAGCCATTTTTGCATAGTGGGTCATTGTACAGTAGCTTACACTGGATGAGATTATTAACTAAATGGATAAAATGATCAAGGTTGCGGGTTGGTTCCAGCCCAAACCAAGATGTAAGTTTTCATCATATAAGAGTGTTCATGTTTCTCCAGTTTTTAGGATGAAATCTCTAGGACTAGTTCATTCAAATATGATGGCAAATTCGGCATTAAAATCAATATTTTGATTCAAAATGGCCGACTTCCTGTTGGTGTTAGGGTATGTGTCCAAGAGACTTTTTGGTGCGTCTTGACATGATGAACATGTGTACCGAGTTTCGTTTCTCTATGTCAATCTGTGGCGAGGGGCTCGATTTTATTGATTTTGCAGGGGGCGCTAGAAAGCCATTTTGCCACGCCCAATTATGCAAACCATAAAATATCATTCAATATTGATTAAATTAAAAAAAATTAAACAAAACTTTAAGGTATCTCCAAAGTTCTTACAAATTGAATTTCTGCATCAAGTTTCATGACAGTTCATCCAACAGATGTTTAGACAAAGTAGAGGAAAAGTGGGAGAGTCACTCTCATTGGCTACATCTTTTGGGAACCATGTAACATGTGTGTCAATCCATTTAATACAGGCATGTCCAAGTTATTCCATAAAGGGCCGTGTGCCTGCAGATTTTTGTTCCAATCAGTGAAGAGCACATAATTCAACCAATCAACTGTGTGAAGACGTAGATCAGTTGATTAAATGAGTAAAGGTGTGCTCCTGTTTGGTTGGAATGAAAACCTGCAGTCACATGACCCTTTATGGAATAGTCTGGACAGCCCTGATTTAATAGATGTTGAGACTTGATAAGTGGATAAGTGACCAGGTTGGTGGTGCTAGATGAAAAGTCATAGGATCACCAAAATCATTAGGATTCATCCTCTGAGGACTCTGAATATCTCAATCAAATTACATGGCAATCCATTGAATGGTTGTCAACACATTTTCATTAAATTCCAAAAGTGTCAATCTCACAGTGGTACTGGACAAAATCACCAAAGTTACACGCCTGGTGTAAGACACCTATAGAGCTAGATTCATGAGAGGTCAGAGACCTGTGCACTGTGCTTTTATTGATTTGTTTTTTTCATTAATTTAGTTCCTTCTGCTAGCGTTCCCTGTGCCACTACAATTCTGTCTGTACTACCCAGCAGCCAGCTGAGGTCACATTTTATTGGCCTACGGGTCAGGTCATAGGCTAATGGGACACATCAGGTCAGGAACTGATGTGGAGATAATTGCAGGCTTCATTCCAGTGCTCCCATATTTTAAACTTGTTTGAAAATGTTTTTAATGACATGTCTTATTTTTCTGTGCATATAAGATGGATAATTGTCCTTGTTAATGATGCCTGTTTGACTTTGTTTTTTTTCTGCATTTCACACCTCATCTGAATTTTAAAACCATGAACATTCAATACTTGTACAATTAAGAAGTATTCACAATTAAATGACAAAAACCCATGCACTCCAGGACGACACATACAGCAGTGACCCGTGTTTACCACCAGCCACATCTGCTAGTCCAGAGGCTCATGCCTCTCAATGTAAAATTCAAAAATGCACTCAACAAGGTGCTTAATGTCTGCAGCTAAATAACTGGCACTGCACAGGATCAGCACTTTGCAGGATTTCTACACCAAACAGTGATATAAGAAAGCAGAATCCACTGAATCAACAGTTTCACTTTGTGCCATCTGGTCCCCTCCTCAGACTTCCACTAGCTAATACCAACAGATATAAACACGCTGTCATATAGGAGAAAAAGGAATCCATTTGCATAATGGATTCACTCTTGATTTAATGTGTTTATGTGTCCTGTGTTTAATGTGTGCGTGCCACCACCGCTTAGTTAATTGCTCCAGACTGGGGACACATTTTTGTTTGATTGATAGTCTATGCCTTCCAAAACCCTGTTAAAAAAAGTTAAATGATGACAGCACTATGTTTAAGATTTGGGGAAGTTTAGGCACACAAATCACTGGTTAGGAGACCTTCATTGTCATAGTTACAACAACCAGTTTTAAAAAATAATGCTGACTTTCATTTTTACACAAACAGCGTTCTCTTGTGTTACAATCTGATATTATGTTGATCCATCCATCCATCCTGACCTCCCTCCTACGTGGACTTGTCGCTATGTAATAACGTCATCATGGCTGAATCTACCATATGGGCAATCTGGGAAAGTGTCCAGGGGCTCTTGAGCAGAAAGGCGTCCTCAATGGGAGAAAAAAATGTGAATGCGCTGGACCCGATCTTTTGATGTTGATAATAATGGTCAATGTAAGAAACCTAGTATGTCCTAAGAAAATATGGAGTTACAAGGTTTCTAATCGACAGCTGGGTTATCCAATCAGAATAAAATAAAAGTTGTTTGGGGAACATGAGCTTCAGTGCCAAGGGGCACCTGGGGGTCCTAATGCAGCTTTGAATGTCATTTGATATTATCCTTTTCTCCAATCATAATTACTATGGCCACTAGAGGGCCTCTGTCACGTGAACATAAATACAGCATATAGTATTTGGGTGCATTAGTTATTGATCCTGCCAGTATGACAGTGAAACATTCACAGGTGCGTGACATTGAGTAAATATTATATTAACATTATTTTAATGGCGTGCATGTTTTGTTTAGTTTTTAGCGAACCCAATGTTAATGAATATGACAGTAAGCCATATGACTGCTGTTGATTTATTTCACTGGAGAAACTGGCAGGTTTCACCTTCAAATAGAATTGTAAAGAAGCACAGGAGAGAAAAGAATACGAGAGACCAAAAAAAGAATCGGGGCAGAGAGGAAGACACTAAAATACACAATGAGAGAAAAAATCAAGGTCGACTTGTGTTTCCCAGTAAAGTCATTTGTCAAAAGAATAACACAATTTGCTCAGTTAAACTTATAACTTTTTTCTGCTTTGGAGGGTTGAATTTGCAATTAGTGAAGATGTATGACTTGGGCATTCAGAGGGAAATGAGCCCGATACAAGAATAGAAAGAATTCCCACCTCCACAGAGCTGGACAGACTATCATCATGATATATACATAGATATATGTTATCATCATAACATGAAATAGAGAGAACTGATGGGAGACAGAAGAAATGTCATTTATACCAATGTCATGGATTATTATTTTAACTAGATATCAAAAAGAGAGGGAGCTGCATACCATTAGTCCAGCGCACCATTAAAGACAAATAGATGCAGATAAAGACAGAGATTCAGGAATTAATCAGTCAATTAGACACCCAGCAGAAACAAGACCCAAAAAAACAGCACAGACAGGTAGAATAATATAATGAGGAGAACATATTTAAAACTTTGATGGAAAGAGAATTTGGCACAAATTAGTCAAACTTTAATGATTGACAGAGGGAAATAGGTTGAGGGGAGAGTTGGTGGTGAAACATTTTTGGACGGATAGAGAAATGGGTTTGGAAAAGCATCGGCTCCTTTGAGAAACAGTAAAGGAAATGAAATGCTAATATTTAAAAGAGGAGACGTGATCGGTCCCACCTGGGCCTGGGCTGTAATAGGCCACTGCATAATGCATGTAACCCAATGAGCACACAGCGAGGGCCAAGTTTTAATTTAAGTCCTCTGCTCTGTCCGTATCTATTAGAGACAAGCTCTCTGGCTATCCTTCTGTTGACACTGTGGGCTTAATTATCACGCTGGAGGACGGTGAGTAGAAAGCTCTGCTTTGCTTGCTCTTTCACAGCATTGTGCTGCTAGATTTTCAACCACTCTCCCCCCTCAAGGATCTCTGCTATGCACTTGTGATGAAGAGACACCACCCTGCAGGGCTGAGCATCTTTTACCAGGATAATCACCACTCCAAAAAGATGTTCACTGCTGCTTTTTTCAGATATTCTGTATTTGTGATTTGAAGTGCCAAAATCCTATCGCGTTAAATTACCGTGTTAACCCGGATTCTACATACGCTCATTCAAGCTAAGGACGTGCTCATGGGATTACCGTTTGAAATGTCAGATGGATTTCAGCAGACCTTTTTTTGCAGTGAAAATTGGAAGATCCTAAACTAGATGTGAAAATACTACATCATGCTTTCAGAAGTCACTCGTGTCATTCTCTATCTTAGTTATTTTTGAGCACACAGTGTGTAATTTTGTGAGGAGATACTGACATTGGAAGGGAACACACACCTGGAGGTGAAGTTATGCAATTTGAAAATTCCTTAATCTGAATTGGGGAGTTCTGCTTCTAGATCAACTCTTTGGAGATTGTCTTTGTAGGTTTTCATCAATCTATTCAGACTGTATAATCAGCACTGCTCCCAGCAAACCACACACACGTCCTACCTGGAAAAATGGACAAACTGCACTTTTTAATATACACTATTGTGCAATATCAGTATTTCAGTTGTACCATTACTCTTAGTTCAACTATAGTTCAATGTAGTTTTTCATTTTAAAATCTGTGCAATATCAGCATCAGACTCATATAAGCATATAGGCATATTATCATTTGACAACACCAATATTACTCTTGTATATAATGTTACTATATTTTGACTATATGTTTGTGTATTTACTTATTATTTATTGTTCTTTATTCTTTTTATTGATACTCTTGCTATTTGTGTTATCCACTTTACTGCTTTAATGCTGTAAATCTCCCCATTGTGGGACTAATAAAAGAATATCCTATCTTATTGTATCATATCGTATCGTATCGTATCGTATCATCGCATCATATCATATCTTATCTTATCTATTACACTGACTTCCAAAATCAACACATTAACTTCCAGATCTATTATGTTCTTGATTAACTACACAGACCCATATTAGTTTTCGAGGCTTTTGCTTGTGCAGTACTGGAACATACTGGAAATCAAGCTTCTTTGTGCATATGTGCAGTTTCCTAATTGGTTTAAGTAGTTGGTCTGTTTCCTATGGAGTGCTGAACAATTGGGAAAAAATATTTAATTGTGATTATTTTGACTGATATTGCAATTACAAATGTGATTTATGATATTAGAGGGAATCATAACATTACCATGATTATTCTCATTGAAAATACAAAATGATTATGGTGGGATTTTTGTGGGGGTATGTACCAAATAAAAATGTCTTCTTAAATCTGTAGGATATGATGTGTAGGCCAGAACATCTCTGCAGCACGATAATACTTCATTTAAAATAGTAATTGACACACATTTTGCCTTTAATGATTATTTGCTTATGATTTCAAAATAGCAATAAGCCATATTACAATTCCAATAAGATTTAAATTAATTGTTTAGCCCTACTATGGAAATAAGTCGAGGTTTTTCAAATCTAGTATACTGACTTCCACAAACATTAGTCAACTTCCCAATCCAATAGGTTTCCAATTTCATAGTTCAACATAGAGATTTCGGAGGTTGGTACATTAGCTCTGGAAGTCAGTATATTCTTTTTGAAAGCAAAACTTTTCAGGTTTTTCAATGTGCACAAATGTGTTTTTTTGTCCACTTAGGAGCAGCACAACATGCTGTAAACCCAACACTGACACCTTATAAAGTGGATATGGAGAAGATTTTTAGATTTCATTGGCTTGTTTACACCTTCAGCAGACATGGGCTGTATCCAAAATCACTTCCTATTTACTATACAGTACACTATACCTCCATCATTTTATTTGAGTGTACAAATGCTGAGTAGTAAACATATCCACTATATACTGTAGTGTCCTCAAATATTCTACAATGGACAGAAAAAAGTAGTGTCCATGGCATGTACACTATTTTCTACAATGCACTGCTCCACATTTTAAAACTACTGTCACACAACTCTACAGTTGATGGTGACTACACAAAATGACAATGATTACTTAAGGCCCATGTAGGCTCAATGTTAAATACGGATCCAGATACAGATGGAGTCTTCTTTCTGTGCTCTGCGTATTTCTGCACGTTTCCATAAAGCTTACGGATACGGACCAAACGGAGCAATACCACCGGAAACCGTGGGGGGGCAGTGTTGCTGTCACTACCATAGACTGTATGGTCACTACCCGATACGTAACTCTAGTGAGACACGAAGAAGAAATAACAATGGAGGAACTTTTTGAGGAAAGGTTGTGCGAGTTGCTTAGAGACTTTAAACATATGGTTTTTGTCTTTTATGCAAGAGGAACATTATCAATATCTCCTCCACAGTCGCCATGTTTGTTTTTGAGTTTGTTGTTGTCATAAACTTTTGACTCTGGGCTGCCCCCTTGTGGATGTATTGGTTAACATCCATGCCAACGTAAAGAGCGCATGGATGTGAGCAGTGATGGTAACATCGTTTGAAAAGAACGGATACATTTTCGTACGTATGTTGGGCATAAATGGGCCTTTAGTCTCTTGATTAGAAGACTGCGCTCCCAGCATGCAGGTCTACTTGTGGTTCCTAATATCTCTAAAAGTAGAACAGGAGGTAGAGCCTTCAGCTATCAGGCTCCTCTCCTGTGGAACCATCTTCCAGATTTGGTCCGGGGGGCAGACACCCTCCCTACATTTAAGAGTAGGCTTAAAACTTTCCTTTTTGATAAAGCTTATAGTTAGGGCTGTTTGAGCTCTTAACTTATGCTGCCATAGGCTTAGATTGCCGGGGGACCCCCACCCCCATGATGCACTGGGCCTCTCTCTCCTCCTCCCTCTCTCTCTCTCTATCTATCCATCTATATTCATTAACACTCATGTTCTATTAATGTATTCAATAACCTAAACTTCTTCCCCGGAGTTGTCTTTCTGGTTCCTGGTTTCTGGCTCTGCTTTCTGGTCTTACAGGTAATCTGGGCCTGTAGACGTCCGGATGACGGATTCCAGTCCCGGACCTTCTGGCTCCATTGTTGATTTTCATTGTGCTTCTCTCCTCTATCCTTCCTTTCTCTCCTCTCAACCCAACCGGCCGAGGCAGATGTCCGCCCACTTCTGAGTCTGGTTCTGAGGTTTCTTCCTGTTAAAAGGGAGTTTTTTCTCTCCACTGTTGCTCATGTGGGAATGTTGGGTCTCTTTAAAGTTAAAACCTGAAGAGTTCGGTTTAGAACCTGCTCTATGTGTAAAGTGCCTTGAGATAACTTTGTTGTGATTTGGCGCTATACAAATAAAGATTGATTGATTGATTGATTGATTTGCTGCTCACTATCGAGTGAAGTACTTGGCGTCTATTATATAGGTAGTAGTGAATAAGTGAATAATGGATGGATTTCAGACACAGATATGGAGTTGTGTTGTTTGATCTAATCTGATCTCCACCAACTTTCTAAAAATATCTTATTATAAAAGCTAGCTAGTTATTAACTTCATCATTACGCTGTTGGATGCTGGGTATTTAGCTCACAGTGGGCTTATCAGAGCTTTTCACACAAAGCTGTCACGAGCCACTAATTCAAATGAGATTCAAGTGTTTGTCACTAAAAAACCTTTTCATGTCATTATTTGATACACTTCATGTAAAAAGTGCCACTCATGGAAACATTTCTACATGAATCATCAATCTGATTATTGCTTTCAGAAGAGCAGTTGGCCACTGTGACCCTCAGCCAATGCCAGGCTATTAACATCTGCTTATTAGCTTCAAAAGGTTATAAATGTTCCAGCTCTTATTCATATCCAAAACAAATTCCCCATCTCCATCCAAATCCCTCATTAGACAGTAAGTACCGCCATCTTTTTAATTATCTTTATTTATTTGTTTATTTATTGGATGACTGAACCGCTGCGGCCATAATGAGCTCTGTTCTTTTTAATCTGCAGAATTTACATCATCAAATATTGGCCTTCCTTTTACATTTGCTCCTTTTTCATACAATTAATACAGCTCGGAGCTCTGAATTCACTGCATTTGGGTATTCATGGCCTTGAAAAGCTTCAAACAGCCTTTTTTTCCTCTACTCTGTTCAAAAGTGAATTTGCCTCGAGGGCTTTCAGTTGAAAGTTTATAGGTCAGTGGACTTTTTGGGTTATAGTCTCCCGGGTGTTTTGGTCTTTTTTGAACCCACTTATTGAAAATCACTTTATTTATTTTTAATGGCAGCAGATGTTTGAACTCACATAGCTGAGATGTTATGAGATCATAGATTTAGTCGCTTTAACCAATCAAACAGCCACAGACTTGTGCAAAAGCTAGAAAACTGGAAGCCAAGATTTCAGCACGAACACCTCGGAGCTATTTCAAAATGTAGTTCTGCTCATTATTTTCTTTTTTTCCTTCTACACTATAGTAGCTTCAGCTTGTCCACTGAAAAGTTGAATTTGCCATGTTCTCCAGGCATGACTGATTCCTAGTGACCATAGTTTACAGCAGAATTTAATTTGAGCAAAGAGAGCTAATATAAAGTTCATCACACCATGTCTGTTACAGTGAATGTGTTGTAACCATAAAAACTTTGTACCAAATAATTCAACTTGCTTAAAATGCTAAATTCTCAATAAAACACCACATCAACTAGTTTGGCATGATCTTACATTATAACTTTTTATATTAAAGCTAATGGAATACAATTGTTCTAAATATTACATTTAATCTGGAGAATCATGGAGATCAGGAACCATTTACGTTTTTAAAAATGAAGTAATTATTAGTATATTATATGATAATATACTAATATACTAGTATATTATATAATATTATACTAATATAAAGTCCACTTAAATACACTGTAGTTGGATAACATATTGAATATTTATCATTCTTTTGTGGTTACACCATTTGACATTTTCAGGAGCATTCAGTCTTACTTTTGGTTAAAAAAAAATGTGCAAATGTCATTTCAAATGATATAAAACCAACAAAAATACAAAATGTACATTTGAACAAACCTGATGCTGCTTTTAAAACTGTTATAACTTTTCCAGTGAAGCCAATGACCAGATCTACAGGCAGGGGCCAGGAACCCAGGGGCCAGGAACCCAGGGGCCCTTGATCAGTAAAAAAAAAAGTGTGTCCTTTTTTTTGTTTTTTTTGTCAGGCCCCACATAAATATGACCACAGTTTGACTCATTCTCTTGATGTTGATAGTTATAGTCACTGTCAGTAGCCTAGTATGTCCAGAACAACATATGGAGTTAGGTAAGGAACTCTAGCCCTAACCTGACAGCAGTGTTATCCAATCAGAATAATATAAAAGTAGTTTGGGTAGGGTTAGGGTTAGGGTGAAGCCTCCATAACTGATATACAAACAGATACTTAATGAGAAACCTTTTGACTGGTACTGTAACGGCATTCATTATTTAATGACATAAAACTTGTTATTTATATCCTTAATTAACATATGAGTGTAGCATTTATTACTTGTCTACACACATCATTTACAGACAGGTAAAAAAAAATGTTCATGAATGTGTTCAGAATACACTAAGACATGAAACTTGATGGTATACTTTGACCCATGTTGAAATTTGATATATTTTGGAGTTACATTATAGTGCAGGGTTGTTTTCAGGTGTATGTAGTAGTTAGTTGAACAAATATAAGAATAGAAGTAATGCACTGATTTACTCTGGAACTAAACTCAAAAAATAAGGCTGTATGAGCAGTCCCACAGAGAGCAGTCCAGTCATTTTTTGGTAAATGTAGTTCAGGTATCAGCTTTAAAAGCTAGGTGGTCAGTCCAGGAATGACAGCTGTCAAAAAAAACCCCACTGGTACTCTGTTTAAATCACTGACAGTGTGTAAAGATGGACAACATGACAGCTCTCCAAAAGTGAAGCCAAAATATCTCAGTTGTACCTCCGATGGCTGGATGCAGTACAGAAATACTACCGCTTCTATGTTAGATGGGACATGAGTCAAACTTACTGTCATTGTGTACGTTCCATTGCTCATTTTTCTGATAAGTTTGTTTTTAATCAATTAATTTAATCAGTTAGTAGATGATATTAAAAGGGGATGTAACGTCATGATTGACAGCAGCCCTCAAACCTCCGTCAGATGCTGCGGATGAGTCCAGTGAGTCCATACACTGATGTATGTTTTCACTTGACAACTGGTTTTGGATGGTTTATCTCTCCATCACAGCTCCTTGGTTTACTCAGCTGTCTGTCAAATGGAATGGGGGCGTGTCCCACAGACCATCATCCCACCCCCCACACTCTACTGTGCTGACTCTGGTTGCAAATGACGTCACATCCCAAACATGGCTTGATTTTGCATAGTGGTATGAAGTAAGGAGCCACAATACAAAGCTGCAGCCAAGGCTTTAAATAAGTAATATGACAGCAAGCGATGCAACAAGATCTGCCTTGAGTTTATGAATATTGTCTACTTTAGTATCATTTTGCTGCTGATGGCTCGTCGCTGATAATGGTCCCCCTGGAAACCTTTCCGTTTTCATCTAGTTTGCAGTTCGTTTCCCTATTTGCTTGTGTTGTGAATATTTGTAACATTGATGAAGGTGTTTTCTGAATTTGTAGGTGTTTTCTGAGTTTGCAGGTGTTTTGGCATTTGCATGTGTTATGACCCTTCTTGGCCACCGTAGTTACAAGCCTTCACAGGAAGAGATATATTTACAGAAACTGCTCATGCCTTGTGTATAATGGTGGGACCCAATGTGATATGTTTTCATGGGGCCCCAAAATCCTTGACTATTTTTATTTCTTATTGTTCATATTGCTTGGTTTTTACTTACTTATTATTTATTGTTCTTTATTTTTTTCTTTTTATTGCTCCTATTATTATGTGATCTTATTTTGTATGCCTTTATACCTGTTATATGCTTTTATATTGCTTTTTTCATTGCTCTTCTTTATAGAACTGCGTCTTCTTTTTAATATCTGTGTCTTTCATTTTATTTTTCTACTGTAAAGTACTTTAAACTGCATTTTATGTATGAAAGGTTCAATACAGAGTTCAGCATTATTATTATGACTGTTATTATTATTAGAGCCACTTCCAGTTTTCACCTAAGAAAATGAGTTAACACAAAAAAAAAAAAGAAAAATGAGTCTTAATGCTGACTGACTGACTGACTGACTGACTGACATGGAAATTATGCCTGTAAAACACATCATAATGGAAGCATAGCTAATTTAACATTAGTGGAAGTTCCGTTTGGCCTTAATCCATCAGAAAATGAAATAATAACTGCATTAACCTTACACACACACACACACACACACACACACACACACACACACACACACACACACACACACACACACACACACACACACACACACACACACACACACACACACACACACACACACACACAGAGAGAGATCAATTTGTGTCTATGACTTATTTTGTAATGTGACTCTTTATGCTGATAAGTTCTAAAGTTGTTGAAGGAGAGCATATGAGCGTGTGTGTGCGTGTGTTGTGTGTGTGTGTGTGCGTGCGTGCGTGCGTGTGTGATGTGTGTGTGTGCGTGGCAGAGAGAGGAAGACAGATCGGCTGTCCAAATGATTAATTCCCTGTTTGAATGACCCTTCGCTCACCTCTGTCTACTTCCATTTTCTCCCCTCGTTCATCTCCTCTCGTTCTCCTACCTCTCCTTTTTTTCCCCCCAGTTCTTTCTTCCAACCTCCTCCTGACTTGTTCTGTCTTGTCTTGTTCTCCACTTCACTCTTTTTTTCCTCCTCCCTCCCTCCCTAATCACTACCTCCTTTCTCTTTCTTTCATTTCCTCATTCTACTCGCTTCTCTCTTGACATTTTCTCTTGTCACTCCAGTCAAATTGATCCTTACCTGCCTCCTCCACTCTCCCCTCTGCTCTCTCCTCTCCTATCTCTCCTCCAGTTAAGTATAAAGTGGTGAAACATCCATCTTTTCTTGAAGGTTTCAACACTACTGACCATCTATATCAATATAAATATCATCAGTCTATCAATACGCTGAGGGATTTCTCTGGAAGACATTGTTCCTTTTTTTTCTGCACTTCATTGGATTTCTTACTATAATTGAAATCTCACTTTATCCACAGAACTGTGCATAACTAATTATAAAATGGTGTTTATTCTAATTTTCTGATGTTTTTCTTTCATAGTCATTCATGTGATAGTAAAACAACTAAGTACACTTGGTTCAAACACACACACACACACACACACACACACACACACACACACACACACATACACACATACACACACATGCTGCCAATTGTCTGATCTTCTCCCGCAGATAAAACTGTCCTGACTGATTCTGTCACCATGTTGGGAGATTTAAATAATGAATGAAGTTACAGCTGAGGCACATAGCTCAGTTTAGAGACTCTGATGTGTGAGGACTGCAGGTATGTAATAAACCCAAAAGGAAATAATCTTGCATGCAAGCAGATGTTGAAAATGAAAAGAACATCTGGATTTAATGTCACACAGATTACAATCGGTGACACGAACATGTGGCATTAACCTAATGTGTTGCAGTCCAAAATCACACTAAAGGTTGCTTCTTTTTTTTTTAGGGACATTTCAAACTGTAACAGACACAAAATTGCATAGAAAACTAATAAGGGTTAACCAACCTTGTACCTGCAGCCTAGATAGTCACGGGGCTCTGCAATAACTGTCTCACATTGTAATTTTTCCCAAAAGTTTTTGGTTGCTTTTTAATCTGCTCTTACTTTCATTTTTTAACTTCAAGGTCTTTGTATACTGTACATGTTCTTATTTATTTATGTATGTGTCTGTATGAGCTACTAGATACCTCAATTTCCCCAATGGGAATGAATAGAGTATCTATCTATATATGTATCTAAGTATCTGTGTATCTATCTATCTATGGCTGGATCTATCATATCTGGGCAATCTGGGTGCCTAGGGGCCCTTAAGCAGAAAGGGGCCCTAAATGATGGGATAAAAAAATGTCCACAGAAATATGACACAAGGCTTGACCCATTCTATTGATGTTGATAATTATGATCACTGTTGGAAACCTAGTATGTCCAAAACTAAATATGGAGTAACAATGCTTCCATCTGACAGCAGTGTTATCCAACATAAGCTTCAGTGCTCAGGGTCCTTGGGGGGCTTCTAATGCAGCCTTGAGGTCAACTCAACATACTAAAAAAAAACTATACTACTTAAAATGTGTAATAAATGGAATTCAGCCTATTAAAATGTAAAGATATGGTGATGTAACGTTGTCCTGAGCAGTGAATGGAGTCACTCTCTCTGTATTGTTGTGTTGTTATCCAGTCCTCTCTGTTCTTTGCTTTGATAGCCGATGTGAGTGTGCAAATAAGTCCCTCAGCGTCCTCCACATCTGTTTCCAAGACAACGGCTGCATCACAAACTTTGTCAAATTACAGCTGAACAATACATTAAGATATGTTTCTGAAAACATGTGAGGCTTTTAATGAGTAAATGATGCAAACATTTGTTTTGTTCTGAGAACTAAATGCATTACTACATTTTTTAAATAATTGACTGGAATATTTGCATTTTATGCTAATTTATACTTTCACTCCACTACATTTCAGAGGGAAATATTATATTTTCTACTCTCTACTTATCTGACAGCTTCAGTCACTGATTACCTTTCTGATTCAATTTCTAGATAAAACACATATTCTGAAAAAGTAAAATAAAACAGAAGAGACAGTGTTAAAGATTAAACCAGTGTGAGCTTCTGCATTAAAATAGGTGTGTATTGTTGTGGCTCCATGTCCTATTTCAGACATCTATGAATTGTTAGAAGTTTCCTTCTAAAGTTCAAACATGGTTTCATTTCAGTAAATGTTCAAAGGATTCAATATTTCACCAAAATTAATTTGGGGAACAGGTCCAAAGACTGAAAACTCAATTTATGTGTCAGAACTCTTTTTTTTCGTCTTCTTTCCTCTCCCATGAATCATCTCACGACCCCTCAGACTTATCTGTTGATCCTTAACCCTGTACAGTCTGAAGCATCACATAATTACCATGACATACTTAGTCTTTTAACTGGAGTGTTTATTGGACCTTCTTACAAATTATGTTTTAAAAAATTAATTAAATAACACTTTGCATACATGAGTTTTGTTTCATATCATATTTGATACATCTAGATTTTTAAGACCTTTTTAAGACCTTAAAGCTCCTGCATAGAGCTGAAACACCGCCACCTGATTTCATATTTCAACATTGTATCAATCCAGTATTATTCCTATTGAAGTATCAGTAACTATTTGAATGTTTGTCTTACCTTAACTTTTTCAATAATTGGTAAAACTATCCATGCCTCAGAATTATGGCTCACTGATTGCCAACGTCTGTCTTAGATGCCTCAAATTAAAGATTCCCTGGTGCATGTGTTCTGCCCCCTGGTGTTTTATCTGTGCACTACATGTATCAGGCTTATACATCACATTTTTCAGGGAAAAAATGATTATGTAGAGGTCTAAATCTCACGTATTAAATATGATTCATTTGGCGCTACAGGGTTAAAAGGGACCCCACCCCTAGTTTGGGAACCACTGTATAGTTCTTTCAAACTAGCTTCAACTCCAGCAGCTCCAACAGTAACATGCAGAATAAACCTGCAGGAAACGGGAGCACAAGCACAGACTCATGAGCTCTTTAAAAGCAGAGTTCAAATCAGATCAAAATGGATGATGCAAATGTAACACAATCACTAATTGCGAGCGCAGAGGGGAGTGTAATTTGCCTGTTGGCCTTGAAGATCAAACTCAGATACTCCTTTAACAGAAGTCCCAGGATATTATTATTCAACGGGACATCAAAATTACATGAAATTGAATAAAGAAGTCCAAAACGTCTCTAGGTTTAGTTAATGAGATTGTCATTACGGATCAATTACTGCGTGGCTGAGTGTGTGTGTTTTTCTGTGTGTGTGTGCCTTTGTGTACTGGTATCAGTCCACGAGATAGGATATGACTAATGAACTGTCATTTTTTACAACATGCACACACATACACGTGTTCTGCAAAATCTATTAGTAAAATGTCAGCTTGCTGCGGAGCATTCTAAGTGTGTGTGAAGACAGCCATTTGTCATAATCGGAGGTCTTATCACACCTTTCTGTAGCATCTCTTTGCTGCCAATATGAAGGTCACTCTGTCATTACATTCGATGTAAATGAAGTTGATGGCCTTTTCAGAGCAGCGTGGTCACAAGATGACATATAATAAACTGCTGGCTGATATTGTTGTTGATTAGCTCATAATGAACATCCCACGTTGGAGCCATCTCATCTGTTTGTTCAATATGACAGTTAATAGATAATGGGAAAGTGACTAAGCAATTCTACCCACAGACATGACTTGTGAAACACTACCTCACCTTTTGATGTTACCTACTAGCTACTAGCGTCATAAAGTATAAATAGACTAGTACAATTACATGGCCAGCACATCATGATTGTCTGTATTTTCAGAGGCAATGTTAGCGTTAAAATAAGATGTTTTAAAAGTCTTTGGTCCATAGTTTTCTTGTCGTCAGAGACTTTCGGTCCAATCAACAGGCTACATTAGATAGAAAATTTGCCACAGAGATCCAGTCGGGAAAATTTAGAAGAAAACTGTGTGGCCCGCAAGGAATCAACAGCAGGAATATTTTACAGATGAGGGAGATACACCAGTAATGTTAGTGTCAGGTGACGCAGAAACCTCTGTTTCCAGAGTTCTAACATGGTCTATTAAGTTTCTGTAAAACATGTTTGTGTTACAGTGCTACTACTTGCCCAAAGAACAAGCTATGTGCACCAATCAGCTGACACAAGCTCTCAAACTTCATTAGAATTACATTAATAGACACATGCAGAGGTGGTCTGGAGTCAGTGCTATGCAGGCCACAAGTACTGTTTGTATCCAAGGGGGTACTCCTAGATCACACTGAGATATGTCCATCATTGGCCCATTTGGTGACCGAAGACAAGCTGTCGCAAAATTCTAACAGTAAAACATTTAGGACCACAGTATGACTACTGGTATGACCCACGTTGGAGACGACCAAATAGAGATGAAACCTAAAAAAAAACAATCAGCTGGCACACGCTCTCAAACCTGGTAAGAATTACATCAGTGGACACATCCAGAGGTGGGATGAAGCCATTGTTTTGCAAGTCACAAGTATGTCAGATCAAGTTTACACTGTGAGATTCTGGACTGTCTGAGACCAAAGTTATGGTTCTCCTAGATCACACTAAGATACATCTAGCGAAGGCTGATGTCCTGACCGAAGACAAACTGGCAGAAATTTAGGACCGTAATGTGACTGCTACTATGACCACGTTAGAGACAACCCAATGGAGATGAAACCTAAAACAAGTTTGACTTTGCTGCATTTTCAAAGCATAAAAGCTGCAAAAATGGATGAGCTGCTGTCACGTCTGCTCTCAAATACTTTTTTTTTTTTAATATATCATAGCATTATGATTCACCACACATTAATCACACAATCTGACAGCCTCAAAGTGATATAATACAGTCTAACAGACCGAGGTTTTTGAGGTCCATCTCGCACAGTGTGACATACAATAACCTTTGACCATCGTTATTGTCACCAAACTCCTTCAGTCCCAAGTTCTGGATATGAAGTCCCAAGTCCAGATCAAGAGCCCAAAGCTCTAAACTTCATGTTACAAATCATACAGAAATAATTATGCATTCTTTACCAAATTTACTGCTATTTTATCATTTTTAGACCTTCTATTTAGTACAGTAATTTTACAGCAATTTAAAACGTTTGTATTCATTACTTTCAAATAAAGGCCCTCCATCATTATCAACACTTAATGCCCTTGAGCCCAACTGCTCCAGTACAGCAGCTATTAATGTATTAATGTGTATTTATGAAACAAAAGAGACAATTCTTCTCAGTGAAACTTCCCCTGAATATTTATTTATATTTATATTTATATTCATTCAATGTGAATTAGTTTTGAAAGCAAACCGAGCAGGGACACTGAGCAAGGCCAAATGAGTAACACTGAGTGAAAGAAATCATTATTGTGTGCTTTTGTTGATAATAATAAAAATGCCAAACAAGAAATGATTATTGAGGACAACATAGATTTGAATTTACTCAAATATAATAATTCTTTGGGTGATTTGTTTAGAAAATGTAATTTTTGTTACATAAATGTTGAAGATTGAGGCACAAAATAAAACATATTAATGGTGATTAAGATGAGGAGGTAGCGACCAAACCAACAAATGTTGATCAGCATGAACTTGAAGATAAGGTGGAGTGTACTGGTCAGAATCTGGGACTCTAGGCCCCTAATGCTTGACTTTGCCCCAGACCTCCAAATCACTAATTCTGTTTGCAGTGACAGGCGTTTGAACAGATGCACACTCCCTTCTATAATCATCATGTTTTTACTCCATGATGCTCCAAATGAGCTTCATTTATGTATGTTTGTGTGTCTATATGAGTGTGTTAAAAACAGGGAGGATTACTGTAAAATAAAAAAATAGAAAAAAAAGTATGAATGTATAAATGCGGCCTGTGAATTTCCAAACAACAAAGAAATCTGTTGCTGACAGCGGGAGCCAAAACAGCCAATCTGTTGTGCAACAGCTTCGCAGGAAACTCACTTACAAGAAGCTTGAGTGCGAGAGGCTGGCCTTAATAAGTGGATAACATACAGGTACACGCACATACACAAGCACACACACACAGTCAAAGGTGTCCAATTTTGCTTTTGACTCTATAACCTCCACATACACCCACAAGCAAGTCGAACAAACACACGCACTTGGATTTGGCCTCGATCTTTGATATCATTTTCTCACCATACGCACACTTTCTATCTCTCTCTCTCTGTCTCACACACACACGCACGCACACACTCAACCAGGACAGATGGCCATGCTATGTGCTCCCGCTCAGCAGATGCACAAGAGCATTAATCATGAAACAAGACTCAAGCAGAGGATTTAACTCTTACTACAGTTGTGCAGCTTCCTGTAAAAGAACCCTGATTAATTTCTCTCTCGAAGATCATCAACGGCGTCGCCTTCTTCCCCTTTTTCGCTCGTATTGTACACATGCAGGACACGTCTCATGAGAGCAAAAAGAAAAAAAAAGAATGGGCAATTTAAAGCCTTTAAAACCAAGAAATCATGTGATGTATGAGACTGCTGAAGACTGTTAATCCCTCAGATGTCGAGAGTTGTTGAGGAGAAAAGCAGATTACAAAAAAAAAAACAATTCTTCCCAACTGCAGATCTTTGAATAGATTATAATAAATTATTATAGTAATGTCGCTATATGAGGTTGATACATAACAGTAATAATGATAAGTCGCATTCATAAACATACAGAAGACACAAAGAAAAACTCAGAATCCTGGCAGTCAGAGCATTATCACTCCCACCAGGTGAAACCAGCATCAGATTTATGCACACATGGTAATGTGAGACTGTTTGGGTAAAAATGGTCTGTGATTAGCTCAACCCTGGCCTGTAGCCTGATCAGTTGGCACTCACAGTGATGCTGTTTGGGCCTTATGAAACCCTGCAGTTGATAAATCTTCTGCAAGATTAGTGGAGCAGAGAGTTAGCCTACAGGAACACAGCCTAAAGACAACTTATGCATACTGTAGGCTAGGTGGCTCATAGGTTCACAATAGCAGATGGTGAATGTAGAATGTACTATATACTGCAAGGCTTTGTTGTCTTGTGAGACTTAGCCGAGAAGATTGATGCCACTCATTAAATATGAAGCAACAGCCAGCAGGCGGTTAGCTTAGCTTAGCATAAAATTGGAAGCGAGGGAAAACAGATAAAAATCCACTTATCAGCACCTTTAAAAACACTGTTAGATTAGAGCCAACTCTATTGTCATATAGCTAGGGTTGGGTATCAGTACTCCATACCTTTGAGGTATCGTCCAAAATAAATCGATACCAAGTAGTATCTAAACATCTCCCGTCAAACGATACCTGCAATCGTTACTTTTTGCACCCAGATATAGAAAATATGACTATTTGTATGGACTTGCTCACAGCCAATCAACACAAGTGTTCTTTGATTTAATGTGACATGTGATTGGCCCATTGCCACAGCAGCCACAACCCGTCTGTGATGGTGAAGTCACGGTGAATTTGAGTTATTAGTCAAATACATTTGTGTAAAAATCTAATCGTTTAGATGTGGAGGAGTGGTGGCTTCTATTCACATGATGGTATTAGTATCAGTATCACTTTAAGTGTACCGTATTTTCTGGACTATAAGCCGCTACTTTTTCCCCACACTTTGAACACTGCGGCTTTTACTACGGTGCGGCTAATGCATGTTTGTTTTTTTTGTTCGTGGGTGTTGTTGTTACGTACTTTATTATTTTTTCACTTTGCTTCATGTTTGATACACATTGTTGTCCGACTCGTTCATAGAGAGAGAACGGGAGAGTTTGCTCAGTAGGTTTTAATTGAAAGTTTTCCAATACAAGATGTAGGCTATAATGACAGGTGCGAACGCGGTAGATTACTCCAGTAAAAGTAAGACTTAGTTTAATGACTTAGAAGTCGCCAAATGACTTACTTTAACGAATTTCGTTAATTTATATAATGCAGATTTGTAAAATATTACTTTTATGAGGGTCACAGTCACAGACAATAAACTTACCATGTGAAAATTGTGGTAGCAGCGGGTGTAATGAAGTCCACGCAGCACGCTGGATGTAAACTAATATTAAGCCTATATCCTATTCATTATAATGTCCATGGACATAAATTGAGTTCTTTTGCCTTAATAATGACAAAATAATATACAATAAATGGTCGGATTGGGAATCCATATGCATAATGTCTCCTCACTCGCATTTAGTGTTGCTTGAAATGACCAGGGCTCAGCTAATGTTGCCTTTTGAAACATCGTCGATTTCCCGGGATTCCCGGGAAAATTGCCTCCCTCAAGCAGGGTACACTTGCACTCACAACGCACAAGCCAAATAATCCGGACTTTAGGGGGCAAACGTGCTTGGGCACGGACGGTACAATTGCCTAGTGCGCCCTAAATGTGTGTAGTCAGAGGGGGGGATGGTTGCGTGATGGCTGTCAGGCATCGCCGATCGGACCAACCCTAGCTAATATCTCATATTACAACGTGGGACACCTGCGGCTTAAAATCCGGTGCGGCTTGTACAAGTACAAAATTGATTTTCTTTCAGGTGCGCTCTGTAGTCCGGAATTTACGGTACTTGGATTGTTACTAGTATTGTAATATTTTAAACAATACCTAGACTGACATATAGGATATAGGGAAGAACTGGGTTGGTTGGTCCCTGGAGGGCGCTGTTAAAAAGTCTTGGTACAAACATTTTCAAAATGTGGGTGAAGATGTTACTTCCGAGGTTATTTCTGTAGTAAATGTTGAGATAAGCGGATGTTTAGTCTTTTCCGTGTGAAAAAGTAAATATCCAGCTCTTCTGTGTTTCTCTTCTGGGATTTTACACAATGAGTTTATAACACAACAATCATTATTAAAAGTATGTAGAGAGAGTGATAGTTTATATATGTTTTTTCTTAGCAATCTTACAACACGTGGTTGTTAGCTTTACTGTTAGCAAAAAATCCTAGTTGGGGATGTTTGTCACATTCTCTTTGGGGTTAGCATATATACATACATAGTGTGATATATCTAGTCCTTTCTTTTTGGAGAGCAAAAAGCAGCAGTTATATCATATTCAGTCATACAAGTGAATAAAGTGATGCAACAAAGAGAGAGCTGCTGTCTGTATGATGTCAGTATGTGCTACAGACACCAAATGATGACTCATGCTCAAAAAATACAGGATCCTACATTTCCCATAATGCAACTTGAACTAAGTGAGTTTTTAAAATCTCCCTTGATATATGACCACTTGTTGACTGGTGAATAAAGACCCACATTTATTTTGTGATGACCCTGGACAGCAACATCCACTGAATGAAGACTGTGAGACATAACTGAAAGCTCAGACAAAAGCCTTTGGAATTAAATGCTTTAGTCTCACATCACGAGGGTTATTTTCTCCGACTTTAAAAAAAAGCTGCTTCAGAGGACATTTTGTTTTTCGCAGACTGAGCAGTTCTCCACACGGCGAGTATACTGATCTTTATGTGTCAATTCAGCGCAGTGCCCCTTTAACTTGACCATCAGAATCAACAGCAGATTTGGGTATTAGTGGGAGAATGCTGAGTCTCCAAATTACATCTGCACATCTTTTTGAAGCAGACAGCTGGAAGTTCCATCTGTTTAACAGCTCAGAAAATACCTCAAGTTACCTAACTAAATCCAGTATTAGCTTACAGCCTGTAATAAAACATCTTTGTGATAAAACCCAAACAGAAGAAAGCAATTTTGCAGGTAACACTAGGAAGTATTATCATAATGAATGTTTTGACAGTGAAACGCTGTCAAGGGAAAATTGAAAACTGAGAATGTCCAAGCAGAAAAGGCCATATTGCAACACTACTATTTATCATCATTCATTTTTGATTACTTATTTAGAATTTTTTAATAGCCCTGTTGTTGTCCTCAGGTCCATTTTGACCCGGAAAGCTAACAGGCGTGAACTCAGATATGAGGTATGGGTCAGTGATGGCTTTTTTGTGTCCATGTGGTTTAGTCAAATTAAAAGGGGTTAAAATGTGAAAATAAACATATGAATAATTTGCACACATTCTTTTTTTGTGGACCCAGCATCAAATGTACAGAATTAATCCATTTTGAGAGAATATATTTGAGGATTATGGCAAGAATGTCTAAGTGGTGTAACCATAAAAACTTTGCTCAAAAACACTAAATTCTCAATAAAACACCAAATCAACTAGTTTGGCATGATCTTACATTATAACTTTTATATTAAATAAAGGTAATGGAATACAATTGTTGAGAATCATGTAAACCCGGAACCATATCTGACCCATATAATTTCTTTAAATGAGGCCTATTGATCATAAGTTAAAAAAAAAAAAAAGTGTAAAACCTGTGGTAATGAAGCTGGCTAAAAAGGTCTAACACAGAATTGGGTGATTATTCATACCTTATGCTTTATAAACAGCCACACTAAAATATAGTTATACTGTATCACCACTAATTGACATTTAACACATGTCAGAATAATGTGACTACATTTGTGATCAGATCTTGTATATGAGACTTCTCTTACCAGCTTCTCTCTCCTTTAAAGCTGAAAGTACCTCAGTGTGACATCATATCATGTCATGTCAAAAAATAGAATACATCACTAAATAACAAACTTAAATCAGGATGCAAAATACAACATCAGCAGAAGCAGTGTTTTAACAGTGAATCAGGGTGTTTTAGAGGGGATTTCTCCTGTATAGATTAACTGTGATTGCTGCATAAAGGGCTAAAATTGTAATGCCTCCTGAGCCGTGTGCAGTGAAACACAGCTGGGAATTTTAAAGCCTTTGGATATAGATGAAAAGCTCCTAGTCTCTGTCAGACAGAAGTTTCTTTGTGTCTTGATTTAGAGAATGTGTTCCTGTTCTGTGATGAATTAAAGCCCTGGCACTGTGAGTGTCAGAGGAGGACAGTCGCTGCTGCCGCTGCTCGCAACGTTTTGATGAGTTCAGTCTCGAGACGTCAGCCTGAAACTCATCAGTCGGTGTCTCTAAAGAAAAGAAAAGGAGAAAAAAAAAAAGCATCCGGCCCCCTTGAAGGCATCTCAGTGTGATGGCGGTTCTTACCCTGCGTCCTCCTGTGTTGAGCCTCAGAGGGGTCAGGTACGGGTCAAAGATCATGTGGCTGGTCTCGATGTCAATGGGCGACTGCCTCTTCCCTATGGCGCACAGGTTCCAGGCTGAGTTCACCAGACCCCAGAAGGATGGGACTGGTGGGTGAGATGAGGATGAAGAGGGTGAGGGGAAAAAAGGGAAAGGTTGGGGGTTGGGGGTGGGTGGGGGGGGGTGGAGAGTAACAGCAGTAATTAGTATATATGTGCTGGTCTTCTACAAGATCAAACCATAAAAAACAGAGAGAAAGGGAGCTTCATTATGATGGGACAGGAGAAATGGGGAGTTTAGGGAGATTTGAATTTACATTATGGCTTCATTAAAAATCTTACTGGGAAAAAAAAGAGCTTTCATTAAAGTCTCCAGGTTATTAACTAAGGTAGAGAAACCGACTTTATTAAAGCCTGTCTGAAAGTTCTCCCACTAGCTTTCACTGCTTATAATCTACAGCGGCCATTTTCACCGGAGCGGTCTTGTCTTGTGACCTCTTAAAATGAAGCAATGTCTACTTGTGACACTCATCACTAGTTGTGGTCTCACTGCGGTCACGGCTTATAAGCAGGGGATTTTTTTTCCCCTTCACGTCTTCCTTCGGTCTTATTTGAAGAATTTTAAAAGGCCAGAAGAGGGGAAAGAGTGCAGTGCAGTATTTCAAAGCAAAACATTAAAAAATATATATTGAGAAAAATAAGAAAAAGTTGTTTTGTTTTGCTTGATCCTTTCAATCATCTTGTGACCCCTTAGATTTATCTAGGGACCCTCAGGTTCTCAGGTCCATACTAGCTTTCCTTCACATCAAAAGCTCACAGGTTCTATTCCAGATCAAATCACCTCAGTAGTAATGGGATATGATGGAGGTGCACTGTAAAAAATAAAAAAACAGAGAGAAAGATAAGGCCTTTGAACAGCTGTAGTGAGGGTAAAGAATCTAATTTGAAGGCATTTTGCAGATTGTTCCATGTGTAAGGTGCATTATAAGAGAAAGACATTTTTTCCTGTTTTGGTTCTGAATAATGGAGTGTAGAGAAAAAACCTATTCTGTGATCGAGTACCAATATCATGTGCCTTCAGGGTTAAAAGAGATGAAATATAGGGAGGCAGTAACTGTGGTGAAGCTTATATGAATATAAACCAGTGCTGATCTTGTCTCATCACCAGCCAACTCTTTGGTAAAGAGCACAGTGGGTGGATACTGTAGGGACTGTTAGTTATAAACCTTAAAGACCGTGTAAAGTGAAATCAGACATTTTCTTCTAAACACATTAAATATGTCATAAATGTATTTCTAAAAAAGGTGTAAAAAGCATTTCAACCATTTAGATTTGAATTGTGGAGCTAGGCTTCACAAACTGTGTTTCCAGATTTCTGTGTCAGGATTTAGTAGGCGGGTCTGAAATCTCCGCCGCGTTACGTAACGCGGCGGTAATTATCATAAACCCGCCCCTGCTGCTGCTGCAGTATAAATACATTCAGCGCATTAGCCTCAGTCGTTATCCAGTTCGCTCTCAGCTAGCTAACTAGTCATGACTCCTCCTCGTGTGTGCATCTTCACTGGAAGTCGGGATTTTTGAGCAGTCCGTTGTGTCTGTTTAGAGGTGCCGTACCGACCGCCTCCCTCCCCGGCTTACGTCCTCTCGTCCCGCCGGTGCTACTGGCATTACGTGCCCGCCACCGACCGTCTCCCTCACCGGCTTCGTGCCCGCCACCGACCGTCTCCCTCCCCGGCTTACGTCCTCTCGTCCCGCCGGCAGCAGGTGCTACTGGCATTACGTGCCCGCCACCGACCGTCTCCCTCCCCGGTTTACGTCCTCCCATCCCGCCGACAGCAGGTGCCTATATCACCGCCACCGACCGTCTCCCTCACCGGCTTACATCCTCCCATCCCGCCGACAGCAGGTGCCATCATCACCGCCACCGGCATTATGTGCCCGTCAGAGAGTGTAAGTAACGTTATGTGCTTATAAGTTATAATACTGTACATTTAGGCAATTAAATGCATTTTGCTGAATGTGCAAATCCTGAAAGTGATTTTACATCATGCACCGTCATGCCCGTGTAATGTTAGCATGCATGTAATCGTGACATAATTTGGCCTTATTCCCTGAGCGTCATCCATCTGACAACACAATGATAATCGACAGGTAATATTTTATGTGCACCAATATAGCTATGACAAGGAATTATATGTAGACTGAGGTTTTACGTTTGTGTGTAATGTAAAACATGGACCGAGGGACACCTAAAATGAGCGTCAAAGTGGCTTCCGAGGTACGTTGTGTGTATGTATGCAGTGTTCATGATGACAGCCTAATGTCTCTTTTCCTTATTCCTGTTTTCTTTTCCCATGTACAGGTCTCAGTGTCTTCCTCCAGCATATCTGGCAGCCACTGTTCCTGTGACTTACCTTGTGCCTAGACTTGGGCGGTATATATTTTTTTCAAGCCTTCATAGCTTCCAGACATTTACCTTGGTGTATGGTATTTATTACACATTTCTGGCGACTAATTTCCGTGGTGACTAAAACATTTGAAATTAAACCACTATAACAGTATGTAGCACTCAGAAAGCACCTTGCTATACTGCAACACCTTTATACCGCCCAAGCCTACTCCTGCCTCAGCCAATCTCAGGACCAGAGCTCCACCAGCTTCCATTGTAAAAGAAGTAAGTTGTGACACACACAAATATATCATTACTCAATAATACATTTATTTTACATTGGACACATTTTATAAACAAATAACAATATAAGCAAGCAATAAACTATAAATAATAAATCAATCTAAAGGGGAGGTTTAAAACCTGTGTATTCCCCATCTTCATCAGGGTACTCCTGATGAATGCGGAGGACATCACAGGAGGGGATGACAACCCGGTTGTCCTTTCCCAGGTATCCCCAGCACCAGGACACAAAACTCCTGTAGGCCAGGTAGCGAGCACGCCTGTAATAAAAAATGTAGAAAAATACTTTGATTTATATTTTTATGTATGTTTACTTTTGGTATGTTGTCCTCTGTGTAATCAAATTTGACACTGGAGCTGTCTTTCACAAAACATTGACATGTGTTGTCTTTTAGAAGAACCTATCCCAAACCAAACTGAACTTATTTGTTTCCCTCCACATTTTTTGTCATGTCTTACAGATTGGGACCTCAGAAGATGAGTTTGATTCATCAACCTGCAGTCTACCTCATCATATTGGCTAAATGGATGGACAAGAAAATGGACAGCAGTTTCCAAGGAATTTCCACGACCACACAGCTACATTTTCAGAAATAATAATAATAATCTAGTGATTGCTTGTATAAATGTCCAATCATGTGCATTCAGTTTATACATCTATATATCAAGGTGATGTACATGTTGGTTGATTTACTATGTAGTGAAAAACAGCTAAAGAATGAACCAGTATTTATCTGTCCAACATGAGAGTTTATATATAGCTCAGGAAGATGAAGGATTAAAATGGATACAGTCAAGCATCACTCATGTGCTTTGAGTGTAAATGAAATACACTGTATACATTAGTCAACTATAATATGATTGTATAAATGATGTAAGTTTATTCCCGGGTACTAAATCTTACCTCTCTTTGTAAGGCATGTCATTTGATCAACACAAGTGTAATTTATAAATATCCGAAATCAGTAAAACAATTATTATATTGTCTACGTTACCCAGATCTTTCCTTTTCCGCCAGTGGTCCATGGTCTGCCTGATAAATGTTTAGTGCATTCTGCAGGGAGTAGGGGTTCAGGCAGACTGGCTCCAAGCCTGGATGAAGAGTCATGCAGCGTGGCTCTTCAGGCAGCTCTCCACATCTACTCTGAACCTATAGGAATATGTGTAATAAGTGTTTTAGTGCTAGACATCTAGTATGCTGCTGCTTATGTATTCATTATTTGAATTATTATTGTGAAAAACAGTTTTTATTTACATACAGCATTCAGCTCCTTGCAGCAGACATGTTCAACCTCTGTGGGCATTGTTCTGCATTCTCCACATGTGCACCTGCACAAGTACATTTTTAATCACAGTGTGACAAATGTGCACCATTTCAGTTGTCAGTTCAGTATGAAGCCTGGTTCAGCAAAATGACCTAATCAGTTGAAGCATATTGTCTTATTCAGCCTGTGTGATGTAATGATGACATTCAGCAATCCACGAATTAATCAGAAGACAGGTAAGTAACTGACTAAGTGAAACTGGCTAGTGTTATATTTAACTTTTTTGTAGTCTAATTAGTTACCTAATGCGTTTCCCCACATTTGTTGAATAATGTGATCTGAAAAAACGAGTAAAATGCCTCCTTTCAAAGCTGGACAAACTGAATTTACTTGGGTTTACCACCCACTACACTCTTAGAAAGAAATACTAGTACTACCTTTATTAGGTATAAACAAAAGGAGTAATTAAATTAACGAAACAGTAATAAAAATCAAGTGTTTAATCTGTGAACAGACAAAACAATCACAATTCTTCATTACATGAAACCCTAACGTTTTTAGCTAGTCAGTGGGAGCGTACCTCGGCAGCTAACTCGGTTGCTAGCTCGGCGTCAGTATCCCATAGCAGATAGTCAGTAATACATATTGCTAACTTGCATAAATAGGAGACATACATTACCATTCTGTTGCAGACTGTGAGGCACGAGATTGTGCATGTTCATTGTCTGACTCCGAGTCAGTGTCTGGCTCTGATGGCTCAAACATGTAGGGCTGGGTCACTGCAATGCTGTTAGCGCGAGCGTCCATTGCTACTGTTGCTATGTTACACGGAGGCGGCCCCCTTCCGCGCGTGGGTGTGTTTCCAGCGCCTTCAGCAGACACGCCCCCAGCGTTTGGCAGCACAGAGAAGTGCTTGATTTTTCATGATTTTAAAAGATAATTTTACATACTTAGACAATTTTTCTAGCATTCAAATTTGGAAGGATGGTTAATAACACATCTGTCTGTGATGTGACTAACTCAGAACACAAATATATTTTCACTTTACACGGTCTTTAAGGCTGATGAATCAAGCTTGGTATGCTCCTGCTTGGTTGGAATGAAAGCCCTTGATGGAATAGTTTGGACATTCCTACCTTCATCCATAAAGCACAACAAAACCAGCATCCATCATCATGACATGACATTTACAGTAAAACATCAAAGCCTGCATATATCATCTCAGTTTTGGAAACCTCACCATGGACTGACGTGCTGTAAATTGGAGCAGAATGACACCCAGAGGTGATTTCTTTAGATAGGTGTGTCTCTGTTTATTATACAAAGATGCTGAACAACAGAAAATGACAGTTATCAGATCTTTTAGGTTTACTGTTATAGTTATTGTTCTTAGTCTGAACAAATCTTTGCACTCAGCAAATGTTTTAAGGGTTCAAACTTTCATAAGGTGCTTAGGGCTGTCCAGATAACCGCAAAAACGAATCACCGCAGTACCAAGAGGCCCACCGCGGGGCATGTTGGACCACCGCCCCCACCGCACGTCGCAGCAGTGAAAAAAATGAAGTGGACGTGGCTGAACTGTTTTGGACTTAGCAGTGACAAACGCAATGACAAGCGCTAGGGATCACAAAGCCTGAGCAATGGGCCTCTGTCACTCCTTAGTGGGAGCGTTCTCCCAGAGCTGGCTGAAGAGAAGAGATCTGGCCAAAGCGCAAGTGGAGCTCCAAACCCCGCAGCACGGGCTCATAATGGTAAAATAGCCTTCAGAAATGATATATTGATATATATATTATATATTATAATACTGTAACCACGAAGACAGGCTGACAGACCGTTATGCAAATATGTTGAAATAAATTATTGATGCAGTCGAGCTAAAAAGTTGCTGGCTGACTGAGATGGTTAAAATATTTTTCGTTTAGGAAAAAATACACTGAAACGAAAAATATTTAAAAATGTAGCCTAGGCTATTCATTAAAGAAAAACTAAGCAAGTGTAACCGGCCCAATTTCAGTTCAATAATTTAACGTTTGTCACTCGTCCATGCAGGACTGTCCAACGAGATGGGGCTCCAAACAGAGAATGGTGGATGGACAGACGGACGGGGAGTCTGGCGGTATCACCGCATACTGCGCTGTTGAGCCGCTCTGACTCACCGCAGGAGAAATTCCCTAACCGCGACAGCCCTAAAGGTGCTTCTTTTTTTTTTTGCTAGTTTCTTTAAAATGTGTTAATAATAATAATGACAACAGTGCTAACCATGATGACGCTCAGTATTGAATTCAGTCTCAGTTATAATTTAACATGGTCAGTGAGAGCAGCTTCACATGCTGTCTGGTGTAAGGTGGCTCCAGCTGCATCAGCCACAGCTGTAAGTTCTTTGTGAAAAATGAAGAAGTCATTAAACTGAGAAAATGAAAATGGAATTCTGACTGTAACATCAGTAAACCAGTGAGCATCTGTTGAGTCAACTGAATACTTTCAGTTTATTGGACTTGTTATCTCGAGCTGAGTTCATTTAACACTTGATTTTACATCAACTCATGAGATGAATTTCAACCAATTAAGTTCAGTTAAAGGGAGCATGTTGTGCTTTATTTATATAGTGTTAGAATGATGTTGGATATATATTTATCACAAACATGGTCAAAGCTCTATATGAAGAAAACGCTGAATGCAAACAAGCCTGCTCTGAACACTTAGTTGTGATGTTTTTTTGTTGTTGTTTGTTGCTAAGGTTTTTCCATGCATTGTTTGCATTATCCACGCTCAGCCAATCAGACCAAAGTGGGTTCCTAAGGAGGGGAGCCTTAAAGAGACAGGAGCTAAAACAGCCTGTTTCAGACAGTATAAAGAGGCAGTATAAGTCAAATAAGATGTTTTATGCTCTGTACATGAAAAGCTATTCCTCTAAAGCCCCCAGAATATAAGTATACCCCTTTAACTCACAGACAGCAGGGACAGTTTTAAGTTGCTTCATATATTTTACAGTGTGGCAGGTGAGCTAGAAATGTGGTCCTCTGCAGTCATTTTATATGTTATCTTTTATTATGTGACACTTCTGTTTCCTGTCAATTGCATCTTTGGATTTTACATCAAGAAGACCAATGAAAATAAAATCATCTATGAGGCAGATCAACTTTTTCCCTTTTAATCAAGTTTTTTTTTTCAAAATGTTTTATTTACTGAATGATTAATTGTATTACATATTATTATATGTTATCTTTTCATATATCCCACAAGGATAAGCCCAAGGAAGGGAAAGCCCAATTTGTATGATACTCTCCATCACACTGGGGGTAAATATGCAGCATTACCACATAGTAGTCTATATACCATGTGACTTTGCACATATCCTAATTCTATGATACTTATGTCTACATGATATGTATGATATGTGACTCTACAAGCAGGAAACATCAGATCTGTGTAGGATCAGACGCTGCAGGCTCAGTCTCTTCCACCAGCTGATCCTCTGCCACCACATGATTACTGAGATCCTATATCCTGTGATGTTGAACAAGAGCGTGGGGCTGATAGCTGACCTAAAGACAGCCAGATGTAGGCTGCATGACTTAACACAACTGTATGCTGAGCAGAGGTCAGGTCTGCAACAAACAGAGAGGTACACAATGTGCATATTCAAAAAAAGTGCACACATAAAACCTTAGATTATCTTAAATCCACTGTCATTTTGAGATACACACACACATAAGAGCACACACACATACAGAAGAGAGGGCTCATCACAACCTAAACTGTCATCATGCTTGTCAGAGACGGGCTTAATGACAACTCTGTGTGTAAAACAGCTGTCATTATGATCAAAAACCTAATCGCCAGCAGTCCGTGTGCTCAGCTCAGATTCAGGCTAAAAGAGAGAAATGTTCAAATGTTTGATGGATGGGAGTATTTGGTCAGTAAAATATAGTTTTTAAAAACCCCAGCCTTTTGCTGCTTTCCTCTTCATTTCTCTCCTTCTCCATCTCTCTCTTCTTCCATCCATCCATCCATCCATCCTTTCAACCCCTCCCACCTCCTTTTTTCTGGCAGTATTCAGTGGAGGAGTAAAGTGACAGATGTGGCAGCCCTGACCTGCAGAGTGCAATCCTGACCTCTGCTCAGCACACAGCCGCATGTCAACACACTGTTATATCACGCAGCTGTGTGTGTGTGTGCGTGTGCGTGCATGCAGGCGTGTGTGTGACAGACAGACAAACCCTGCATGTTACAATTGGAGGCTGAAAATTGAGAAATTTTGTCTTTATCATTGTTTACCTGTGATTTTTTGAGTGAAAGAGGAAACGTGATTGAGCCAGAGTGTGTACAAAGACTTCACCTAAAGGCCTTAACACACTGTTCGATATTGCCGAGCTTCCAGATTCATTGCACATCACACTGTGTCAGAGGGGTGTCATGAAATCTTGGTCGAGATCTATATCAGAGTATACAATAACAAATTTGAGGAATGTCATATTGGGTGAGAATGTGTTTTGAATCATACTGCTGTGATGTAAATATGAGCGGGGACACATCATCAACCTGTGTCTTCTATATGCACTGCTGCTGGTTCAGACTGAAATATATCTCAACAGCAATCAATAGCAATAGATTGAAATTTGGTAAACACACCCAAAGTCTCCAGAAGATGAAACCCAATGAAGCTCAACTTCTGTCAAAAATCCCTCTATTCACAATTCTGATGTCATCATACCAATCAATTAATGATATTTCCAATCAGTCTCTTAGATACCATTCTTTAAATTACACTGCAATTCTACCATTCTGTCTTTCAGACCTACTATTGCTCGATCCACCTTGTCTCCATCACCACTACGACCTCAACGATATCCAGGGAGACTCTTCCAAAGGTTCCTATCAACCACCTGCTGACTCCACTCAACCACCAGCAGTGTCTAGACTCTAAGGGGAATCCTGTTCTATCTATCTGTTGTATCTCTCCATCTTTACACGTGTCTGAACATGGAGTGCCCTTATAGCTGAGTGATAACAGCACAAGTTATATACCTGCAACGTCCCTGGTTGGAGTCTGACCATGGACCTTTATTACATTTATTACCCATTTCTCTCTCTCCTCTTGTCTCCTGTTGGCCTCTCTGCAACTGTAATAAAGACAAAAACACCCAAAATAAAAGGAAAAAAACACTTTATGAAGATCCTTCACCATTGACGGAGTCTAATCGTCCATCCAAGAATCTCTTCTGTCGTTAACTTTGGTGAGCATCTATAATTCTGTCTTACTGGTAGAAAGACTGAAATGACATCGGCTTCAGCCAGACACCACAGCTGCTCTGTAGTGCAGCTTATGCCTATTGACTGTTGTTGAACAGACACCATGAGAAACCCTCACTGTGCGTTCTGACAGAGCATGAAGCACGATTGCTTTGCGATGAAAAGACGAGAATTTGCCTTGGTGGTGCGAATGAATATGGAGATCGAACACAAAAAAATGTGTTTTGGCTGTTTTGGGTTAACCAAACACAGTCTACAACAAATTCATGCAAATAACACAGAGGTATAATTTGCTTTGTCATCTGTCTGAATGCACCTTTAGAAAGTATTTCAGAGAGCCAGAATAATATTAACTAAATCATACAATCAAAACCCATATCGGCAACAAAATAGTCAATGTCAATTCTGATCTTTTCACCACTATTATATTACCAGTGATTTGGAAATGACATACTGCCTTTAATCCATTACTCACATTGCCCTGAATGGTTATTCACAGAGCTACAGAACACCCATAACTGATAAATGAATAATGTAAATTGCACAGTGTATGGAAGCCTGTACTGTACATGTATTTAAAATGTGAGTGTTTATACAGTATTTATGTCCTGAGCATGTCTGTCCCAAAGGAGATGTTTTTGGACATTAGCAGACGCCTGGAAAAGGACCAGATTACACAAAGGTCTACATCTGCCAAATACTTAAACAGGAGACAGCGTGAGACAGAACACGCCCCAAAGGTTTCTATTCTGCACATGGATAATATTTAACCTTAACAGGGTCATTTAGTGGAGAAAGACTGAGGGACACTGAGACAAAGAGAGGGACAGAGAAAGAAAGAGGATGGAGGCAGAAGGGTGTAGATACAGGGAGGAAGCCTGGGGACCTGCAATCCTTTTTAATATTAATAAATCTGACTGGGTTCAAATGGTGGGGAAAAGAGAGAGAGACAAAAAAAAGACAGAGAGAGGACGGCGATAATGAGTGAGTCAGGGCAGCCTGAGGATCCAAGATGATTCTTGAAAGAAAACACTGAGGTTCAAGACTTGTGTGTTAAGTGATAAGAAGATACTTGCTGGATGATGACTTCTGGAAAGCAGCCAGTATTATACTCTCTGATAGGACATGAACATTAATGTTTAAAGTATGAATCTGGTCAGTTTTGTCTTATTGTTAACAAATCTCAGACATGTCTCGATCTCAAGGGTGTTTTGAACCAGACTTGAGTCTCAGGCGCAGGAGAAAGTCAAAAATGGTAGACAGGACATAGAGAGCTATTGGGACTGACCAGCACAAATAAGCAGATATCTACCCAGCTACAGCAGTTCACCAACTAGCCCCACCAGTAGTGATTTGGCACTATACAAATAAAGATTGACTGATTGATTGATTGATTGATTGATTGATTGATTGATTGTCACTACATCACTAAGCTCCAGTCAAGGCAGATGTTAAAGGGTTTAAAGGTGAGTTTTTCTTCTTTAAAGCAAATTAAAGAGTACAATCTAGAACTGTTCTATATAAAAGGTGCCTTGAGATAACTTTTGTTTGCATTTCACAGGGATAGGCACTTTGAAGTGTGACCATGGCTTGAAATGGAAATTCCTCAAAATTGAACATTTCACTGATATGCCACACCAGCCAAACACAGTAAAACTCACTAAGTTAAAATTGTATCTAGTTTGGGTCAATATAGTACCAGCACAAGATTGGGTTGACTTTAGCAATCTGTTATTAGCAGGGACCACACAGAAAGCTTTAGCTAAAAAACTGTAACAAATAGGGCTGGGTATTGTCAATGATTTGCTGAATCGATTCAATTCCGATTCACAGGATCCCGATTCGATCCGATCCGATTCGATTCGATTCAATTTTATGTTGCCAGAGTTTCTGTTTTGTAAGTCAGACAATAGTTTTAACACGCAATCATGTGTGGACATCAAATTCTCCAAGAGTAAAGTTAAATGATGAGTCTGATCCAACACTGGGATCTAGCATGATAGCATCTATGTGTATTTACCCTTAAGACCAGTGGCATTTTATATCATGTCATTTTGAATTATGTTGTCATCATGTAACCAATGATTTTCAAAAAATGCACATAAAGATTATGGATAAGCATGTCAGTTCAAATACAAGACAAAGTTATAAATTCTCAAATTATAATTATTATTTTAAATTTCATGCTTCCATCTATTCTCTCTGAAAAAATCGATTCACAGAATTTTGAATCGATATCGAATTTTTAAATAGAAAATTGATATTAATTGATGGATCGATTTTTTGGACACACCCCTACAAATGTATTGTTCCATCTACAACACCATGTGACATCCAACAATGATTAACAATCAATAGGAAACTGTGACATGTAAGTTTAGATTGTAATAAGCTTTAGTTTGGGTAAATAATCAAACATGAAAAATTAACACCAGGTTAAAACAACCCTTTGTCTTTAGAGGCTTTCTGGCTAACATAAGCCCAGTACTGTGTTGGTCTTATAGTGTACACTGTTACATTAACAGATGTTGAGATTTCAACACCTCTTAAGAAGCAAACCGTCAGGTCTCTGTTTTCATGTGTGAAAATGGCAACTGTTACTTTCAAATTAAACACATAACTCATACAGTGAAGAGCATACACCCTATACCCAGTGTACTCACACATCCATGTAGCACCTACACCACTGGCACAAAGCAATAGGAATGACACCTATGAGAGCTAGATAAAAGCACTTTAAAAGATAGGAACAAGTAGTAAAAATTGGAGAGAAAATGTGAGTAACTACTGTTTTGACTGGACTTTGAAACGTTGATTCACTATCAGCGAGCCAAGAGTTCACAGCAGGTGGGTGGATGATTGGGAGAGCAGAGTTACGCGGTTGGTGGTGGAAATCACAAGCTGAGATGAGGTGTGAGGCCACGCTGTTTGTTTCAGGATAAGTCACAATGAATGTTTCCCTGTGCGTGTCACGCCAGGTTTCGGCTCATCAAGTCAAATCAATTTGAAGTGACCCACCTCACTCAGAAAACAATAGCCATTAAGTAGATTGGTTACTTGTAAAAATATGAGTTTTGCCACTTTCAGAATTGATGTGTCACAGCGGGGGAATGCACTCTTCTGTCACATTAACCTTTCTTGTTCTTTACAAAAGCAATTTATCCTCTGAAATGATTTCATTGTCAGCTCCTGCTACAGCAGACGCCATAATGGAAGTACCTTATCAGACATCCATTCTGTTAGTGCTGCTGCATCCCCTGCACTTCACTGTTTGTCTGAGATCCTGCATACACATACACACACACACACACACACACACACACACACCATGCATCCCTACTTCCATGTCTAACTTTTATCTATATTTATATCCTTTGTTTCTCTGTAACAAACTTGTTTCCTAAAAGGGCATCATAAATAAATCAACATGACTTGAATTAGACAGAACAAAGTTTCTTACACTTGGGGCACCTAAACAATTCATGCATTTCTGGTATAATGTCTTATCAGACAAATTAAATAAAAGTATTGCTTAGTCTTCTATAAAAGAAAAACAAGTTCAACTCCAAAGACTGCTTATTAAGCAGGGCCAGATGAAACCACTGGAGGGGCCCTGGGGCAAAAATATTCTGGTGGCCACCTTTTACCAACACAGTCTGCTTTTTCATTGCTCAGTGCTTTGTCTATGTATCAGTTACTATTTAGCAATGACTAAGTATTTTATATTAACTTTATTAAGCACAGATTTACTTTGTAAAATAAACTTGAGCTGCAGTGATTGGTTGATTGATCTATTACATTAATTGGCAACTATTTTAATAATCATTTTGAGTCATTCTTTAAGAAAAAAAGTCTAAATTCTCTTATTCCAGCTTCTTCAATGTGAATAATGTGTGATGTCTGTGATAGTAAACTGAATATTTTGTGGTTTTAGACAAAACAAACAGACATTTGAAGTAAGTTGTCATTTTGAGGAAATTGTGATCTAAATCTTTATGGTCCCAACAACTAATCATTTAATCAACACATTCATTGATGAAAACAATCATTAGTTGTAGCCTTAAAATAAACCCTGTCAGCACCATGTACACTAAATTACTATAGCTGGTTGTCATACTGTAGTAACGCAGCACACTTTTGTGCCTCATGAGTTTTTCAGGTGGTCTGCAGTCAGGAAAAAATGATAAAGGCCTTAAAACTAAATTCTACCTGAGGGCCCCTCTATATGATTAACTAACACAGGTGGTATTTAAGTGTATTATGTGCTTTATTGGTACATACTGTATTAAATCCCCTGAAAACTGAGTTTCAGATCTTAAGTATAAATAAATATTAAAGTAAATAAAGTCCAGGAAAATAAATATTCCTAGTAATTATTTGATTTAGTTTAAAACAGAGATAATCAGGTAGTTTGATCAGATTTGATATAAGAGCAACATTTCCATAAATGCTATCACATTTTGATTCAACTGTTTCTAAATCCTGAGTGGAAAAACAACTCTGTATATACCCCAACACACTTTAACACCACCATAAGCCACAGCCTCAAATAACCAATAACTGTTCACTTCAATCAGCTTCTATAAGACAGGTGCAACAAAAACTGAACATTATAACCTCCATAAAAGAAGAATTTATTGCATTTAATTAAATCACTAAAGTCTGATTGCGACACAGTAAACCTGGGACTCTGGGCAGTTGCCTGCTTTTCCCAGAGTGCTATAGTGCTCACTGTTCTGCATCTTCATTCTACATTTGCAATTTGGAGAGGAGACGGAAAAGGCCCAGAAATCAAGACAGATTGTCTGTCAAATCAAAACATGTTTGTCAAAGTTTTCAATCACTGGCACGTATAATCTGTGAGCTCAGCTGCTCATTGTTTTCAATCAAAGAGAGGATCAAATTATCAGCCGGTGTCAAAATCACAGCAGCATTCTACACTTATAAATTTGCATGTTTTTTAAGCTGATTTCAGACTTTTTAGACTTAGTATTTCCCCACCAGGATTCATTTATCCACCTGATTTTCCTTAAAATGGCATTTATCTTTATTTTACAGCAGGTGCATCATTTCCTAATCATTTCTTATGAAGTTTTGTAGAAATAACCATGTAAACTGAAACGAATTACAGTTACAGATCAGTTCTAAGACTTTAGTTGGATTTTATATGCAATTGTTGGATCTGCTCCATTTAAATAAAAATTGCAAAAAAAGTGATATAATTGAATTGATGTTAAAGACCTTTTGGGAGGTGGAGGGTTGGGGGACTTCAGCTCATGACCTCAGTATATCTAATATCCTGGCTAAATCTCTGTAACAAGTAAAACTGCTGTAAAAAGGTAGTAAAATGAAAAATGAGTCCTTTATAATATCAGTGTCAAAGCGAGCACAGCATGTGCTTTAAACACAGTAAATCAGCCGTCCATTAGCATCCTACTAACCATGCATTAGCCCAGCTGAAGGCTTAAGAGGCTATTACACATTGTGACCCATAAAGCTGGACATTTTCTTCACAGGCGCACACATAGAGAGACAAACTTGTGCATGTGCTATGAGCCAGATATTATTCAAATATCCTGCAATTCATGGAAATGCCATATGTTTAAAGGAAGAGCTGATATTACGTTGTATATAGAATTTCCTCAAGAGCTGTACAATTACTGACACAGTTGTAGCACATCCACCACAGCTCCATTCACAACTAGCTCATCCACTGTGTGGTACTGTCCCACTGTGTGAAAGCTGGTCAGAGTGTAAGCTTGTTATCAGCTCTGTCCTGGTCTTCATTAGCTCTGGAGAAGGTGACACTCAGTCAAATTAGCCAAACGTGTTATCCAAGATATTCAGGGTTCCTAAAAACATTTCATCTTTTAACATTAAAGCTGAAAACACACCATTTAAAAATAAGAACATGCAGCTAGGCAGCCAAACAGGGTTATGTTGGAATGTTGGATAACAATATAACAGTCTGATTTAACATTTTTCCTCATAACACGAGGCTAACATTGATCACGGATGCTGGCTTTGTGCCCGGTACAGGAAGCTTTAGCCTCATTCACATGACATTAGTGATATAATGTATGTCACTGTCAAGTGCACGTTTAAGCCTGCTTTTAAAAGATTTGCACAACAGCTGGAAACATTAAGAAGGCATCCGGTGACAGTGAACCAGTTAACATTAGCTTAATTAGTTAGCTAGCTACAGCTGAAGGTTTGCTAGCAACAGTCATCATTTGAAGCAGTCAAATAATCAGTTGCTGGATTGATATTAAAAGAATATTTGATCGAGCTGCTGTCTTAAAATAAGGACCCACTTTTTGCACACATAGACCCCCACTTGGGTTAACTTTAGCAAAACTGTGACTGATTCCAGACATCCTCTTATTTCAAAGATTTTAAACTGGGAAAATCAATGTTTAACCATACAGGCACCACCAGTCTTTGTAGCTTTGAGCTACATGGCTCAAGTTTTCCGGGAAAAAAATGCCAACCCCTCACAGCGATTACTTGTTCACTAACAACCTGTGTACAGGATTCAATTTTGAAATTCAATAATTACGTTAGTTACTTTTCCCAGTAACGCTCCTTTAAGTCCACGTTTGACACACAGTTACACACATCGCACATTATTTTACTTTGCACTAAAATCAACACTGTCAAGTAGTTGTATATACTTTTGTACATGACTTTTTATTTTATTTTATTTATTTTATTTCATTTGCTATTTTGCTATTTTATTATGTATAGCTTGTTCTTTATATTCTTATAGTATATGTTGTTATCATCACTGTGTGTAATGCTGCTACTGCACTGTCATTTCCCAGCTTGGGATCAATAAAAGTATATTTATCTATCTATCTATCTATCTATCTATCTATGACTGGTTTGCTGTGTTATTGGTAGTTTGATGGAGGGTTAGGTCTGTCACGATAACTACTTTTGTTGGGCAATATATATTGTCGCAGAAATAGCTAATAGATATTATAATAATAGATATCAGTTTGGTCTTTGATGTGCACAGTTGATGAGTAGAAAGTTAACTTGGCCCAACCCTGGATATTAACAAGTTTCAGTGTGCACTCAGACATTATATATCCGGCTGTTATATCATACTAACCCACACTATTGTATAAGCCTTGTTCTGTGACATAGCCTGCGAACATAATATACCTGCCCTCTCTTCCGAGTTCACCCAACCATCTATTGAATTGGTGTCAGTGGTCAGTATATTTTGATATAATCACCAAAGCGATGTCAGGAAAGGTTGTCCATTTTATTAAAAAACTGTGAGTTATTGAGAGCCATCTTAAAAGAGCTTCCTGCATTCTGTCTCACCCGATAATATTCAGCAACTCCCACTAATATTTACTAGCAGAAATACAGGATATAAAATGTAGCTCTGACTCCTGACTCATTCATTCTTATCTATGTATAACCCCCTCCTATATTTTCCTTTCATATCTTATTTTACCCAGGATTGTAGGATTAGCTTGTGACCTGTTACACCCTTTATAGAGCCATCTAACATTGACAGCAGTCTCATGTAAAGGCCTCTTTGAATCACACAGTTTAGCTATTCCTCAAACAATCCCTACAAGCACCCACATCACCACCCACGCTATTCTCCCGGCCCCTCTATATCTTCTTAAGAATATGAGATTACTGCATGAAACACAGCATCCTTAACAGCTTAATTCTCCCAAGACAATGTTACTGTGAAATGTCTATCTCTTGTAAGTCATGTCAGATGTGAAATGGGTTTTGAGATGAGATGGAGAAGAAGACTGCTGGTGGTGATGATGAAGCATCATAGAAATGACAGGGGAAAATAGAGTTACGTTTTTATAAAAAAAAAGTAAAACAGAAGAAGGTTTTAGGTTTAGAATTTAAGAATACTTTTTCCCTGTTCGAGCCAAGGCATAAAAAAATCCTCTTATCTATTTGCAGTTTTACAGGTTACATTAAAAAAGACAGATTGGCTTTTCCTCAAATTTAAAAGCTTTTCTCACACATTAAATAAAAGTGGAACAATTTGAATATACAATCAACAAATTTAACATCAACCTGCCCCCAGGGACTAAAGACGGAAATTAGCCACTGGCTATAATCTTGCGTATTTACATGTTAATGTTTTTGATTAATATGCATTGTCCCTGTCTCCTTAAATAAATAAATCTACAAATAAAATTAAAAATATAAAAAAATAAACCTCTGTCTTGCAGTGACTGTGGCACAGGAGGTCGTCCACCAATCAGGAGATTGGCGGTTCGATTTCTGGCTCCTCCAGTCCACATGTCCATGTGTTCTTGGTCATGATACTAAACCCAAAATTGCTCCCGATGGCTGTGCCAACAGTGTATGAACATGTATTGTCAAAGTGCTTTGAGTGGTCAAAAAGACTAGAAAAGTGCTTTAGTACAGTCCATTTACCATGTGCTTATGTGAGTATGTGAGCCAGGCTGCCAACGGTGTTATGTCAGAAATAAATACAAGTCTGAGCTTATGTTTGTCCATTTTCATACTTATAATAACTAGATCAATGCTTATCCTTTATTTCCACTTCCTCTATGTATCATGTGGTCATGATGCCTGGGACATTTGGCTTTGCCCAGCTTTTTACTGAGGTGTATTTACAGCTGTCAAATGTCAAAATAGGTTCAATTTGACTCAAATAGAATGTAAGGGCTAATACACTCCATAGAACAGCATCATAGACATTTTACGCAGACATTTTCTTATGTATCTGTACAACTTTTTTTATATAAATATCAATGTAGAACAAAAATGAGTGACTCCCAGAGCGTCACTGAAATGACTGAAATTTGGGTCCTGGGTTGAAAACACGTAAGAAGTTTATCCGGCCTATATTTTCATAGAAACGTTTGGACTAAAAAAAATCTCTTTCCCTGGTGCTCGTCTGCACTGTTGACAGTCGGGCTCATAGGTTCAAAAGGTAGCAAGTTGCCCCAGATCTGACTGCTATTTTTCAGACTGCTGTCTGGAAAATTGGAAGCATAATCCTTCCCGCTGAGTCCTGATGGATTTTGTTTTTTTATGGTAGCATGGGAATAAATCAGAATAAAACAAAGACTTGTTAATTAACAAAGTTTAGAACCATAACATAGGAGCTCTGATTTAACCTTTTTTTTTTAAACCAGAGGAAGAAATGTGAGGCAAAGATACTGCATGAGGTAAAAGGGTGTATGCTAATGATCTAAAAACTTCAGTCATTGTTGTAGTTTAAATTGATGTCAGCAGCTTCAGTGGATGTGACACACAGCTCATGGAAGAAATGAAGGCACTTGAAGTAGTACAATTAAGGGATTATTAATTGTTTGTGACTTATTTGTCATTTGCAGGAATTTAATCCATGAACTGTGTTGCCAAGAAGCCAAAAACAGCCACATGCCTTGAAGTGTTCCTCCTCAACCAACCAGAACTTCTGTGAGCAGACTTGAGTGAAATTGGGGCAGATAGCTATTCCAACATCACATCAACCAGTGGTTATGATGGTGGACACGAGCCAAACTTCCAAACAGAAGTTAGAATGTTCGTACTTGGCGTTGTTGCATCACCAAGGTTAGTTTGTTAGAGTGTAAGAGGAAACATTTTAAGCAAGGGCGCAGGAGGTCATGGTGTCCAAGGTAAGAAATCACTTTAAAGTCTGTGTAAAGTAAGAATAAATACGTGTTCTGAGTTTGACATACCACAGAAAGTTGTGTTGTTAACCACCCTGTCAAATTTGAATGATTAAAAAAATCGCCAAATATATAAAATTAGGCTTCAAAGTTGCGTAAAAATGAGCCTCTTTCTCTGCTGCCAACCGCTGTGGGGGTGCCTGCTGAGTCCGCTGAAACCCCGCCCCCTACCAAGTGTAACCTGTCAATCAAATTCACCACATCTACCAGAAACATGGACGCTACTTCTGAGAGCTTTAACTCAGCTGTTAGCTAGGTGGCTAACTCGGCTGCTAGCTCGACAGTTAACTCGGCGGCTAACTCAGCTAACTGTAGACTGTAGTAGTAGTAGTGTGTGCTGAATGTATTTATACCTCTACAGCAGCAGGGGCGGGTTTATGCTAATCTTCAGACCCGCCCACTAAATCCTGAATCTTGAAACACAGTTTGTGAAGCCTAGCTCCACAATTCAAATCTAAATGGTTGAAATGCTTTTTACACCTTTGTAGAAATAAATGTATGATCTATTTAATGTGTTTAGAAGAAAATGTCTGAATTCACTTTACAGTCTTTAACAATTTAGTAAACAATCGACAGAAAATAAACGTCGCCATTAATTTGTATCAATTACTGATTTGATACTTAAATGAAGGGGGTAATTTCCTTTTCCCCTCACTCTTCAAAATCCAGTTTGATTTACTCACTAATTCCTCTTACTGTCCTTCTATAATAACAGCTCACAATAATAAGCTTTAACAAATATACACCATAAGCTTTAGATAAATAAATAAGAAATATAATAAGCTTGCAACAGTGAGCGATATCCAAGTGTTTTGCCCTGTGTTTTGATTCTCAGGCAACATAAGGTTTTGCCATTATTGCTTTAGATTCTTTTCCAGTTCTTTTTCAGTAAAGTTGGAAATACAAATCACATTTATCATACAGTATGAGGTGCTTTTATAATGTAGAACTGCATACTTCTACCTTTTTTTAATAATGCTCTGATTATGATGTGAAGCACAGTAACCCATTTTATTATAATATGCATGTGTATCTGTAGATGCATCAAATGGCATTATTATTACGGTCTGATGCATACACACACACACACACACACACACTTTTGAAACCAGTGACACCAGAGACAGCTCATGCTTTTCACTGTATATTTATTATCAGTGAATATTGTCAGCTACAATGAAAGCACGAGCCGCTCTGATTTGTGCATCAGTTGTCAGTGTCTTTTTGTGCTGTCGGATTCCATGTGAAAGCTAATTTACTGTTTCATCCTGTGTGTGCGGTTATTCATAACTCATGTCACAAACAAATCATCAGAGGAAATTATTTTGGGTCATGTTCACCCTGAAAATGCACACCACACCTGGGTCAGAGATGCAACAAAACTGCACCTGCTTCACAAAGTCACACACACACAGACACACACATATATATACGTCCACACCTTCCTTCTCCTGATCCAGAAATAAACACAAAGTGAGAACACTGTTGGGGGGGAAGGACAGGGACCCAGGATGTTCGATCTGATAGAGCTTTCTGCTTCACACCTCTTTTAGTGTGAAGAGAAACTTAAAATGTACCAGAAATCACTACACAGATATGTGATCCTGACGTGACCCAAGCCAAAAGCCTTTGGCTACTACAATGCATGTCAGTACAATGACTGTGATGCCACTACATGCCGAAACAGGAGGCCTAATAATGAGGATAGTCAATACATTTAAAGTGTAAAGTAAGAATAAATACGTGTTCTGAGTTTGACATACCACAGAAAAGTGTGTTGTTAACCACCCTGCCAAAAAATCGCCAAATATATGAAATTAGGCTTCAAATTTGTGTAAAAAAAAAAAAAAACTCCCACAAACACTGTGGGACTGCCCATCGAGTCCGCTGAAACCCCGTCCCCTACCAAGTGTCACCTGTCAATCAAAGTCACCACCTCTACCAGAAACATGGAGGCTACGTCTGAGAGCTTTCTGCTCTAACTCTAACTAGCTCTAACTCAGCTGCTAGCTCAACGGCTAACTCAGCTAACTGGCTAACTGTAGACTGTAGTAGCAGTAGTAGTGTGTGCTGAATGTATTTATACCACTACAGCAACAGGGGCGGGTTTATGCCAATGTGATTTTCAGTTTGTGAAGCCTAGCTCCACAATTCAAATCTAAATGGTTGAAATGCATTTTACACCTTTTTTAGAAATACATTTATGACCTATTTAATGTGTTTAGAAGAAAATGTCTGAATTCACTTTACACAGTCTTTAAGATAAAGCAGCTAGTCTCCAATTGTGGAAAGTGGAAGTCCAATTGAATATTGCACGTATGCATGAGGTATACAGTGTTATACTGAAGGTGTTTGCAGTATTTCTTGCAGCAAATAAAAATGAAACATAATAGAGGCACAGCAGTATAAACTCTGTAGTGACTTCATAGCTTAGAGTTTGTATTTGAGCATACAGTGCATATACTGTATACACTGCAAATAATGATAAAAGGTGCCCAGTATACCTCTGCCAGAACACTGCTGTTTGCTCACATTCTTCTCTTTCATATCCCTAAGTCTGTTTGCTGTCTCTCAGTCTTTCACCCACCTTAGCTGTAAAGAAATCAGTGGGCAAGACAGAGATGAACAGAGAAAAACAGATGAACACAGACAGTAAAGGCGAAGGGATACAAAGTGGATTACAGTGGAGTTACATCACTGTTCAAAAGCGCCAAGGCGTTTTATTTGCCTCGTATTTTTATTATATTTTTACTGACAACCGCTGTCAGCAAAATGTAAAAATTTTGAATCTTAAATTGATTCGAGTGCTCTTGAGTGCACTGCAGTCACATTAAGGGCCGACCCCGAGAGAAAATATTGCAAAGGCCGTGCTGCAGTGCAAATGCTCTGAACACAGTAGACAATCGAAAGTACAAAATGTGCATACTGGATAGGACCTCTAATCGTCCTATAGTCAGCTGCAACCATAAAGCATTTGACTGTAATCACAACATTACACATTACTCATGAAAAAGAGACATTACATTACTTCACTAACTACTCAACAGCAATATAACTGCTCACATACTTTCATTAATCCTCTTACATTTCTCCCCTTTTAACCTGACCACGTCATACCAAACATATCAACCTGTTGGTAAGACGACAGACATGTCAGCCCTACATTGCGCATCTATAAGAGAGGGTTATTGGAATAAATAACTAATTTAATTACAAATTCAAACACATAACTGCTCCAAACTGCATCCTCTGTTGTTTTTTATTGAAATGTGTACCAGTGGTAGCAGTAAACACTGCCTGAGACAGTTTATTACATGGTTCACCCCTTAAAAGCAGCACTGTCCTTACAAATTGTCAACCATTTAGCCCTAATTGTCCATCACACATGACAGTTCATTTTGTTTTGTGTTGTTACAGCAATCATAGTGGATGAGAAAATGCCAAAGAAAACAGAAATAAAGGCACATCAGTGTTTGGTAGGGGAAACGGTATCATTCATGAATCCAGCCAGAGTTTGCCTGTAAATGTTAGCTTAACAGGCAACTGACAGCTGAACATAATATTACTATTATTACCAGCAAAGTTCTTGATGTTACATCACTTTGATCCAGAAGCCTTATACAGATAAAATCATACAAATTTGAGCCCCTGCTGGTAGGAAGAAAGAGAAAATGGTGGGCTTTTGATAAAATATTACCCTGATGATGGAGCTAGATGAAATGCAATGTAACATTCACGAACGAATCAGTTCGAACGAACGAGTCTTTAAAACGAACAAACTGACCTGATTCCCGTTTCACTTCTCTCTCGTTTTTTTGGGGGGTTTTTTAAGTATATTTTTTCGGGCTTTTTGCCTTTAATGTACAGGACAGTGGAGATAGACAGGAAACAGGAGACAGAGAGAGAGGGGGAATGACACGCAGGATAAGACCGCTCGGCTCAAGATTCGAACCAGGATCACCTGCAACGAGGACTATAGCCTCAACACATGGGGCGGGCGCTCTACCCACTGAGCTATGCTCAACCCCCGCTGTGTTCACTGTTAAGTTATCAGAGGGACTGAGAGAGCCAGCCAATCGAATGTTGTCTGTTGAGTCACTTACTCTCAAGATGCGTTCACAGACACTCAGGAAAGATACTGTTCTGTTGAACCTCTCATTTCCGAGTGTTAGCGAATATTAAGCTAAGTGCTATCTTCCTGAGTGTCTGTGATATGAACGGAGTGACTGACTGACGTATCTGGGGAATACCACTTTAACATTTGAATATCAGTGAATGGTAAATACGTGCTGTCTTTGTATTTTCTGTGTCATGCTAGATTAATAAAATATTTGAATGTCTCGCCAATCTGTCTGTTTGTTCATGGTTCGTTCGTTGTCAAACTTAAAGCCGAAAAGAATAGCCACTGTTGTATTGTACATAATCATGAAGTTGCAGCTATGTATTTACTACTGTGTTGTGTTGACCGTCAGCACAATCATTTGAGAAGGAGGAGCTGAGAACCGTGCATTATGATTCACCGCTAAACAACGTTGTACCGGAAACACAACTGAACAAACTACATGAACCGATTCTTCCTGCCGAACTGACCAACGCGAACTGAATCTCGGCAACGAATCATGAAATCCATCACTAATACCCAAGTCATTATCATCTGGGGAACATGAATGCATGTACCAAACTTATCAAGGTGATGACAGATGAAAAGGCAGAGGATTATCAACCAAAGTGGTGGATCAACCAACCATTGCCATCCACGGAACCACGCAGCTAATGTGGCTGAGAACCATCAATTTCAAACATTGTGACTGTAGGTTTTGAAACCAGTGAATACAAGGTAGAAAGATAAAACTCAAATGAAATTCAGTGATTTTGCAGTTTCTGAAGGACCTTTGGGTTCATTATTCTAAAGTGGTGGACGACCAACCGACCAAACAATAGATATTGCCATCCCTCGAGACATGCTTACTACAGCTAAAACATTTAATCTGCATGAGTTTTAACAGTTCCTTGTAAATACGGTTCTGCTTAAACAACATCAGTGAGGCACATGTGTGGATCAGTTGAATTACCAGTTGAAAACAAGCCCTCACCATGTCTTTCAAATCTCTAAAACCAAAGTATTTGTCAAAATAACCCTCTTAGCAGCGTCTCTAATGCGCAATTTAGTCACAGTGTCGCAAGTGCAACTCCAACTAGGTTACACATCATTTTTCCTTTTCTTCCAGTTTCCCTGCCGTCCTTAAATCTGTACTATCCAATTAGGCAGAAACACCCCCTCCAAACACACAAACAAAAAGATCGAGGAAGGATTATCCTGCGATAACAGCAACTTGCAAGCTAGAAGCGAGACGTCAGCACGGGGGAGCTCAGCGAAAATAATGTTTCTTGAACTAATTAAGTATCCAAAGTGGCTGTCCCAAGCCAAATTAGACATCAGAGTGCTGGGGGAATTTTCAGACTGATGCAACGAGCCCCAAAAGAGTGAGAGCTTTCCTCTCTGTCAATCACCAACTTGCATCAGACTGACTAATGGAAGGAAGTTTCCTCATGAATATAGAACTTTTTGCCAAAGACCGTTACTGGAGGACGAATACAAAAGGCTCATAGACATGTTGCAGATCATGTTGTTACCTGGACTGGTCTTGACAGAGCCAGGCTAGCTGTTTCCCTCTATTTCCAGTCGTTGTGCTAAGATACACTAAATGACTGCTGTCCGTATCTTTACCATACTGATATGATAGTCGTACCAATCTTCACATATACAGTAACTCCAAGCAAGAAAGTAAATATCTCCCAAAACATTGAACTATTGCTTTAACTGTCTGCTTGGCTCTATTTAGTGATGTTACTGCCTTCTTAGATTTTAGTACAAAGTTATCACATAACAATAACCAAAAGTAAAAACCATACAAACTTGTAGAGTTGTATGACATCCGTTCTACTGTATCTCTCTAGTAATCACCTTTTCCATATGAAATTCAAAAGGTTCAATGTAACTGGATGTTTGGCTGCATGGTTCTGTTAAGCAAGAGACTTCATTAAAGAAGTCTGACTGCTCCAATGACAAACTGTCTGACTGGAACGTGGGAAATGAATGATTAATAAAGGTTATTACACTGACTGAAGAAAGGACAACATGAGACATTCTGATGAAGACTCTGAGTGAATGATCAGACTATAGAGAAAACACTATACAAAGAAAGTGGTTTCAAGTTTGCACACAAGACATCTCTGATCCAAGCTGGCTTTTATCCATTTTTCCTCACCAGTGTTTTCTAAGCACTCCAACAAACATGTCTGTTTTATTTGTGATCTAGCCTGGGTATGAGGATAATGAATTACCACCAGCTTTAGGGCCAAAGAACTGTGGTTGAGTATACACAAACTTCTGACAGGCCAATTATTCTGCAGATCCTTACTCACATGTAGTATCATGAAAAAACAGTTTAGTTTCTTGTGTCACAATAATACCACGAATGCATTTTGGAGAGGTGAACGTGTGTTTAACATCATTGGGTGTCGTTTCAACAGGAATAAGGGGATTATTTGATACATTTACAGCCTTTTTGGGGCGCTTAACAATCACAATGCAAGGGTTTGCAAAAGTAACATTGAGTAAAATTCCCTGTTTGGTGCTACTGTTTAAAGGCCAAACATGTGTGAGGAGGTAGACGGATACAGATAGCAGCTCCAGTTGATTTATCACTGCAGACTGACCACTACTGCAGAGGAAACTGAATCAAAAATTTAACAAAGCAGGTATAAAATCTGACAGACAGAAGTTCAACACCACAACACAGAGCAGCCTGTTATTTGTCACAACACTTCAGCATGAAACCTTTCCTCCTGTGCCTTTTTGCTTAAATAAGTATTTGTCCTTACAGTTGATGGCAGCTTGAGTCCAGTGCTCTTTGACTAAAGCAGCCAGTAATACATATTAAGTAGTTTACTGTTATCAGCAACTATGTAGTCAAAGGAATGAAAAGGTTTAGCCAAAAATCTTGCACATTGATTTCCATCATGTATTCAACTATTGATCATTATGTTGAGCTGATAACATCAGGCTATATATTTCTTCACACATAGCCTTCCTATTGTTGGATGGATAAACATTTGCAATACCCAAAAGTGTCTTTTCTTTACTGATTTTAACATATTCCATGATTGAAAGAAAAGAAACACCTGTCCAACACCTAGAAAGCACATCAAAGTAACTCTGGTTAGGATCATTTACGACTTTTCTTGTAGTAAATATCCAGCTATATTGAAAAATGCAATGAGGCAAATTTTGTGCCTCTGACAATAAATTGAAGCTTAGTAAACAACAGTCTACAGCCCCTATGCAAACCTAAGCTAACATGCTGACACTGCAAGCATGCTGTTACTGGCATTATTGGGTTTAATTGAATTTGACCTGCTGATACTTTGCCAATCACCAAAGTATTTACAATATATCCTGACTGTCTGTACCAAATGTTATAACAATCCAGAGACATTTAAATCTAAAAGAAAAAAATGTCAGTGTGCTGATGACCTTAGAGGAGAAGTTATGCATGAGAAAAATCATTACATTTAATTTCGTGCCAAATTTCATGCAAGTCAATCCAATAATCGTTGAGATATTTCACTGGGCCAAAATGCTGGGTCAACCAACCAACCAGTCGACAGTGACCACATTTATATGCAGAGAATATTCCTGTTTTTACCCTTGTACTGAAAAAGACTAAGCCTAAGACCTACTAAGCTTTTTACAAGGCTGATGAAAATTAATATTCCACTAATATTGCTGTTTATATGCAGAAGATCTCTGCAGGTAGTGAAGTAAACCAGCGAGATAAAAAACATCAGTGAGCTGCTGTTTTATACATTTATAGTTACAGGTACATCCAGTACTTAGGTTGTCCTGTGATGTTTACCACACTGCTGACTGTTTTTGGTGCATCACACAGAGTTGTCACTGTCAGTCCACAGCTGTATGTCAGGATAATAACCAATCTCCTTAATTCCTGTCCTTGAGAAGGTGCACTCTGTTTTTCCAGCCCAGCCTGAACCTCTCTCCACTCTCCTTTCATTCCTCTCCTCTGTCTGCCTTCCTGCTCCAGCAGATGTCATTTCCCTGCACAGGGGTGTTACACAACCAGCCATCATGCATCTCTATCCTTAGTATCATATTCTAATGACTACATGTAAGTATCTCTATTACTTGGTATCACTATGACACTAAGTCATTAGAAGCTCCAACATGTATGTATAAGGCCTTGCAGTAGCCTTTGTCTAAGATCAATTCTTATATGAGGTAAGAAAGTTTACCCACACAAAATGGAATCCAATGAAAAAGAGGAAAGGCTGTTCTCTGATAGTTAGCTTGAAAAACACATCAGTATTTTAATATTTCATAAGCATTGATAAATAACATCTTATCTTCTATCCAGTGTGCCCTTGTCATTGGTGACTCATATTCGAGATCTTTTGTTGGCGGCTTCGTTGCCATACCAGCGGGCCGGTTCAGCTTTGGCTTCATGTCTACACCTGGAGGACACGCTGATATATATCCTCCTCTCACTCCTGATGTTGGCTTGCCTACTTGCTCGAAGCAACAAGTTGAAGTCCAGATGCACCTTTGACACGTCCGCAAAAGATGTTCCATCTAATCTACAAGTTGCTTTGTATCACTGGCCCCAGGTTGGTTTTCTAATGTGTGATAAACATATACATGCCCACATTCTGAGAGTGCACGAACCTCTATCTACTGTGATATAACACTACTGTGAAGTTTTACCTTCATGGCCTTTGGTGTTAAATTTTCCTATTAATCATACATTCCTCTGGAGTATCAACTTCATCTTAAAGACGACTACCATCAAGTGGCTCCTCAGCTCAATGTCCGCTACTTCTCAACAGACAATTTCTTTCCATTATGTGATAAGTATATGCAAAATATGTTGTAATGCATGTTGCTTTATTTGTCATTACTGTATCATAGCAAAAGCAGATCTGTAGATATACTTCCACAAGGTTTGTTTTTAACACAGACAACTGTAGTGTCAGGATGTTCAGTGAACACCTTAGCGATGACTACGGGATGGACACACTGGTACATTTGATATGGCAGGTGTCATACTATGTATTACATGTGCCTGTCAGTCCTGTTCCACTCAGACTGAACCAACATTTCCTAACCCAAAGCACTACAGCTATCAGCCAGAGTCAATAGATGGCAATGGTTACCAGCACATTTGGCTGGAAAGATGTTAATACTTGAAAAGAAACAAATTCAGTTCTTTCATGTTTACGAAAATTCTGCACTTACATTTTGTAGCATACAATCATCTACTGTTGTTCAGTACTACCCATTATCTTCCATGCCTGTTGAGGAAGCTGCATTTCTGCTCTGAGGTAATGAGATACTGACACCATTACCTGACCCAGAGGACCTTGTCAATCCTGTTCCAGTCACAAACGGTTCAACATAGAACCACAAAACAAGACACCACAACCCTCAGCCCTCAATCTACCACCCTTCCATTTTCATCTCCAAGTGACTACTATTGTAGCAACACAAATACACAAGTCCTCTATTTCCATTTTCTTCCAATGTTCTTGATTATTTCCCCATGTTTCTTGATGAAAGAATGATGAATCAGGATCGACATGAGATCATAGATGGTCACTTACATTTCCTTCAAAGACATACATACTGAAAGTTTATAAATTCATTATTGGTTTATTCATTATTACTGTAACTGGTTTTAGGACATTGCCAGATACTTTTCCCTCCTACATGAAATAATGCCACACTGTTTAATACTTATTTTGAATTCAATGAATTTAACACTGTTAATGTATGTTGACAGTTGAATTCCTGTGTGTCATCCACTGTCATTCAAGACTGTTCATGAACCTTCACCTTATACACAGTGACAACACAAGAACAACACTAAATGTCAAAGAAATGAATTCTGTTGATGAAGAGCGTGGGATTGGATGTGGGAGTCTGAAGGTTACTCATAGGAGTAATATGTCTATGTATTATCTGTCACCAACCTGGGTGTTAAAATGGACCCTCAACTCACCTTTGACACCCACATCAAACACCTCTGTAAAACATCTTTCTACCACCTCAGGAACATCGCCAAACTCTGTCCAACACTCACCCTGGCAGATGCAGAGAAGCTCATCCACGCCTTCATCTCCTCCAGACTGGACTACTGTATTGCGCTCCTCATCGGGATCTCTGGCAAGAGCATCCAGAGACTGCAGTACATCCAGAACAGTGCTGCCAGAATCCTGATGAGGGTGCGCAAGTATGATCATATCACCCCCATCCTAAAATCCCTTTACTGGCTCCCTGGCCCACTCAGAATTGAGTACAAAGTCTCCATCCCCACCCACCAGTGCATTCACGGACATGCCCCCCTATACCTTAAAGAACTCCTCACCCCCCCAGACCTCCTCACGCACCCTTCGCTCTTAAAATATAAACACCCTCCAAGCCCCCAGAGCCAAGCTCCGCACCATGGGTGATCGGGCCTTTTCCTCTACAGCCCCGAGGATGTGGAACGCCCTCCCTGACCACCTGAGGGCCCCACAGACTGCAGATGTGTTTAAAAGAGACCTAAAAACTTATCTCTTTACTAAAGCATTTTGCTAAGTGTCTTTTATATGTTCTCTTTTAACCTTTTCTTTTTTTCTTTTATTTTCTGCTCTGTAGCACTTTGAGATTGTTGAAATGTAAAGTGCAATACAAATTAAATGTATTATTATTATAGGAGGTGCAGGTAAGACAGTTCTATATTCTGTATGGCCATTTCTGTAGGTGCAAAACATCATATCCAGCTTAGAAGCGGCAACCCCTATAAAGCTGATCATAAATGCCTGTGTGAATCTGTGATCGATAGCATTAATTCAAGAAATTGCTCTATTGAAAACCATAGCAACAGAATCACCAGCACATTACAGAATGCTGTGGAATACTGTGGGAGAAGATATAGTTAAATCGGCTTCTTGCTACCTTTTTAACTATCCAGAACAGCAAAGGAAATATGCATTTAACATCCTCAAAACAATTTAACTATTTTGGTGATTTGGCTATTCTTAATTGTGACTTAAGTCCCCTCATTAATCATAGGTGTGTTTTGGCCGCGGTAAACCAATCAGAGTGTCATCCCCCATTCTCTTTAAAAGCCAGGAGCTCTGTCACTTTGGCGGATTGCTATTATAACAGCGCATTTACCCAGCAATGTGTTTCAAGAATAAAACATGAGTTACTTTTGCTGAAAAGAAAGTTGACTGATGAGCTGCTAACCCGAAGTGTCATTAAAAAAAAGAAAAATATTAAGTTATAACTGACCAGTCTGATGAGTGTAGAGGTGTGTGTGGTTATACTGTAGCAGTCTGGTGTCATCAGCTCAGTGAGCGGCTGTGTGTAATGGCGCTGTGCTCTGTGCAGTATCTCAGAGGCTGTAGACTTATCAACATATCAGTCCTAGATCAATACAGATGTTTTAACCACAGATGATAACGTGTTGATAAAATATAAAATAAACTCTGCAGGGTTTTAATTGTTTCAAGTATGTAAACCTGATCAGTGTCATCTCAAGAATATGTGTTAAATATTGTTCATAAACTGTTTCAATCATGTTAACCTTTCATACAGTTTAATACGGCACTCTCCAAGGTGCTGAATCCCCCCACCCAAACAAACATACAGGGGTAGTGGAATGCTCATTCTCATTTAATCTGTTATTTTTACAGTTAATTAAACCTGATAAATATTATGACTGACTAATATGACATGTATTTTTTTAATATGTTGATATAATAGGCTACTTTTTTTTGTATGTTTCTGTGCTGCATCCTGTTCCTGTGTGTTTAACAGACAGAGTGTACACGCATTGTGCACCCGCCTATTAAAATCTTGATAATGCACCCTTAAAATAACAGTGAAATATGCGGCAGTGACTTCAGACCTGTTTTTTTTTTTTTTTTTTTTCAGTAGCCGAATCGCTTCTCTCTGCCTTAAAATAGCAACGCGCCTACAACGCAGCAGACCACACCTCACAATCGCAATCACTTTTGAAAATTTGATTTCAGTATCTGACAAGGTTATAGAACGAACAACTGAGCCATTTAAACAAAAGCGGTATAAAATATAACATTCTATGTATTTGAGGAACACCTACAACTTGGGTTACAACAATATCAAAACCTATGGCAGTAGGAGAAAGAAAAGAAGACCCAGAAATACATTCAGTCTGTCTGATCAATATACTGAATGTATGCAGAATGTGGGCAAGATCTGTCAAAAGTAGTTTTGGGAATTTGCTAATACACTGGCAGAAATCTATAACATGCCAAACCCAATACAACAGATTCTGTATGAGCCAGGGCCAAACAAAATGAAAGTATTCTGAAGCTCAGGTTACTTACAGACAAAAGCAATAAAAGCAAGATCCAACTGACAAAAGCAGGTTATGGTGCAGGTCGATAACAAAAAAAATCAACTTCCCATAGGAACTACAGGCAAAACATGCTACAGTACAGGCAGCTACCAAACACAAAAAATATAGGAAAAGATCCCAAAGAAAGCAGAGTAAAATATGCTGGGGTGAAAGCAGCCACAAGACAAACTTGTATTGAAAAAGATTCAATTCAATATTCAGTATTCAATAATTAGAGCAAAACAAAAAGCAGCACAAAGAAGGAGAAGATTTGACTATTTAAATGAAATCCTCTTTGGCAGAATAAACAGTTCTGAGTGGATGTGAGAGAAGGGTGCCTTTGTTTGTGTTTGTTGTTGATGAATTCAGTTGCACAAATACATGAAAAGGTATAACGGCATGCTCAAAAATCTAAAAATTAAAAAAAGCAGCACAGCCACATTATGCAGTGATATTGGTGAAGTTCTTGAAGACATGAAAGTGAAGGATGATTTTTGCATATGCCATTACTGCTGCAAAAAACTAAGGAAAAATTACATTCCTAGTAAGAGTCATTCCAATAACCTTGGACTGGTGATTATCAAAAACTATGAAGAGTTTAAACTGTCTGAAATACAAATTGCAAATCTCATTGCTAGAAACATTCTCTTTTCAATGAAAATGAAATGTGAGAAATCCTTACGACCATTTAACTGTTGACCTTTTCAAATACGATGATGATCCCATTTTGAAAGCAAAAAATGGATACAAACAGAACAACAGTGTGGGTAATAAGGACTTAATGACTATCCAGAAGTAGAAGGTAGATACAATGTAACCTACTCACATGAAGATTCTGGCATCAGTTGCTCATACTCAAATAGACCCATACATACATATAGCACCTACTGAGGGTAAAATACCAACTAACATCTTGCTGGAGCATGATTGGGATGTCAAGTCATTCCCATATCTTCATCCAGATGGTAAATATGGCTTACATGATAAAGGCTACATAGTAAAGAGTACATGATTAAGACTACCACAACAAAGACACGTTCAGCTGCTTTGCTTGTGATGAAAAATATTAGCTTGGAAGAAATATAAATGTATATTTCCTAAAAGGTAAAAAACACAAACAAGTAGTAATGACCCACAGAGTGTGTTGGATAATAGCCACAGTTCAACTAGATGTGAGCAAAAGGAGAAACTAGAATCTATACACTGGGAAACCTTGGACTATTCCATCACTTTTAACCTTTAAGTTGTGCAGAATGAATGGGATGAATGTAACTTTCACACCTTTCCTGCAAAAGCATTGAATTGAACACCATGTTGTAAGTGGTCAGTTACATGTATCTGAAGAAACCTAAATCAAAGCAACAAAATCACTCATCAACAAGAGAGTAGAGCAATATAAAACTGTATTTTAAAAAAAACATTAAAGATGAGACACAAACAATGCCAATGAAAACCTGATATCAGTCAGATGTGTCTATTACATGTACTGTTACTGTACTGCCTAAAACAGAGAGAGGCGGAAACACAAAAATCGCAGACTAGCCGCCTGACTGATAGGTAACTACTATTTTTTTATTTTATTTTTCAATCAATTTTGCTGATAATTGGACTTCTTGCTGTTTATCCCAGCACCGGACATATTGTCTTAGAACTAAACAAACATCAACATTTCAATCAATTCTGTCAGAAAAAGCACCAAACTGTAGATTCCCTCACTAAAAGCTTTGATGTCTGTTCCAGTAGGAATTAAATATCCTATCAATGCAGAGCTTCACTAACTTAGTCAACTAAAATACAGAAACAAGTTGTAGCAAAACATCAAAGAATTATTGATACTTATCGAAAACTTTGAGGGCAAGTTACGGTAATTGAGATCATGTCAAATAAAAGACAACTGAACAGCCCTGTCACATCCGTCATATAAGATGAAATCTTGATAACTGAACTCAATCATTTCTTGCATCAGAATAAAGTACAAGTTGGCAGCACATCACTTCTAACGATCTCAAACAGTTCAGCAATTGAAAAAAAGCAAGACATATCAGGAATCCCAACTGATCACATAAAGGCAGAACGCCTACAGCTAAATCTAACAGCAGTAAATCTTGAGGGGAACTTCCATGAAAAACCTTCCAAAGACTCTCACACTATTATCTCATGCATATCAAGTTATTTTAGAGACATTGATGGAATAATGAGAAGTAATTATAAACCAGAATGGATCAAAGCATGGAATACAAACATGGACATGCAAATGTGTTGGGATAATTATGCAGCAATCACCTACATCACAGACTATTATATGCTTTAAAAACAGGAGGAAATGATTTCCTCAGAGAAACAAAATGCTTTTTTGACAAACCAGCAAGCCAGAATGTAAATGTGAAATCTAACACAAACTATCCCCTTTCTTACACCATATTTCAACATTTTCATCCTCACTTGCTTCAAAACGAAATAGAGCAAGATTGTTTTAAATAAATCTCAGAAAATAACAGACAGAATTTTATTGAAGTAACTGAAGTTGAAGAAAAAGATGGAAAATATTACATTGAATAGGAATCCATTTTAGAGAAATACACAAGATGAGTTACAGAAGTTAGAACGTTATCATATGAACAATTTGTACTGTAAGATAAGAACCCTTCACTCTGCACCACAAAACTACGATATAATGCAAGACCTTTATAGAGAAAACACACAAGGCACTGAAATGACATCTACAAAGCTGCAACATATAATTTCAGAAAATGAAATAATTCATGAATATCATATCGCTACCAAAAAGAGATTTCCAAAGTACACCCCTCTATACACATCCACTCCAGGACATTATAAGTGGATGACACTGAGATTCACAAGAAAATACTGACAATTCCTGAATGAACTTTACTACTCAGAACTTTTCTACCCATTTCTATTTCATCTACTACCTAATCATTTTTGACAAGTGTCATGAATTATGCATCAAAAGTGAAACAGCAACTAAAACTGTCAAACAAAAAGTCATCACCCATCTGGACACAGTAATAGAGGACGGGGGCTCATTGGCCATTGGTGATGATCTTGATGGTAATGAGGTATGGGAAGATGAGGAAGAAACAATGATACCCAGATATGGCTTTTATAGATCTTTCTGGACTGTTCAATGATGGCTACGATTCATCTGTAGATCAAACATTTAGAAGAACTGACCTTCAACATGACAACGAACTAACTTTCCTCTAAATCAAAACTGGACATAGACCAAAGAGCTGTTCTATGTCACACAGATTGGTGGAGTCGTCACTCCAAGATTGTTCCTGCCCGTTGTGCCCTGGTCTTGGCATCAACGCCGACGGCAGCCTCAAGTGACTCTTGAGGTGCTTTAAACAGGACCACGCAGAAGGTGTCATGATGTAGCCACCACTCTGCCCGAACTCTCACTTTCTCCAACTCAACGCTGGTATTGGTGGGACCATTTTCAGCTGTGTGACATCTAACCATCGACAACAAGACCAGAGCTCAAGATTGGTATCTGCAGTGAAGATGAGTACACCACCATGGGATGCCTTGGCTGAGACTCTTAGAGCAGCTTCACCAATGGATTATAACAACAACCTCTTATCTGTGTCTGCATCGCTGATCTTTGGAAATCTGCCGGCGACTTCAGTTCGCCACAGTTTCCTGATGGTTGCTGTCATCATGCTGGAGTGTTTAAGTTTTTTACAACCCGTCTACTCCAGTTCAATATACCTTTGTTTTGCCCCCTCTCCAGGAAATTTGGAAATGTGCTGAAGCGCCCTGGAAGGCAGTCACTAGTGGCAGGAATCGTTTCCTTCTTGAAAGTGCAGGGCCACATGGAGACAGGCTGTCCCAGTGTGTCCCCCCTGGAACCACGGTCCAGAGTCCTCACTGGGCTGGCTTCATTGTGATGCCGCTTGCCACAGTGGGCTCATGCCACACGTGGCTGGGTCTCATCGCCTTACAGAGGATCAGATCAGATCAATTTCTTCTGTTACTCAGTGCTTCAAAAGGCCGGAAGGGTTAGGGTTAGGGTTAGAGTCATCTGCTGCTGACTGCACCTTCTTGTAGCCAGAGAGGAGATGAGGTGCAACGCTGCAACACCACAGCGAAGGAGAGAGTGCACAGGCAGGGCAGAGCACCATCAGCATCCACAGAGCAGGAAACTGGCACACATATAAGGAAAGTCAGTGGAAGGGAGTGTCACATTGGTGAGGGCTATGTTCAACAGCCACTCCCCCAGACCATCTAAATGGCGAGAACAGGGTCCGCTACATCACTAATTGGTTAGGATTCCAACACTGGAAAGGAGATTTGACCTCAAGGCAAGTGTGGTGGGAGAGGTTCTCTACTTTCTACCATTTCTGGTAGAAGAGGGGCTGCCCTCATGCCACTGTTAAAGTGTATACAGCAGCTGCTTCCTCCTGTCATGAGGGCTTGGCGACGGACCTATCTTCCTTCATCCCCTCATGAGACATTTCTTACAGGGGCTTAGGAGACAAAGGCAGGTGATGCGTGTCTCCACCCCCCCAGCGGCAACTGCTGTTGGTGCTTGAGGCCTTAGTGAGTGATACCTATGAGCCTCTGGAGCGCTCCTCTCTGAACTTGTTGTCATTCAAGACAGCTTTACTTCTGAACTGTGTGTGAACTGTGTGTCCTGTCGGTACTCCCCAGCTGTTTGCTGACACAGTGGAGCTACTCTCAGACCGAACCCCTCCTTTGTTCCTAAGAACAAAGGAGGGGTTCGGTTCATGTCAGTTGAGAACTATTCAGCTAGAAGCATTTTGTCCTCCACCCCATGAGGATGTCAGTGAGGTGAAACTGCACTTTGTGGCCAGTACATGCGTTGGCATGTTATGTTGAATGCACGACCCCCTTACGGTGTACTGAACAGCTGTTCATGTGATATGGAGAGGGAGTGGCCAGTAAAGCTCTATCCAAGAATTACCTAGATTGTTGGCTTTGTGAGTTTATCTCCTGAGCTTACAGGCGCCCCCGCTGTGGTCTATATGTGCTGTAGCAGCGTCTATGGCCTTATTAAGTAGGGCGAGTGTTGAGGGCATACATCCACTGCCACTCAGGACTGACTTTATGTGACCTCTCCTTTTATCGTATGTGAAAAGGTTGGTGTGAGTGTGAGTCCTTGCTTTTATCGATATGTCAACATTCTCTTGGCATTTTTTGTTGTTTTTTTTTGATATTTCAACTTTTTCAACATTTCCACTATTTTGAAAAAAAGGGTGGATGGAAACCCACTTATCCTAACCTGCATTCTGTCTCCAGCACTGCTGTATACTGCATGCCTTAGCTTAGAGCAGTCACATACAGCACAGTGTAGGACTTATAATAAAGGTATAGTCTGTCTGAGGTCAGTAACACCAGCACCACTGCTGGGACAAGTGATGATATTCCAGGGTCTCAACCTTCCTTTGGTCATCATGGAGGATTTACAGCCATCTGCTGCAGGGGCTTCTGTCTTACCCTGCATCTTTGTGTGTTTATGTGTGTGTGCGTGTGTGTGTGTATTTGTGCACGTCGGTGTCGACAGGGTCATTTCTCTCATCTACTCTCTAACCCCCTTGCTGTCCCTTCTCTTTGTATTCTTGTCACTCTTCCATCTTTCCTACAGCATATGTTTTCTTTCTCTGTCTGTGTCTCTGATTTTAACTCAAGCTGTGATCATTCTCAACACTTTAAAAAAAAAAACATATTTAGCACAAAAGTCATGTTTAAAAAAGCGATGACACAGGGAGACTGTAAAAGAATACAGCTTAATCGCAGTGTTTGAAATATCACTGGTGTGTAGCGCCTTACAGTTTGTCAGGATTTATGATCTAACAAATGTCAACACAGAAATGGAAGGCAATCGAAAGAAACCAAAAAGTCGACCTCATGATGTAACTCTACGTGACAGAAAAATGATACCTGCAGGCTTAAACAAGACTTACATCACAATGAAAGTAAAAGAGGAGGGAATAAAGAGGTGATATATATACACTTAAAGTCACAGTGAAATAAAAATGAGAGCATCTTTAGCTTGAATCATGACATTTAAATATAGTCTTGCAGATGTGATTGGTCAATTAAAATGTGCATGGCTTTGTCACATAGCTCCTTCACCCACACTTAAATCAGGAGGAGAATAAACATGAAATGAATACATTTACCTCAACTACATTCTTTAGAAATGCAAACAAAGCTTCAATGAAACACAGCTTTTCTCCTACTAAGATATTCCTCTGTTAGGTACTCACAAACTAACAGTAAAGTGCTTTTTATATAATGGATGCAGATAACTAGACTCACATTTGACAAGCATAACACGCTGTGTGTAGCGCACCGAGTCCCAGAGGGGACACCTCTGTGAAGTTAGAAATATACTGACAGATTTTAACTTCCCAGATCAATAACTCATAAGCGAAATGATATTAAAACACAAGCGACGCCTATTTTTTTTATCATAGTGAGGTAGATGAGCTCCAACCTAATTTTCATCCAAACAAGCCTTCCTTGGAGCTGGACTAATAATATTGGTCTCTATGTACAGCTGGCTGTGAGATAAGTGTGTAACATCACTCATATACAGTGTAGTGATCCCAGAAAATGAAAATGGTTCATTGTATTGAAGATATTTACACGTGTTTGTGTTGTTTTGTTTCTTTTTCCCCCTTTTATATCTTTGCAAAGTTTTATTGAAGAAGATTGCACTTCAGCATATTTGTGTGTGTGTGTGTGTGTGTGTGTGTGTGTGTGTGTGTGTGTGTGTGTGTGTGTGTGTGTGTGTGTGTGTGTGTGTGTGTGTGTATTTGTAAGTGATGGAGGATGTATGTATCTAAAAGTTGATCTGAAGCTAATATGAAGCTTCAGCATCCAAATGAGTCAAATCAAATCTTCTATGTTTCAAAGTTACAGTGTTTTTAGTAGCAAAGTCTTTTTGTTACTATACTTCCACCACAGCTCAACAGGGAAAACACTAAGAGGGAATTTGATGGTAAAAAGACTGTAAATGTATCAGATATCACTTGATATGACTAACTCACACTGATGAAGGACAATAGAAGCTGATCAGAGACTTTTAAATGACACTGAAGAGTCCATATGAACTCTTTCACTGTTCATATGGACAACTGACTGTTGTTTTGAGACACACAGAATGATGAAACAGTCCTAACAAAAGGCACACTGGATTACAACTTTTCATTTCACTGTGTTAAAGGAAGAAATGGAGAAAATGGAGAAAGGATAAAAGGAGGGGAGAGAAAATGAAGCAGAAGGATAGCAGAGTCTATGTTGTATTCACTTTTTCGTTCAGTTTAAAATGATACACACATTACATACACATCACTGGAGGCCTGTCCTTGGTGTAAAAAGATGCAACTCAGAGGAAGGTCATTTACTTCACAGCTACGCTCTTCATCCCAAAATACAAGGTTACTGGATTCATATTTTCACTTTTTTGCCAAAGATATTGAATGTTGAGATAAACACAGACTCAATATGAATAATTCTGGGGATATCTAAAGAGTCAACATTGAAACAGAACCGATGGACACAGTTCACCTGAGAGAATTCGATTTATCATTAAAGACAAATTCAAAAATGTTCTAGGTGAAGGAACCAAATCCTAGTGGAGATAGTTGGAGTAAATAAAGTGAAAGCATGAGGCTGGTCATGGGTTAGAGGTCTTGTTTTTATTTGATATGTACTATATGTGTAAGAATATATTATACATGTTATATTTGTTTATGTATTTATGTATTTTATTTTGTTAAAATGTGTCTTTTTGACATTATGATTATTTATATAGAGAAGAAGCATGGCAACACCAAAATGATGCTTCACAATAACATTAAAAACAGAAGGACAGTAAAACAATGATACAGTACTACTTTTACACTCTCCCATTCATATACGCAATGATGCCACTTTTATGTATCTATTACTTGAAACACAGGTTGCATTCAGGGCGCAATTCCTTCTCAAACTTCAAAGAGGCTGATTGCCTGCTGAGCTCCAGTTTTTGCTGTGGCTCTGTTATCAGGTAGTCACACCTCCCCACTATGCCTCACTTTCAGGAGTGGAATAATGCATGACACCACAGCTACACCACAGCTGCCAGGCTGTCACTCTATTATATGTTCCCTCTGTGTGAGTGTGGCTTTCAGTCCATGCTCTTCATGCTATTAGAGGCAGGGACATGCAGAGGATGTTAGAGGGGCAGGGGCCCAAATTCATAAAAGATGACTGAGGTTGGTTAGAACAATGCTACAATTCACATAACACATCATAATACTGAGGCTTGGAAGATACCATGTATTTGAGTCATAGCTCTAAAAAGCACCGCATGAGCTTTAGATAAGGTGTATTAGACTCTGGTTTATTTCTTATTGATTTAAGATAAATATTTGAATAGCTCATCCCTTCCTTCTATCACCCCTTCCAAAACATACTGAAAAAATACTGAAACACTGCTTGAATTCAACTATTTGGAGAAATATGTAGGTCTGTGAGGATTTTTAGTAAACATTTGAAAGGGTTAAAATTGGAAAATAAACATATGAATAACTTTAAAATTTCAGCTTTTAATCAATTTTGAGAGAATATATTATGGCAAAAATGTCTAAGTGGTGTAACCATAAAAATAGATTAATCTTGCTTAGAAATGCTAAATTCTCAATAAAACACCACATCATTTAGTTTGGTATGATCAACATTATAACTTTTTATATTAAATAAAGGTAACAGTAAAGTCTCCTAAATGTTTGTTCCATACTAAGGAGTTCAATCAACTAGATTCACTTTACATTGTGGTAAACTATTAACACTAACATACTAACCCTCCTGATCTACTGACCATAATTTCCAAAAAATATGTAACCTGTGGCAATAAATTGGAAAGAAGTTGGCTAAAAAGGTCTAACACAGAATTACTGTAGGTGATAGTTATACCTATAGGACAAAAGATGCACTCTGTCAGCAATACCCAGAAACAAGACGGGTTACTGAGTATACTGTTGTGTCAACCTGGATGTAGCAGCAAGAACAGGAATTTATTTATTCATTATAAAAATAAAAACACCCCAGAAAAGAGGCCGTTTCTCTCCAGGAGACCGAACAGGCAGGTGTTCTGCTGAGGTCTATCCAATCACGGGCCTGATAGTGCATTTCAGACTGTAGAAACACTGGTCTGAGGTCAGTTCATCAGAGAGCTGAGCATCAAGCAGGAAGAAACCAGCAAATCTGTGTGTGTGTGTGTGTGTGTGTGTGTGTGTGTGTGTGTGTGTGTGTGTGTGTGTGTGTGTGTTGTTACAGTGAGTTCATGTGCACACACACACATGCTCTCTCTCTCTCTGTCTCTCTCATATTGCAAATATCTAACTCTCTGTACAACAGTATTAAACATATAATTAGGCAAGATCACCCATGTAGCCAATACTGACACATTGTAATGCTTTCATTTTAAATGGACAACCACAGACAGTGAGGTAAAGGTGAAGAGGTGAACACACACATGTATTTAATAGAAAATTAATGAGGAAGGATTACATCATTATCTCCTAATTAGGCTAAATGAATCATTTGGTATTAGATATTAAACACTGACTGAAGACCTGGATGTAGCAGCCTCACATTTGACTCATTCTGAAACATTCATGACTATATTTGGTTTAACATTTATTGACAATGTGTGCATCTCCCTTCATTGTTTTGATAAAATAACCCAACACACTTTTTTTTTTTAGTACTTCCTCCTCCCTCTGCATATCCATGAATAAATAACTAAACCAGTTTATCAATCAATACATAAACTATTTACTGCTCTAACTCTGAATGATTAATAATTGTTTCCTGCTATGGATTCAGCTCAACACAATCTATCATACAATGTATTGCAAACACATCAGCGTAGCATTACTCTACAATATATTGAACGTAATACACAATACACTATATAATTCATAACAGGCAGTATATTGCATTATGATGTAGCACATGATTTATATTTTATACTTGTGCCTTTCAGCAAGATCCAGGATGGTATTAATGTGTTAACTGATGGTTTTTATATAATGGATGTGGGTGATGTCATTACATAAAATTGTGTAATTTCAGAGAGTAAATTGTGATAGATCATAATGATTATGATATGGATATTAACCATGCAGTCAACTATTTGAATTATAATACAGTGCTTTTATTTACCTTGACTGCTGTGAGAAGCAGGTTTAGATTTATCTTGTCTTATTTGAATAAGAAGCCTCCCTGTTTTCTGATCTGCTGCTGTTTTAATTTGCTGTTAATGCAAACTCAACACTTCCTCCATGTTTACCTGTTGTCTTGATCAATTCAGCCTAAAAGTACATTTCCATTGTGCTAAATCCATCAGTACAACACAGTACTCAGCTCTCGTAATCAGTTTCTCCTTTTCAAACACAAATGCTGGTTTTTTTATCCACTGACTACAGTATTTCCAGTCACTTTTGATGCTTTCCTGTTGGCCGTTTAATTAAAAACAACTGCACAGTGGAAAACAGCAGTAGTGGAAAGAAATTGTGAGCAAAAACCAAGAAGTCCTCCAAATTAAACGCCCACATAGCAGGTTGTTTGTACCTGCTATTCTAGAATGACCCATTGGAGTGTAATATGCCATTTTCCAAAATGAAGGGAGGCCTGCCTGTCACTGTTAAATCATGATGAGATTTTATGTGGTTGAAGTCTGGTAATTTTAGGCACAAAAAGCAGTTGGTTAGAGTTAGTGAAAGATCATTGTTTGGGTTAAAATGATGGCAACACCATGTTCCAGTTTTTATCAAAATGTCTCAAGTCATAGTTGAAAACATGACACTCGAGGTTAACATTAGAAGCAAACAGTGGTCTCCTGCAGCTTTCGCCACTTTTTGCCATCTAACTATCCAGGCATCCACCCAATCCTTCTCCACCTTATAAGAAAATCACCTTATTACAGTAGACATGTCCAAACTATTCCATAAAGGGCAGTGTGCCTGCAGGTTTTTGTTTCAACCAATCTGAAAACTGAGATCAGTTGATTAATTGAGTCAAGCCTGGTGTGCTCCTGTTTGGTTGGAATGAAAACTTGCAGCCACATGACCCTTTATGGAATAGTTTGGACATCCCTGATTTACATCATCTGAACTGTTACTTCCCCAGGTCATACTTACTACGGCCACTAGATGGCGTCTGTCGCTCAAGTGTAACTATAGATAACGTTTTTTTGGCAACTGAATTTTGCAACTGACCTATAGTGTCATTTTTCTTGGGAGGACAGGCTCATAAAATCAGTATTTCCATTAGTAATATAAGAGTGTAGAGCCATGCCAGCTACTCTGTGAGGCTGCACTCAGGCGCAGCGGTGCTTTGACCTAAAACGACAATGACAACTGGTCAATGACAGCTAAAAAAGTTTTACACGCCTTTCTTGCACAGTTTTTGAAGAATATCAGTGCAGTAGTAAGTATAGAGTAAATGTGACTTCTATTATTCTGCTCAAGGGCCCGTGTGGTAGATCCAGCCATGGGCATTAATGAGCATCTCTTAGTCTATATACAGAAATACAGTTTGTTGTTCGTGCAGCAGCTGCTTTCTCCAGGTATGTGTCACACACAAATCTGTGATGTAACAGAGGTTGGTGGGCTGCAGAGGAGCACAGTGTAAAGATAGAGGAGCATCAAAACAAGGCAGTAACATCGCTTCAGGTGGACTTTGGTGCTGAGAGGGAGAATGGACATGCACTGTGTCTACAAAGACGGGACTGTTGTTCTGAATGCAGTGTGTTTAGATGCACTACTGCATGTAGGTCAACCAGGCTTTGACAGTGCTCAGACCCCAATACACAGTCACTGAAGCTGTGCAAGTACATTTAAAATGTATTGACTTGAAGTATAAAGATAATGTGCAAACAAAAAGTATTCATTAATGAAGCAATCGACTGTGTTGAAGTTTAGTTGACTCTCTACGAGCAATACTGCTGTGCTCCTCTTGTGAAAACTATTGTATTCTGTGATATGTGGCTCTTAAGGGAAAGTTTGAAAAAAATAACCCGATAACTGGTTAGATTGATGGTTGCATTATGTGAAATGACGAATTTAGAGATTTTGGAGCTCAATGGAAATCTTTAGACTACTCTTTCTTATAGTGTTTGTCTCTTGTGAGTATCAGTTCTGTCAGGCATGTGAGACAGATGACTGAAAAGTGAAAGGCCTTGAGGGGTAAAGACATTTGCTGTGAGAGAACGATAACAATTGAAGGCGACCTAGATGAGCGTACATGTATCTACATTTTTAATCAACTCAGAGATGATCACATCTGCATGACTGCAGCTAAACAACAAGAACTTTGTTAAGACTGTTCAAGAGACGATTCAGTGACTCCGAAGCTAAGAAAGCGAGGTTTTGAAAATGACATCCTTGTTTTTCTGTATTTACTTTGTTCTTCAATTCTGCGTACAGTGGCAGCCAGATGAGTCACCACCACAACTACAGTATACAACAGCAATGCAGCATAAAAATTGCAGAAGCTTCAACATTTGGACTCTCTTTGAGTTGCACTTGAGTGTCAGAGCGCGATTCATATTCTGCTCTCCTGTGGGCGCCCCCGATGGGTGGCTGGCTGGACGTTGCCTCAGCATCTAAAATTAGCAGTGGGACACTTTCTGTGAGACGGCACCTGAAGGGCAATCTCAAAGAGGAGTGATGAGACGCTGTTCCATAACTCTTCCTTCAGCTTCCTGTTCCCGCTGACTAAAATGAGTCCCACAAGTGTCAGATACCGGACAATTTGGACTCTTTTTTTTTTGGCCTCAATGACTCAGACATCCTCAGGAACACATGTAGGGTAGCACTTTGAAAACCATGATGTCTGTACTGGTCTCTATATTATTGATTATCATATTTTATAGAGCTATTGTTAAGCTTTTATTCCCTTTTTAAATGAAATGTAATTTCCTTAAACAATCATGACCAAATTTCTAAGCAAGAGTTACTCAAACATGAATTTCATGGGAACTACTTTCAGCTGTGGATTGATACACATTTGGTGCTCTAGTGAGTTTTTCTGGTAGCAGGATTCTGTTTGTGGTTGAATTATAATAAACTACAGCATCTGTGTTCATGATTATGAAGGAATATGTCGATCAGTGCAGCAGTTTGGCTCACTGATGTGTTTATAATGGTTTTGAGCTCTATGACACAGAGGAATAAGATATATCACACGATGCTTGTTAGTAGATATATTCATTATTGATTTGGGCTTTTATTGTGGGATTTGTTAATAATTACAACAAGACTAAGAATCTTCAGCCATGCTAGCAACTTCTTTGAGCTAAGTGCTAATGTAAGCATGACATGCTTACTATGATGATGCCAAAATGCTAACATTAAGCAGTTCTTTCTTATGTTCACTAGCTGAATTTAGTGTGTTAGCATGCAAACATTTACTAACTGACTATCCACAAAGTACAGCTGAGATGGACAGTATTTGGTCATTAAGTATCACAGAAATTAAAGTGTTGACCTGAGGGTGGTGCTAGAGTGCTCCAAGAAGACTGCAGGTCTGCTCCAACTCGCAGTGCTTTTAAATCACAGCTGAAGACTTTTCTGTTTGCAACTGCTTTTCATTAAATCCAAATTTTATGGTTAATATCTCACACTGTAACTTTTTATTCTCCTATTTGATCTGTTTTATCTTAAATGTTATTACCAATATAACACTTTTAATTATATTTAAATGTCTTTTATTTTGCTATGTGTTGCTTTTATATGCTGTCTTGATGCATTTTATGTTTTATGTAAAGCACTTTGAATTGGCTTGTTGTTGAAATGTGCTATACTAATAAATCTCCCTTGCCTTGCCTCGAGGAAAAGCCAGATAATCACCAAAATTGTTACAATTCATCCAGTAGGAGACATGAATGTGTGAACTTTCAATACACAATCCATCCAATAGCTGTAAAGATAATGAACTCTGAACAAGAAGGTACATTGTGTGGGGAGATCCAGAATATCTACACAAATTTTGCCAATCCACCTGGTAGATGTAAACCTATTTCAAGTAAGTAGGATTCATCCTCTGGGAACCATGAGTGTCTGTTCTACATGTTCCAATCCATCCATTAGTTGTGGAGACACCAACCAACAAACCAACCAACTAACCATAGAGTTTGTTAGCATCAACAGACATAACCTATTAACATCAACATGAATTATTGAGCTTTAAATAATTATTAAAAAAGGTCAAAAGGTTGATCCTGTTCATTTACTGTAAGGCACGCCACATTACACAGACATTCAAATGTATCTGAATATGCAATACTGCATCCTTAATAACACTCCTCTCTCTCCCTAAATCTAGTTGTCAACACTTTGTACCTAGCGAGTCCCTCATTTCAGCTCTGCCACATTAGAGGGCGAGAATTCATTGGAATTTTTAACTACCGCAAACGCGTTGTCTAAGCGAGCATGTGCCCATCCATTACAGCAGCCTGCGGCCCGGCCAAATAAGAACGAATAGCAGCGATGCCATAATCACCGCTAGCATTAGCTTTAATGTCGTTACCGCGGTGAGTAATTGCAAGAAATGTAGCGAGTGGCCATTAGGCGTGGAGAATGTGGATGTGTAATGATATCAGGAGATTATTGAGATTGAGTATCATCACCCGAACTTCATTCGCTCTCCGCTGCTAGTGCACCCTCTCTCTTATCTCGTGCTCTCACTGTCTTTTCTCTCTCTCGCTCTCTCTCTCTCTCCTATAGTCCCATCTAAAATTGCTCATATCTCTCTCTACTGCGTGGGAGGAATGTGGTTTCCTGCTCCTCCTCCTCCATCCGATCGCAACGCTTCTCTCCATTGCTTTCTCTTGTTTTCTTCCTTGCCTTCTCTCCTGTGGCCTTGTGAGTCTCTGCAAGGGTGTGTGTGGGTGAGAAAGTGAGAGAGAGAGAGAAAGTGAGAGGCATTGACAGAGAGAGAGAGAGATTCTGAAGAAAGAATGAGAAAGAGATAGACAGTAATAGGGAAACTGCATGACAAAGTCAAAGAGAGAAAAATATATGGATAAGAGCAATGTGTGTGTGTGTGTGTGTGTGTGTGTGTGAGTGTGTGTGAGAGAGAGAGAGAGAGAGAGAGAGAGAGAGAGAGAAAGAGGGAGTGAGAGAGCAAGGCAGAGGCTCCTCTGATCACTAACTTGGTGTCCTACTTACTCACTCTGCAGCACACCCAAATAACATCCCTGAGCTGTGATATTATATACCCAAAACACACAGACACAGAAATAACCACTTATATACTCTCTCTCTTTCTTTCTCTTTCTCTAACACACACACACACACACACACACACACACACACACACACAGTGATATTACATCCCGTGCAGACTCATGCCCACATCTTCACAATACCCAAATAACACACACAACAATAACACCAAGAGGTGTGACACTGATATAAGTAGCTTTCTCTTTCATGAACACACCCGAGGTGATACAGTCTGTTTTCTCTGCCCCCCCCCCCCCCCTCCCTTTCCTTATATACTTTCTCTCAAGTGGGCTCTACGCCATCTCCCAGCATCCTCTCTGATGACAGGGGCAGAGGGAATGCAGACACATTCCAAATTCAACTTTTCATGTCTTACATTTTACAATGCAGCATGTCAACAGGAAGTCAGCGCAAACCAGAGTTAGGTTTCAATTATGACTCCTGTGGTCTTTTCACAATATGACACACGGTAGAAGTTTGAAGCTTCTGTGAGCCGTTGTGATGTCAGGTCTCAGAACAGTGGGTGGGACTCTATGCCTCAGTATTTGCCTGGTTCAAATCTAAAGGACTGATTGATTCTGAATCATGAAGTAGATGAAAAATGTTTGCATATTCACAGTTTCTTGATTTTTCAGTGTGGAGAAGGAGTAGATGTCATTTTAGGATTTTTTTTAACTAGTTAACTGAACTACTTTGTGGAAAATTAATATCAGACACAGATTATTATTCCAATCAGTGTTTTTATATGTCTTAAAATATGTCTAATGGGGATCTTTAAGATACTGTACAGCTGCAACACAAAGTAAGCTAGTTGAGCTAGTTGTAAGCTAGGTTTGGACACATCGTATCATTCAAGAGTTTGGGAAAGTGTGTCCAAACTTACTACTACTACTGCTACTGTAAGTGATGTGGGGCAAAATCCACAGTCCTCCTTCTGTGTAAAAATGTATTTAAAAGTTGATCTGAAGCTAATATGAAGCTTCAGCATCCAAATGAGTCAAATCAAATCTTCTGTGTTTCAACGTTACAGTGTTTTTAGTAGCAAAGTCTTTTTGTTACTATACTTCCACCACAGCTCAACAGGAAACACTAAGAGGGAATTTGATGGTAAAAAGACTGTAAATGTGTCAGATATCACTTGATATGACTAACTCACACTGATGAAGCTCAATAGAAGCTGATCAGAGACTTTTAAATGACTGTGTGGACACACAGATTCAAAAAGGCTTCCTAGATGTAAACTGAATAAAAATGATTTTTAAGAATCCTAAAATTTTAAATCTAACCCAAAACACAAAATGATACATTTAAAAAAAACCTTCAAAAGTTCAATCATTCTCAACACAAGAGGGGAAAATGACACAATTTTCCATTTTTTCCAGTCTCTCCACTTGTTAGGTTTTTCTCTAATCGTCTCCTGGCTGTGGCTTCTGGAAGGAGCTGAAAGGTAGACTGGCCCAATCCCTTGAGCTTTCCCTCTCCCCCTCTCTTTCTCACTTTCAAGCCAGCAGTGGACACACACACACACGTACACACACAAAGAAAGGCACACAGCTAGAGTTGGTGTAGAGATCTATCGGGAAGGAAAGGGCAGCTCCCCTGAGCTCTAGCTTTTCTTCTCTCCTCTCCCCTCTTCATCAATAAACCCACTCCTCTCACTTTCTTTCCTGCCTTCTCCTTCTTCCTCATCCTCCCCTCCTTTCCAGCTCTTCTCTGTGTAGCTGTAACTACAGTCATGGCTGGGCAAGCACAGAAACACATACAATGGTAATGTTAGAGAAGCCACACAAACATGCTCTTGCTTGTTCCCTGTCATGTTACCATAACATAATCTGAGCGTCTCTACACTTCATTTGCTGTGAGATTGTGACCAAATTTTAAAAAAACACTGTCACGCTTAATTTATCTGACAGTTTCTAAAACGATCATTTAAACATCTTTCTTTTTCTCCCACATGCGGCATCTCTGAAGACAAATCAGATCTATTTTCGTCCTACCTCGACATCCTTCTCCAAGGTTGGTACCGTCACAACAGCAGCACACACACTTTGTTACCTCTAACAATGCTGGATAGACAACTTGTGCGTTGGAGAAAACTCAAGATGAGAGAATGGCAGCTTGACAGTTTGTTCAGTCTGAGCCAAGAAACTCAAACTTTGAAGGATGTACAGAATCCAGTTTCACCAGCATCTCACAGTTTGCTGAGAAATAATGTCTAGATTTATACCATCTCTCCAATGAAGTTTGCAATGTTGAAAAACTGCAAGGTGGTGGACAAGAACTCATAGGCAGTCCTAATGATGTATTTGATCTCACCAGGGCTCAGACCAACAGTTTTGAATTTGATTATTTTAAATAGAAACATGCATCAGATCAAGATAGAACTCATAACCTCTGTAGATGATCCACAACACGTCAGCATGTCTGGTCTTCAATCAGCCCAAAACATACCACATTCAACATCACTCCACTGTTCATATTCCTCCACTGGCTCCCAGCAGCTGCCAGCATCAAATTCAAAACCTTAAAATTCACTTACAGAACAGCATCTGAAGCAGGTCCCGCCTACTTGAACTCCCACATCCAGGTATATACTTCCTCCAACTCACTATACTCTGCTGATGAAAGGTGCCTGCTACACCCACCTCAACAGGGCCCTACATCAATATGGTAAAATGGTAAATGGTCTGTAATTATATTGGGCTTTTCTAGTCTTTTTGACCACTCAAAGTGCTTTTACACTACATATCACTAAAATATTCATACGCTGACGACAGGGAACCTAACATTCACATACAATCATACACCGCACAGCCATCAGGAGCAATTTGGGGTTCAGTATCTTACCCAACGAAACATCGTCATGTTGACAGGAGGAGCCAGGAATCCAACCTCAGATCTTCTGATTGGTGGATGACCGTGCTACCTCCTGAGCCACAGCCGCCCCAATAGCCAAACTCTTCTCTACTATAGTTCCCCGGTGTTGGAATGAGTTACCAACCTCTGTTCAATCCACAGAGTCTTTCTCATTCTTTAAAAAAAAACCCTAAAGATTCAACTCTTTCATTCGGACTGAACAAAAACCAAAGACAAAACAAAATAAAACGTATTCTATGCGTCTCTTTGTTCTGTGCACTGCCTGCTGGCTCCTACGTTCTATCGGACTCACATTTAGTTTTATGGCACTTACTCTCTCCTGACCAGACCCCTGCCTGTGTTGTATCAGCTCTCAATGTGTAATCACTTTGGATAAAGCATCTGTTATATGAAATTGTAAATTGTGTACTGTGAATGTACTCCTCTATTGTAGACATTTCGGACATTAAAGAGGCATTCAAACAACTTATTGTGGCACAAAGACTGAACCCTCCTGTTGTCCTCGGGTCAATAGGCGTAAACTCAAAAATTAGGCATGATTTCATTTAAATGAGACCTACAGATCATAATTTACAAAAAACTATGTGTAAAACCTGTGGTAATAAGTTGGAATGAAGTTGGATAAAAAGGTCTAACACAGAATTGGATGATAATTTATACCTTATGCTTTATAAACAGACAAACCAGAGGACAGAAGTTGCGTGGTTGAGAGGAATGGTCCAAATCAAAGCAATAGACATATTCTGACTCTCAGTCCCTAATATGATCCAAGCTCCAAAATGCTGGATCCACCAATTCCCATGATGCAAACAGATACCATGTTTTTCTTGTTCCTGGTAAAATGCCATTATCTTTCAAACTTAAAGCACTTAGTTAATAACACAGGTCTCTTGTTACTATTTTGTCCCCTAATCCAAACTGATAACCCTGATGACATCATGAGGTTTATTTTCTTAGACATGAACACAGCTGTTTTCACATAATGACTGGTACTCCTTAGTAAACTGGTAATCACATGTAAAATCAGTGAAGAAGAACAGAACAGTCCACCACTCTGTGTAAATGCATGTGTTGGATTTCTTCTGATTCACTTTGCCATGGCCTGAACATTCTGAACACCAACACAATGATATTTCCTAACTGAAGTACAACAGTGGCTACATGTTTCATATTCTTACTTTTAATATAGACATAATGATATATCTTATGTATTTGTCACACCTTTGCTCACACATTTACCCACACTGTAAACACTCAATAAGACACTCAGTGAGTCAAAATGTCAAACACTTACTGCGCTTTTTTGCATTACTGTAAATCTATACATCAAGCAAAACAAACTATATATTCTTATTCCCATGTGGGAGATTGTGGGGGCACAAAATGTACACTTAGTTCACTTGTTATAAATATAGTGCTTCAGCAGCAGTGATTCTAGACACATTATGAAAGCTTCACTAATCAATGTTCAATATAAACAACAGATGGAATGACTACAATGTAAAAAGTATCACTCTTAGTAGCAAACCAACAGAGAATCATCACCTGCATCTTTCAGGTCATTGCTTTGATTATTTTTGACAACTCCGCTCTCATCAACCTTGTTTACAGCTGCAGCAGGAAGCTGTTTTCTGAGAAAAAAGAACAAACACACTATACACTACCTGCTCAGCACCAAACCTCAGAGAAACAGAATTAGTGACTAGCTGGTGAACTTGGCAGAGCATTTAGCAGCTAAAGAGCCTGATATTTTTGTCAGGATTCGGTGGAGACCAAAAGAGAAAAGAGAAAAGAATGAATATTGGACTGACTTTTAGCTCCAAATAAATGCTAGTGTTACTTAATGTCTGCTAGATGTGTATAAAGGTGACTGTTTGCATATAAATTAGTCTTAACTCCTTATTAAAGTGACATTCAATGTTGTATTTTCATTTCCAATAACCTCAACCAAATTAGGTCTGATATTAACACTACCTGCTCAGCATCAAACCCAAAACAGACTAAGTTAGCGACCAGCTAGTGAACTTGGCAGAGCATTTAGCAGCTAAAGAGTCAAACATTTTTCTCAGGATTCGGTGGAGACCTAAACAGAGCTACAAAGATAGTAAATATTGGACTCATGTTCAACAGAAAGCAAGAAGCACAGTTCCAAAGAAGTGCAAGCAAACTGCAAACTGTTTGCATACAAATTAGCCATAACTCTTTAATAAAGTGACATTGTCATCTTCATTTTAACCTGTAGCACCCGACCCATGTAGCTATTAAGTTACTATTTACATAGTTACATAACATAATACAGAGTTATAGTACTCTTTTTTCCCTTTAAACTAATTATGAATTTCCAATGTATGGGTGCCTCCACTTAGCAAGAATATAATATAAAGCACTACTTTTTTTTATATCACTAAGAATAATGTTTTTAACCACCACTTCATGTTTTTCCCTCAATTCACACCTCAATGAAATATAAACAACACAATGACAACACTTTAAATCCAAATAATTAATTTAGTTATATATAAACAAATATTTAAATACACACTCTCACACACACTGCAACCAAAATAAATGTCCCTTTTAAACTAAAAACCTTTGCAGGCCTGAGTCGTTGCTTGGTAGTGGTGAGACCTAAAACAAGAAGTGGCTTCACTTGCTACTGCAAGCCACAAATAAAATGCAAGTGCACTGTTTTGTTACTCACAAAATCCTTCAGTTGGAAACATGGATGAGGGATGGGAAAACCCGGCACAACTTCAGAAAGGGAGAGGTGATGAGAGGAACCAACCACTAGCTGCCGACAGTCTGGATATCTGAGCCCTAATCATCTCAAGAGTCCAAGGAGTTTTTCCTGGCCTTCAGTCTAATGAATATGACAGCTATTCTCAGTCACATATCTCATTTCAAACTTCAAACTAATGAAAACATCAACACATTAGACACAGTAACATTAGCTGCTACTACAGTGAACATGTGCTAACATAGCTAGCGCGCTAATCCGCTCATCAAGATTAGCATCAGATTTTTCCACACTACTTCATGAAGAAGTGTCACAAAACATTAACATAGAGGTATTTACCTTCTGCAATCTGTAATATATCCCTTACGCTTCGGTAAACTCTGCATCCACGGCGGTAACGAACATAAACAATCTCCAGCAGTTTATAGCCATCACACAGCTCTTCAGTTTTCATCTCACGTGCCCGTGCCTGCCTGCTCCGGGGTCATCTATACATCCCTTTCCGATTGGATATTAAGTTTGTAACAACCAATGCAATTAACAACAGGACAAGGCAGACCGCCTTATCTCTCTGAGGTTTGGTTGTGTCCTGACCACCTTCTCTTTTGTGTACCTCAAACAAACCATTTCAATTTCATTGACCTTTATACACACTATTTTATTGCAGTAGTGTCCAAATATTAGCTATATTTAATTCTAATAACCTTATTAGGTGTGACATTAACCAAAAAAAATGCAGTATGCTGTTCTGATTTAATCCTATAAATAAATGAATAATTAATCATCTATCATATTGCTTCTACTAAGCATGGCTGCTACTGTGGCAATCTCATCATACATAGAAAATGTTCTCGTTACATTTATCCTTATACCATTCCTTTTCAATACTAGTGTACACAGACTTTGGTTTTGGCTCACTCAACAAGCTGCAAGCTATCTATTGAGTCTGTTTGGATTATACAATCTTTGTGTTGCTCTCCCTTTGAAATTTGGTTGTGGTAAGCTAGAAACAAGGAATGAGGTTTTCTGTTGCTGTGACATTTAAGGTTAACTCAACCAACAAATCTAACCTTTGAGTGTATGGTTTTTTTTTTTTTACATGAGCAGGTACAATGCTCACAGAGGAGGCTACCTCATCAGTGTTGTCTTTGAGTATAGATTTTCATCAACCGTATGCCTCAAGTTGCAAATTCAAATGAGTGATAGCAACACATCCAGGTCATTGAGGCTGAAAGAGTGAACTGGTGGGAAGACAGCCAGAGAAGAGAAATGAGAGGGATAACAAAGAGAGAGAGAAAAAAATGTTTGACTGGGGACAAGATGAGGAGGAGATGTTGTGAGGGAAAGAGAGAAGAGGCAAAGGAGAAAGTGGACCAAACCATGAACGATAGGGGAAAAGGAGGAACAGAAGAGGAGGGGAGCTCAAAGAGCAGAGGAGATGAGAGAGAATAGAGGGGAGGGAGACAATAAGCAGGGAGAAAAAAATGATTAAATTTACATAGGAATCCTACAAATAAAGAGTCAACCTACAACCTGATGCAAAGAAATACAGAGAGACAGACAGAGACATGATAGGACAGACTGTATAGTATACACATACAGCATAGAAAAAGAGCTGAAACAGATGAGTTAATAGATCTGACTAAATGTCCCCATTTACTACAGTGAGGAAAAGGCCATGACAGTTCAAATAAAATGGCCAGCTTTTATCTGTCAACCCATAATATCAGTTTGATTGGCTTAGTCATAGTTTCTGCTTTATGTGTTTACGCCTTAGCAAAGTTCTGTCAATCAACTTTTATTCAATTTATCATTAGAAGTTGTGGAATATGTCAATCACAGTTTACCAGACACAAGATGAGGTTGGAAGTCGGAGCTGGGAATGACGTCACACCCAAATATGTATCGTTCCAGTTTAAAAGTCAGAAAACCAGAGTTAGCCAGGTTAGCCACTGATATCAATACCAGTTGATAAAAATGCATTTTGCTGTATTTTGCACATACAAACAGCATAGCAACATGTCCACAGATAGATGTGCGACAGTGTATGTGTATGTGTGTGTGCTGTGTTTACGACAAAACTGCTCATGAACAGAATATTACTATATTTTTCACACTGTTGATGCACAGGGCTACCATCTTGGATTTTGAGGTCAGGGTTGGTTAGGCTGCATGGCAACATGTTCACAGTAACCTGATCTCACAGAAATACGTGAAATGACCACGACCTCTTAACACAGGATGCCGTGGGAGTGGCACATAATGTGGAAAATTAACATGTCAGTACGATGGAAACAATACCAATGTAAAGTCAATTACAACCTCACAGTGACTGATAAGCACTGTTTAGCAAGTACAATGCTGACCGTGATCACCATCTTAGAAAAATTGGGACCCTATCTTTTAAAAGAGAGGTTCACAATTTGTAAAGTCTGTCTTAAAACAATAGTCAGGTTCCCATATGAACACTGAGAGTGGTTTAGTTTGCTGCAGAGATCTCTTCCTAATGTACAGCAAGACACAAGACAAAATCCACAATACTATGAAAAAAGTTAAAGCTAATATGAGGCTTCAGCAGTCCTAATTCTTCAAGTTCAGTGAATATCTTTCAAATTAACATCCTCTTCATTACAAAATTCTGTCTTTGTGTTTGCTTGTTGAGCAGTGGTGGAAATATACTATCAAAAAGAGGTGAATTATATCCAACAAAGCACTACCTTTTTAAGATATATACTTAATTTGATTTGGATGTCTGAAGCCTTATATTAGCTTGAAACAAACTTCTAAATACAATTTTGTAGACAGACCTGAAAATTCATAAATTCATGAGCCTATCCTTTAATTTCATCTTGAGATATGCAGGGTAAATGTGTGCAGGTGACATTAAAAACTGATATATCCCAAGCTTCAATTCATTTTCTGTCCATCAGTGTCAGTCCTGTCTGCATTATCAATTTAGGTATGCAGACAGATGCAGAGAAATGTTGTATAAGATGTTGGAATGGGGGTTACAGGAGGTGAACCCAACCAATCCTCTCCCAAAAGGTGTTCCTATCTCTTTAGGTGCTGCTGGATGAACCAGAGAAAATGAAATCTACGCCTGCTAGGACTCTCTATTGTTCCATAGCATCTGTGGTGCACATTGTATCTTGTGTTATATTTATTCGTTTTAGTTCTATATTCCACAGTGCCAAAGTAATGGCTCACAGGCGAACCACAGTAGCATTGCCAGACTTCTTCTTCTCTGGCTGCTCTTATCTATCATTCCGAGCACCTCCGAGCGTATACGGCAAAGTAGCGTTGAAGTTGCATCATTTGTGCTTGGTCTCCTTCTCCGCAAACTCCAATGGGTCATCTCACAGTAATCTCACTCAAGAGGGAATAGTGATTTCTGTTTCAGCTCTGAAGGTAGCAGACACTCATCCCTCTCTATTTTCCTTTTGAAAACACCCACAGCTTTGTCCCTCTTACCTCCGCCAATCACAAAAGGTGATCCCGGCAAATGTAAGCACAAGATGACACCCATCAGTAACCCGAGTTTTGAAGACCATCTTACAGTAGTTCTCTTTTTTTGTCTCTCTTTTTCCCCCCTTTTCTCTTTTTGCTGACTCTATTCCCACTTCATTCCAGCAAACAGCTTGAAGCACACATTTCTCCTGTGCTGGCACAGCACCGACGCACAGTGAGAATAAAATGTGTAGAGCGAGGTGAAAAAGCTATAGTCAAAGTCAGGCTACACTCACTGATGTGATGAGTCTTCAATGTCAAATTTCCCAGAAGGCCTGTCACACCCTTCACACACACACTTCTTCATTTGGAAATATTTCAGTCTCATTCTAAAACGGGAAATGTGCCGTTTAAAAAGCGTGACACTTGCTCTGGCATCAAAGCACAACTCCAAATTAAACTCCATCGATTTAAAAGTAATTATAAAATTATCTTGGTTCCTTTCTATCATGACAGAGACACAGAGAGGGAGATCAGTCACAGTCTCTTGGCAACATCATTACCTTAACTGAGATAAATTAATTGCATGTGACAGTGGCAGTGCAGAGGTGTATGGACGTGTCCTTCATCTACATCATCTCCAAGCTCGACTGGAGAATGGCAGTACTGCACAGTTGTGCACAGTTCTGTAAATACCCCAGATTACATTCAACACAACACAAAACACAACCACTGTAGTTCAACCTGTTAAATGGAAGGAAATAGACTTGTGGCGTCAAACTATGCATGCTTTGTTCATGTGTGCAGTGCAAATGAAACACAATTTAACAGACAAATTGGACATTGTCACTGAGTGTGTCTATGTGTGTGTATTTGTGTGCTTGGGCATCTGATTCGACAGAAGGCATAGGGACAGTATGGTAAGTGTTGGGGTGCCCTAAATTTCCTTCTTTTTTTCGCTTTGGTTTTGGTTTTCCTATTTGTTTGGTTTGTTTGATTGCTTTTTTTATTGAGCCATACAGTATACAGTGTCTGTCCACACCACTTCATAGGAGAGGTTTTAACTTGAGTGGTACAGAGCACTGATTCCAAACCAGGGGTACTTGTACCCTAAGGGATCCTTGTACAGTTGCCAAGAGGTACATTATAATAATGTGGAGTAACTCAGCTAATTACAAAAAAATTAATTACATTTTAGTTTAACATTTGAATTAACTGAAATTGAGAGTCTCTGAAATCTAGTTGGCAAGCAAGCAGAGAAGTTCAAAAAGAAGAAGTCTAATCAGTAAAGTTAAAGTTATAGATGAATAGTCGAAATAGGTTAAGTTTTTTAAGCACAGATTGCATCTTTATCATGTAGATGAAGATTCATCAGACTGATTTCTGAAGAAGTGACAATTTGGGCTTAACACATTGCATTAAAAATTAAAAAATAATTGTATAGTGATGTATGTTCTTCGGAATAACATATATCACTATATATTTACATTTGCATTATTTTGTACTGTGAAAAAATAATGCATTCAGTAGAAGAAGTAGCTGCTTGGGGAAGGAAAGAAATTAGAGGGAAACTGTATTTGCCTCTATATAATCTATTCTATTTTAGTTTAGTGACATTTTAGAGCACAAGTCTGAAGTTTCATGGAGATCTTGCGCAGTTTCTGACTGAGTGGACGTGTGCAGTAAGGTTCAGTCATCTGTTCATTGTTCTGAAACATCCACTGTTTGTACACCTACCAGTAACAACCAGTCAGAGGATGATAGGCAGCTATGAGGAGCATCAAACATAATGATGTTTATTGATAATCAGGTTAAACTAACCCACCCTTCAGTTCACATTCAGTTATTTATGCAAAAATCATTTGAGAATCTATATCTAAAAGACTTTTTAGAGGCACAAATACTATACAGATTTGACTTGCAAATAACCACTCTCCAAGACCCAGATTTTGAGGGTTGGCTGAGTTCACAGACATGACAGATTTATTTTAAACCTCAGCACAAGAAGAGTTTGGATGTGTACCTTTCTATAATTGGGAAAATAGGAATGGGGAAACTCTCATCTGACACACCTACCATTCACATTTTTAACCTATTTGTATGCAAGTGTGTGATGGTGTATTACCTGGAACAAAGCTCCCCTGGACAACATCCTTGTACGCCCACCAACCCTCATTAAGCTTGGATGTAATAGGCTGAGCTGCAGTGAGAAAGAAAGACAGAAGAAACAGTTTTTGTGTTATACATTAATAAATTATGATAAACTAATTTGCATTCGCATTTTCCTTTGGGAGGGTACAATCTCAGTGACATTAAAGTAAAACTCCCACTGAACTGTAATGACAGAGAAATTAAATAAGAAGAGAATGATCACAGAAAAAAGAAACAGACAGAACAGACAACGACTGAACTCATCAGCTCTATATTTTTATTCTGGGACTCCACTAAAGTAGCTTTCCCTGATTTAAAAAAAAAGTCTTATTTATCTTATACTGGTCCTTTATGCAGCCAGTCACTTCAGCCTCTGTCTCTAACTGGCAGTTTTAGCTCCTGTCTCTTTACGCCCTCCTGATGAGCCCACTCTGTTCTGATTGGCAGTCTTATCAGAGCCATGTTAAGTTACCACCAATGCAAACCCAACACTTTCTGCTTTACAACTTCAGTAAATTACTAAATTAGAGAAGACTGTTATTGGGAAGAATTTCTATGAAATTAAACATGTTCCTCATTGAATTAGCAGAGCTTTGTCAGCAGCACTAAAAACCAGCTCAGTTAAAAGTAATGGATGAATACTACAAGCAGAAACAGCCACAGTGATGATGATGTTTGATAAAGAAACAAAAGTACCACACCTTCACAAAGACTTCTATCAAGCACAAATCAACTCAATGGAAACGGCAACTACTGTTATTATGGCACATTTCACAACACAAACACAAAGTAAAAATGTATTAAAAGGTCATTCTGTTTATTACTCACTGTGTGCGCTCCCATATCTTTGTGAAATTTGATGAATGTCTGTCACTGAACTCAAGCTAGATGGATTTCGAACTTGGAATTCCAAGTTGAACCACTGTTCCATTGCAATTTTCCATTTCATTTTTTCCAAGTTCTGGGTAGAATGGATTGTAGCATAACAAGATAGCCAACATACTGCAATCTACAGTAGTTTGCTATTTACCATGTTGTTCAACCCACCAAACATCTTCATCTATCACCATACATTTTTATCTAGCATCAAGTTAAAATCAAAAATGTAACTTAATTGGCACCTACCATCTTTGCCACAGTCATTCACCTGTCTTGTAACCCACAGCCATTCATTGGAGCTAGTTGCAATGCAATGTATGTCATGTTTTTCACAGTCTGCTTTAGGCTCTGCCCTCTTAGACACATTTCAGAGACAAAGGGACAAACTGATCTGCCAACTAAATCCCTACAGCCAACCTCTACTGGGCGGACCTTAGGTTTCAAACCTCACTCCTCTGCTTCTGCTAGCAATTCTGTATATCTAAGCTTTTTCCCTCATAGGTAGATTACACTGCAACCTCTCATGGTACTGTCAGCTCCATGAAATCTTCTTCTTCTTCTTCTTCTTCTTCTTCTTCTTCTTCTTCTTCTTCTTCTTCTTCTTCTTCTTCTTCTTCTTCTTCTTCTTCTTCTTCTTCACCACAGCAGTTAGCACCTATGAGGTTGCATTACTGCCATCAAGTGCAGTTTGATTAGAAGACCCTCCATCCATGACATATCACAGGCTATCTTAAAAAAAAAACCCACTGCAACCACTTTCTCTTTATTTACTTGAGCTTTCTTTCATCCTCTATACATAACATTAGATCATTCCTTTCCTGAATCCACTTTGGAATATAGCCATCATATAGAAGTATAGAAGTATATTAACCTTTACTTTATTGTACATTCCATTCATTTACAGATGTGTAATGTCAAGGCAATCGGTCTGTAGTTTCCAAGCATACTGGCATATTTTCCAGGTTTCCTTTTTCCTTAAAATGATCACCTCTTTCTAGCTCCCTGGCATTCTTCCTTCTTCCCACATTTTGGTATACTGCAGCAATATTTTTTTCCAGACTTCCTACACTTAGATCTTTTAACATGCTATAATATATTTTAGCTTTACCAGAGGCAGTCTCTCCTGTTTTATCTAGTGCATTTCTTAACTCTCCCATGCTTGTTGGGACATTTGGCCTATCATCAATACTACCTCTCCTTGTTCAGATAAATGATTAGAGCTATACACCATATAACAAAAGTGCTTGCCATTATATCTACCTTTCCAATATCTGTTACTGCTGTCTCATTTCCATCAGTCAGAACCATGTAACTCCAGTCCCCTCCTGTCTCCTCATTTCTTTTTTATCACCACCCACATCTCTCCTACCTGAGTCGTCTTTCCAATTTTATCGCAAAACTTTGTCCAGTGTCCTTTTTGTCTCTCTTGTGGGAACTTGCATGAACTGAATCATTTGTTAAAGGTCATGTATTCTTTTGACAAGCTTAAACACCTTATTTCTATTTCTCACTGCTTTCTTACACTTACCATCCCACCACTGTGCTATTTCCTTCTTTTACTGCATTTACCTTGAGGTATGGATTCTAATGCAGCATTGCTTTATATCGCTGTCACGTGTTTCATCATTAACCTGACCTTAATATCTATCACTTTTTTTCCAGAAATTTCTCCCAATTCCCTTCTCAAATATCAATTTCCCACTGCTGCTCTCTATGGTCAATGAGGTAGCACTATTCATCTTGCACCTGGCTGGATAATAATCTCTCCCCATAGTTCCTTCTTGGTACACTGTCCAATCACATACTGATGCTATGGTGTTTGAAATCAATCACAAATTCTTTCCTTGTATTAACATCTATGATTGTGTTTCTGCCATCATTTAAACATACTAAAAACTTCTCATCTAGTAACTCTTCCATGATCTGACCATTATTGTCTGTGTCCATTCAAAAATCACCATACCAAACAATCTAACTAGTGTTCTGTTCTTCTATCTCTTCAAGCTTGCTTAACTCTAGTCTACTGCATTGACTATGACATTTCACAATCACTAAGTGTTTCCTATCTGCCCATATTTTCACTACCACATTATCTTGTTCATTTCCAATAACGCAGTTCTCTGTAAGGAATGGCTTGCTTTAGAAAAGTGACACATCTTCGTCCTCCCCCCCCTCTCTCTCTCCTATCTCGCCTCATTGCCACATAACCATATTAAACAAAATCCAAATTAGGCTTTAATCAGGACTCTTCAATACACGCAACGTCTGGTTTTTCTCTTCTAGTAACTACTGTATCAACTGTTTGAAATCTTGCCCATTAGCAATCAGGCTTCTCACAGTTCACTGGAGAATTAGAATTATTAGAAGTATCAACCCACGCATGCTGTCTCATGACTTGACCATGCACTGAGTTCATCTCTTACTTCTTCCTGTTTTAAACCTATCATATCCAAATGGTGCACTGCAGTTGCCACAATAACCTGAATCCTTTCAGTTTTAGATTTGATCTCATCTCAGATGTTGCACTTATCACTCCAGCTATAAAGGTCACCAATTTCTTATTCTATATCTATGCTTTCTTCTTATCTTGTTGTTCTTTTGCTGCCACTTGTTCTTTGCCACATCTTCCCTCCCTATTCTGTTTTTTTTTCTTTGCAGCCATCTTAATTGCCTCAGAGACTTTTTCCTTCACGCTTATCTGTTGCACCTTCACCTCTTGTTTCAACCAATTACAGCTTCTCCATCTCCACATTTCCCATATTCATGTTCCTCACCTCATCTAACACATTGGCTACATCCCCAAATCCTGACAATTGAAACACTGCATAGGTTTTGGTTAGTACTCTCTTTATACATAATATCTTATATAGCTTATCTTATTATACCTTATAAATCCAAAATATAACTCCTTTGGAAACACCTTTTCCCCAAACTCTACTAAGACAGTTTCAATCTCCTTTTTCTCTACTCACCTTGTTATTCTTTTCACACTCTTAACAGAGCCATTCCTCACCCTCAGGTCCTCCACTAGATCCCTCAAACTAACACTGATCACTAATTGCAACCATTGAACCACTGTTCCTCAACTCTTACAACCTTGGACTTTTCCAACACTAGTAATCTTCTTTGCCTTCTCCACCTGCACTTTAGTATCACACCCTATTAATAGGTTTCCATGTCATAAAACTCTCCTGTGTTTCACTACCCCAGCTTGCCTGTAATGATTGTTGTTAACTTTAGCAGCTCCCCCTTGAATCTTACCACAAAATTAAAGGGGAACTATTATTTTCTGTTATATATATAATGTTGAATTCATATTAAAAGTGGCCAAAGTGGCAAATTATGAGGTAAATGTGTGTAGAAGTCATCTCTGTGAGCAACAAGAAACCAACTTCAGACTGCTCTGAATTCTCAGTTTCCAATGTTTCTTAAAAATAAGCATTTTACCTGTTGACGGTGTGCTGCTCTTCATCAAACATCATCATCACTGGCTGTTTCTTCTTGTAATATTCCTCCCTGCATTATTTCTCACTGATATACTGAATTAATAACTCCAAATATCTCCATATATTGTTGTGTCACCTGGTTTTTTAGCTCCACTAGCAAAACTCTGCTAATGCGGTGATGAGTATATTTAATTTCATGCTAATTCTTCACAATAAAAGTCTCCAATTATCAAGTCATTTAAAAGCTTTTAATTTGAAATTTGTAAAAGTAGGAAATGTAAGGTTTTCATTAGCAGTAACTTAACACTGCTCTGATACAGCTACCTGAAGCTGGCCAATCATAACAGAGGTGGGGGGTCAGGTGTTTAAAGAGACAGGAGCTAAGACTGCCTGTTGAAGACAGAGGCTGAGTTAAGAGGCACCATAAAGGGACAGTACAAGATAAATAAGGAGTTTTTTAAGCTGAAAATTAGTAAAATATGTCCTTCTCCTTATCTTTTCTTCTCTTGCTTTCCAATCCACCTGAGCTAAATGTGTCTTTTCTCTCATATGACTACTCGCCTTCATGTCTCTCTTCCCTTCGCCCACCTCTTCCCACTCTTTTTTCCCTCCTCTCATCACTGCAGTTTTCCCCTTCCTCACTCAACTCCATGCTCTTGCTATTATCATCTGTCTCCAACTCGACCATCCAGCCAAATTTTTTGAGGAAGAGTATCGTTCCAGACCTGTACAGGCTGTCAGTCAGGTCTTGCAGAATGTAACGAAGTCCAGAGTCACTTACTTAACACATTCCAGACTTTTCCTCACTGCATTTCTCCTGCCATTCGATATGCTAGACTCTCAGTCAGCCACCTACTCTAAAGTTAGACTGAGGGCTTGTCAGCAATAACAGATGACCAGCAAAATGTGAGAAACTCTGAAGGCACCTGGTAGACAGGAATGACATTATTAGGAAATGTCTAAGAAAATGTAAGGGCCATGGGGAACAGAGAGGTTGTGAGACTGGAAGGAGAAGAAAGACATACAAAAGTAGAAATGGGACAGTTTGCCGTACAGATTGGAGGCATTTTATGTTTTCAATATTCATTTTAAAAAGCCATGTAAGAACACTTGACATCATTTATTGTATCACTTGTCCTCATTTTCAGAAACTACAGTTAACATGCAAATATTATCCAAAGGATAATCATTGATGTGGTTGGGAAGGGTCATGTATTACACTTTATCAATGTAATACTCTCTTAAATGTAGCATGTGGACATTTTGAGAATTTTGAGCATCATTTATGTTAACATGCAAAGAGGCATTCGTAAACAGTTACTTTGGAGATGTAATAGGTTACAGATTATTAGTTACTCAATTTAAAATGTAATGTCATGTATTACTTCAGCAAAGTAATGTAGCTTATTACATTTGATTGCTTTTTGATTACTTTTCTAATTTTGTAACTAATGTATTCAGCTGTTAGGGTAAGTTCAGGTGTTTTTCATGGATACTGACATGATGTCTCTCTCATTTGAAAGTGTATTCATTAGTTCATGTAGATTTTGGAATATAAAATAAAGATATCTCATGAAAAAAGTCAAAAGTCTGACATGAGCTTAATTGCTACTGTGACACCATTTAAGCCCATGTGTGCTCCACATAAGCCCACGTCATGATTTATTTACAAAATATATCAAATTATTGTCTTCAAAGAATTAAAAACAACAATATATGTATTTAGTAACATGTTAAATATTAAAAAGGTCTGACTTCAGATGTAATCTCCTTTGTAATCATCAACATTTTCATCAGTAACTGTAATTTAATGACCATTTTTTTTCTCAGTAACTGTAACAGATTACAGTTACTTTTACACAACATGCAGTTACATGTAACTGGTTACTCCCCAACACTGTTCATAAACCTACACAAGAGAAAAACACCAGTGTTAGTTGTCAATATAACTAGCACAGCTGGTTTAAATCATCACTTGTCTTTTGAAAATGTTCTTAAAATTGCCAAATTTTGCTTCATTACAACCATGAACATGTAATGAAGTTTTTAAAGTGGATCCAGTGGAGATTTGTTCATGTGTGATGGGTGGAGTTATGCTGCCCCATCTCTGGTCTGCACTGGTGCATGTTGTATGCATCCTGTGGTACATGTTACATCACACTGTATGTCCTGTATGTGTGTTTCTGGCCTCGGGCTGCCACTGATTATGATGTAGCCCCGTTACCATTCAACCCTACAGGCTACAACCAGCCTGCCAGGCAACAGCAGCAGCAGCAGCAGCACAATTAAAACGCAGCCGCCGGCACCTGACAGGTAGATTGGAATGGTGGAGTTTGTATTAAACCAATGCAGAACCAGGTCACAAACACCAACCAATCAAAATGAAAGAAACAGCAAAGGCAAATAGGAAGAAGACTGCAGATAACAACTAAGTTGAACGAACATGTTACCAGTCTATAAGGCTAACTCTTATTCCCAGTTCCAAACGTTATAGCTGTACTACCTGACTAGCAATAGAGTCACTATTGTAACTCATTATGAAAAAGGTCCTGAGCAGAAGCTTCAGGATGAACAGATTAACATGATTAGGCTACTTACTGTATTAACTGTTTTAATTACTCATACTGGCTTTCTGTGGGTAAAAGCTCTCTCATACTTTGAATGGCAGACAGAGAGTCTAGACTCTATAAGGACAGGTGACAAGAAAGAGACAAGACAGAACAGCAACAACAAAACCCCACAAGACCAGAACACACTGAGAAGAAATAAATCAGGACTGAACAATGCAAAAGAACACATTTCCACATGTCCACATCTAAAATTAGCCTACAGTATTTAAAGGGGTACTCCATCGATTTAACACATGAAAGTTGGTTGCTAGTTGCACTACCTAACCTCTGAAACTAGTTGTGTAATGTCTTCTGTGGGTCTGACGGAGAAGTCTAAGAAAATAACCCTGGTGATGTCATCACGGTTCACTGACAACATCTAGACAGGGTGGAATGAAAAGATGCTGCTGTGCTGATATATTGAGAGTTGATGTCGGCACTACGAAGGGAGGGCGAAAGATGCTATCTGGTTGCATTATGGGAAATGTATTAGGAAAGCATTATTCTGTAATGCTAGAGTACCCCTTGATTGACACAACATCATCATTTTTTATTTCTTTATGAATATTTGAGATGTACATCATATAACCGGGGACTTATGTTTCATGTCGAACTTCTCATGTTCTTCTCAATTTACATTTACTCAGTTCAGAAGGTGTATTTAAATGATTCCATGTCTGTCTCTATGTGTTAGTCCTGTGATGGACTGGTGACCCTGCCAGGGAGTACCCTGCCTCTCGACCAATGACAGCTGGGATTGGCTCCAGCCCCCTACCCCACCCCAAAACCCTCTAAAGATGATAAATGGTTTGGAAAATTAATATATATAGTTAGTGCACTTTACTGGAGTGTTCCCTTTTAAGGCTACTTTACACTTATTCTCCATTTATTCTACATTTACTTGACAGCTGTAGTTATTGGTGACTTTTCAAATCCTACATTTACATAGAAAACATGATTATCCTATAAACGATTTGTTTTAAACCACCAGACATTGGTTAAAATTAGCGTCACCTGAGCAACTACAACATTAAAATGTTAGTTACACATGACATCATTAGTAATATTAATAAAATATCATGTAGCTTAAGATATTGTACTATAACATTCACAGTGGTTATTTTGATGTATAGTAATTATTCACTTTTGATACTTTAAGCCAGTGGTTCTTAAAGTGGGATCTGAATTGACTTTAATTCCATCCATAAGTAACATAATGACAGAGTGTATGACTATTTTGGTCAAGAGTTTCATACACTTTTTGTAATAAAACATCTAAATCTTATCAGACAGGGCTCCAGGTGATGTACTTTGTGTCAGTCCTTAACCTGAAAAAGTTTGAGAACCACTACTTTAATTGGGTATTGGTTTTTACTTACAATAAAGATTGAAATACTTTTTCACCCTCTAGCAGCTACTGTAAAACATGCAGTTTCATTTACCATTTAATTACATTGTCTTAATTCATCAATCCTCATCTAATAGGTTAACATAGAGTCCCAGCTTTTCTCATGGCCTTTTTTTCTGAAGAGTTTAGGGACTGAAGATGCTTGTCTCTTTGGATTTACATATTATGATGAAAATATCACTATCAGCCATCAAATCTGACATGTTTAAAGAAACGGATGCTGGCAGCTTCAGCAGTGAGTTGGAAGTCTTGACTCATCCCATAGTGAGAACTAAATGGGTGGTTGATTCAGTGACACAGCCACACTGTGTAAGCTCTTTGACATATTGACATACATGACATGTGATATTCATGAAGTATTTATATCCCACTGTGTGACTGTGAAGAGCCTCAGCAGGGTGTCTCTGATTTTGGCAGCCTGTGTATGTGAGGCATACTGTATGTACTGTAGACTACTACTATGATCTGTGTGCGTGTGTGTGCGTGCGTGCGTGCGTGCGTGCATGTGCATCTAGGTGCAAATCTAGGCTGCCTACAATGTGATATGCATCAGAACTGTGAGTTTTGATGCATGCATTCAATCATCTCAGTGCTCATGAATTCCAGCAGTGTGCAGTAGATGATGTGCTGTGACCCTCTGTGTAAAGAGCCTAAATAATGTAAGCCACACACTTCCCTCCATTTAAAACAAATCAAATGAAGTGTCTTTAATTTACTATACTTTTAGAAAATCAAGTCAATCAGCATCCTAATTCCCCAAAACAAAAACTGACTCAAATAATAATAATATATTTTTATAGCTTCTCTAAGTATTTAATGATGACTTCAGTGATGGCATCACCGCAACATTTCCATTCATTTTCTTTTCTACAGCAATTCAACCTCCTGATAATCTTTCATTTCTATATTGTTCTGATGTTCTGCTCCTTCTTCACACCTTACCTGAAGACGTGCAGATGATATATGTTTGCACAATCACAGATATATCCCAAACGACATGCATTCTTCGTTCAATTCATGCTCATTTTCCTTCAGCTGCTACGGGACGGCGCTTTGCTGGCTCGCACTTGTAGACGACACGGCCAAACATTGAACATTTTTCCCCACTCCTCTCTCTCTCTCTCTTGGTTCTTGTGATCCGCGTCTTGTCCTTCACGGAGCTTCCGAGATGCTTTGAAGCTTTTTGCAGGAGAGATTCACTCCTCACAGCATCGTCCTCCTTCGCTTTGTAATTTGGCGTTCAGGCAACATTTTAAGGTGTTTCTACCCGGGTCCATCTATTTATGTCTTTATCTATCCTTCCTTTAAGACATTTTAGCAGTGAAGTCTATTCTTACATTTTTTTTCTTTCTCCACCTTTTCCCTCTCAGAGCTGGTGGATGTTTGTGGCGCACAGCTCGTCTGCAGCGGATCAGGCAACTTCACTGACGACGCAAAGCGCACCGAGGGCGCACAGACCGACAGATCATACTCAGAACACACTCATGATGTTGCATGGTGACATGATTTAGTCTGTGGAGATCGACAATAAAAGACAAGATAACAGACAGCAAGTTGAAAAACTTTCATAAGTTTAATCTACTTAAAATGATTCAAATCATATGGCACAAAGTCCAATAAATCACACTACAGAATATCCGAGGATTGTTATACAAAATATATATATTTGTTTTTGGTAAGAATAAAACTTAGTTAGCCCTAATAGGAAGAGTTTATACATTATTATAAGCACACAGTGACCGATTCCAATTTTATTTAGCCTAAATCTCAACATTAAAGTAGGAAGAAAAACTCATCAGTGGAAACCTGACACTCTGAGCCTGCAGGCTTTATAAACATATACATATATATATATATATATATATATATATATATATATATATATATATATATATATATATATAAGAATTCACTCATCATTTCATCCCCAAAAATACAAAAGCACAACCTCAAATCAACCAACTGTGGCTGCAGACTACTTTGCGTATGAAGACAGCCTTGATAAAAACGTTTCTTGGCTGTATTGACCTACATACAGACACTCCAACTCTCCACTGTGGATGTCGTGCGACCTCTAGTGGTATCATAGGCTAACTTCATTCAAAAGCATATGAAGTTGATCCAAATAGCAGGTTCAGAGGTCCAATGGTGTGTTCTGACAGACTGAGCACGGTATTATATGGACATTATAGGTCTACTGATGAACCAATATTTAACATGACTATTTAAATTTAAACGCAAGTAAAGTAATGTTACATTGAGCTTGGCTGAGAAATTAGGAGATGCCTTTTTCTCGTTTTCTTCCTCTCATCCTCTCATTAAAGGTGACATATTATGCAAATGTGTACATCTATATTTTGAAACTAGGGTTCTACTGGAATATAGTTGCATGATTTACAGTTCAAAAAGATCCTTATTTAATTTATATTGCCCCATTATGCAGCCCCTCAGTTCAGTTTCTGCCTCAAACAGGCTGTTTTAGCTCCTGTCTCTTTAAGAGCTCACTCCCAACATTTTCTTAAAAAGCCTTGAATCATAATCTTTAAACAGGTTTAAGTAATTTTTTTCTGAATAGTGACTTCAACCAACTGCTCACTGAATCTGAATGAAATTATAACAGCGAAACTTCTGGAGACATTTCAGTTGAGGCAGCACTATTGATGTTGGTGGTTAGCACTGTTGCCTCAGAGCAAGAAGGTCTTGGGTTCAATATTCGGCTGGCGCTTTTCTGTGTGGAGGTTGCATGTTCTCCCTGTGCTTACATGAGTTTCCTCCCATTGTCTAAAACATGTATGTCAGGTTCATTCTCAGTGGATGCCCACTGCTCCTAATACTTAGGAAGGGTTAAATGCACAGACTGAACAACTGTGTGTATGACAAATGAGGTACCTTTATTGGCCAATAGCACATATATACTGTACCAAAAACAAACAAAATAAGACACATGAGGCCTGATTTACTGAGATCCCAAATAAAGGGTACTGAATTGCGTGTGCAGTCCAACAGATTGCATGTTTGGTTAGAGTGAGTTTGTGTCTTAATGGAGAGTTTGGACGAGCAGAAAGCTGCAAGCGCAAAATTAAATTTGATCCCATGGAATTAGAGGTTCTAGTGGAAGAGGTTGACCACCATATTGACAGGGTTACAGCGCGTATTATGATGTCGAGTTTACACACGTTTTTACACACACAAACCTTTAGTAAATCAGGCCCATATTGTCACACATTTAAATGACATTTATTTCTTCTGTTAGTCAAAAGATACCATAATAGAAAAGTAGTTCAGCAGACATTATTATATGCAGTTAGATAACATGATTCATTATAGGTCATGTTATGTTCTCTTCGTCCTGTGAGTCTTTCTGAGAGGTGACACTAATCACTGTGTAACCAAACTTTTTAGTTTACAACAGAGACGTCCTGGTGGCTAAAATGGAAAGAGATGAGGAAGTGTTAGTTTTTGATAAGTCAGTCATTTATCTGTCTCATACCCTCTATCTCAGATGAACGTGCACACACACACACACAGACACACACACACACACACACACACACACACACACACTGACTCCTGTTACTAAACCCAAGTTCCTCCATCCATCTCGTTTCACTGTGTCCTCTGACACACATAATGAATTTACAGATTACATGTGAGATTCGGCTTTGAACTGCATTGACAATGCTTTAAGATAGCTCAGACCCATCCATACCTCTTGTTCTGTCGGCGGAGAGCAGCCTTGTTGATCTCCCTCAGCAGAGTTTCCTTGTTGTTCTTCATGTTTGTTTTGGCCGTCTCCAACAAAAACGCAATCTTTTCCTGGTTGAAGGGACGCTGGAAAGTAGAGAACTCCTCCATCTTTGCTTTAAACTCTTCTGCATCTGTAGGAAACAATGAAGACCTGTTAGGCTCCAGTCACATGTTTCCTTCCTTTTCCTTGACACCTTGCTTATCTGGAACTGCTTCCTCTTTCTTTTTTGGGGGAGATTGAACAGATGTTGACCTTCAGAGCTTCTTTCGGCAAAATGCCTCCAGAAATTCTAATTCATGGGCAGACAGTGTGTTGTTAGCAGTGGTATTTAAGAGTAAGGCCTACATTGTGACATTTGCAACTTGAGCAGAATTGATAAAAGCAGTGCAGTTTTCCCTGGTGAATGTTTGTTTGGTGGCTCGTTTAACCAGCTAAGACATGTTCATGTTAGAACGGCAACCCAGATTAGCTTTCCTGCCAAAGTCTGATCTTGTACCTTTGTCCCAGTCAAGGATGAATGGAAACATGTTATGTATTTGTGTTGCTATGAGAGCTAAGGTTTGCTAGTCCAAAATGACATGGTTCCTCTTTTTTTCTTCCCATTTCAATTGAAAATGACTTCTGCAACTGAAAAGGAAAACCAAACAAATATGCGTGTGTAACAGACCTTTGCAGTTCCGTCTGTTGAAGAGTGGCATGTAAATGATAGTGGGTTCCTTCTCTTTTCCCTCAAACACGTAGCAGTCATTCGGCCACTCTCTGTCCTCCAGGATTTCCTCACCTATCTCTGGAAAAGGTTTCTTCAGCGTGGCTGCATAGTCTCTGGCAAGAGTCAGAGTCTGTGCAGAAAGCAGAGGGCGAACATTGTTTCAGTTTTTCAGGTTTGACAGTTACTACACTCTTGACTCAAGCTAGTACCAGGACATTTGTGCGTTATGTTACCTTGATATGCCTCTAAATATAACCAGTGAGCCTTAATAAAAAGATAATTCATTAGAAAGAGAACATGTCATTCATAAATAACCAGAAATTTTGCACTTGAGTATATATGGTGTTTAAACTTGTCTCAACAATCCAGAATTTGGCTGGAGGTGAATGGAAAGTTTGCTTGATTGACTGTTGTCTGTGGGAAGGCTCTGAGTGTGGTGAGGTTGGAGCGCTGTAGTTAAATGGGGTATTAATCATAGTTTTGCACAGGCAGCACAAGGCATCTGAAATGAACTTTTGCCTCACTTGCATTCAGTCCAATAAAAGAAAATATCTTCCATAATGAAAATTACTATGTGAAATAATGGGTCAATATTTCATTATTACTTGCAACATAACTTTGATTGATTGACTTGCTTAATAAAATTGGTACTGCAGTCAGTATACCTTTGTTAGACGGCAGACATGCAGTTTACAAAGATAATACGGCACATTTACCATAAAAATTATTTATAATTGTTTTGACCTCCATTTAAGACGGGGGTAGACAAGATCTGACAATCTTGTCAGTTGAAATTACAACTGTTGCAGCTCTAGCTTGCTAATTAGAGGTTGGTTAAACACTCTATAGTATAGTACCATGTTTTCACTTCACTTTCAATGGACACATGATCACAGTCAGTGGGATTTGGTTTTGGTACACCATGAAGAATTGGTCAAAAACAGTTTGTTTGAGTCCAGGAATTAGATAGACATACACACACAGTTTACATGTTGGATGGGGATCATCATTTGATCATATGTAGACCACCCTTTCCAAAGCTTCTAGAGGCATGAAAAATATCAGGTACACTAACCATAGCTTTGTAAACTTATACATTAAATACTTGAATTGATGAAGTAATCGTGCTAAATGAGGACTTCAGAACAATCGAGTCAACATTTCTCTCACACACACACCTTACCTCAAACATGTTTCCAGCGCTGGACTCTGGTGCGATGATGAGGTCGATATCTCTCTTGTCTCCCAGAAATGAAGGATAGCCAACATTGATCAGCAGCCCAGCATCTACCAGGTGGAATCTCTCCTTAGAACTAAGGCACTGTGGAATAGAGGAATCTGCCCAACAACACAAATGTTCAATTCAAGGAATTTGTTTAGGTTTTTTCCTGAGAAGAATAATTCTGGTGGGAAACACACACAAAAACACAAATCCTGCAGACACAGATCAACATTAGCAGTCATTATAATTAACATAAGCCCAATATTCACTCGCCTTTTAGTTCTGTTTAACTCTCAACCAACTCCTGAGATATCTGTCTCTTCAGTTGCTAAACATTATGTTCCCCAGCTGTCTGTCTACTGACTGGTGTCCAGCAGATAACATAAAATGTTTGCTAAAATCAGCTGCCTGGTGAGAACTCCTCTGAGAGCTATGGACTGAACCAAAACAGCGAGCTGAAAGATCTTAAAACTGAGCGAAACTGCAGAGTAGGCGATCATTTTCTGTGGGTTTGTCACTACAATTGTCACCTTTCACATACACATAGTCATTGACCAGTTTTCATATAAAAATATTGACTACAACAGTTTTAAAGATACAAATTGGAGTTACAAAAGTTATATGAATTATTGTCTTCTCACCTTCATATTGGTATAGGAAGTTTCCGGTAGTTCCCCACTCCCATTTCAGAACAAGAGGAATGATTTGCTTAGTAAGCAGAGAGACTGGGGAAAACACATTGGAATGAAATACACATACATACAAATGCTGACCACTCTGGTTATTTATCTGCCATACACTGACCATGTGTTTTGAAAGGTCCATCCTCCAGACTTCGGCTCCAGATCTCTACTGCCACCAGTAGCTCCAGACTCCACTGCTGAAAAAGAGTTTTTCTTTCCTCTGAACTCTTTGACTCCAGCAACTCAGACTTATTCTGATTTACCTTGTCTGCAAAAGATAAGAATCTAATGTGCAATGTGGCATTTTGAATCAGACATTTTCTGAGTTATTACTTCATTATCAACCAAAAACCATGCAAAAAAAAGCATGCATTGGGAAGAAAATTGAACATTGATGGCATTCCTCTCTGGGTGTCAGTAACAAACTAGCTCACAGCTACTACAACATTTGTATTTAATCAGTTAGGCCAGTAACTACCTTGTAGTATTTTCTGCAGCTTGTCCAGGTCAGACAGAGCACGAGGATCCTGAATGGTGCCTTTGGTCATTGCTATCAGTTTATCAAGCGCACTGAATACACGCAGGTACTCGTCAGCAGCACTGTCTACATGGCCAGGCACTGACACACACACACACACACACACACACACACACACACACACACACACACACACACACACACATACACACACACACACACACACAAACACACACACACACAACGTTTTAGTGTATGATGTTGTAAAGCAGGTAACAAACACTAGTATAAAGCTGTGTGTTTCATCTCGCTCCATAATAGATTAATCATGAGGCTTATAAATTGTCAAGTGGTGGTTACCATCCAGCCAGGGGGGGATGAACTCTCTGACAGTCTCCTCGTGAGCCAGTGCACAACCTAGAACACCTGCACAATTGCAACACATGAGGTTTTAGCAAATATAGATGTCGCTGAGTCACAGACATTATTCAACAATGCTATTTATGCCTACAGATAAAGTATATTTTGGCTTATAATATTGTAAAGAGTACAGTCTAGACCTGCTCTGCATGAAAAGTGCTCTGAAATAACCTCTCCTTTGAACATGCTGATTGTTGAACACATACCTTGTAGTTTGACCATGTCCATCTCTGGCTTGACTTCTAGCAGTCCTCCGTTCTCAAATCTGCTTCCGAGGAGAGAAGTTTCGATGAATACACCCAACTCTGTGAAACCAGCCTCATGAGGGCTCATCTCGAACCATTTTCCTGAGAGATAGAGAGTTTATGCTTAATACAAGTCAATAACTCATCTAAGGCTTAATGTGAGGTGCCTACCTTCTATTGGCCCATCTGTAAAGCAGTGCTTCTCTATGGCACTATATACAGGGTAAGGGTTGGTGGCGTTTCTGCTGGCCTCGTCTGAAAGACGCCGTAGGTCCAACTGATGGATGAGATGTTTCTCTTAAGTAGTGCATTGACCTCTTTATGACAGAGTGTATTGTGATGTGTTTCAAAGAAAGTTGTAACTAGGAAAGTTGAGAAGTCAAAGCATTTGTGTCTTTGCCCTTGTACCTGTTTCATGATCCCAGCAGAAGTCATGACCCCCCAGATATCAGTGAGAGAGAAGTGCTCCTCTTTGGACCTCTCATCCAACCAGGCCAGAGCCTCCTCCAGCTCCACCCCAGGACCTGATAGCCTGGACACTGCTCGGTCCATGTTATCGCTCCATTGAGGGTCACTGTACAATGAGGTCATGGACCTAAGAGAGGGCCAAGGAAGACAGACAAGAAGATGTAAGTCAGGAGGAATCATCATAGAGAAAAATGGTGCACCTTTTACTGTATTTTGTCAATCATCTTCAAACACTTCAGCAGGGAGAAGCCACCGTTTTAAAGTATGTGGGACCATATCAATGAATTTCACATGGGTAAGGCTGGAGAACTTATCACTGGAGACCAAATGACAAAACTCAACAGCCATTGATGGAAAGTCTAATTCCCCAACATCAGACCAATCCTGTTTCTAAATTCTCGAGGCTTGATTCTAGGGGTCCCAATGCCAGTTTGTTGATTAGTCAGTTGGTACACCACTTTGGTCCAGATTGATATACACCTATTGCCATGTAAATATTTTAGTGCTATTTAGCAAATTTTAGCATGTTACCATGGTAAACAAAAACTGTGAACATCATAAATATTTCATAGAGTACAACCAGAAATATGGGTTTTAATTCCAGAAGTAAAAAGTAAAAAATCTGACCATGGAACAAAACCTTACTCATATGTCATATAGTTCTTTCTTGAAGCTTTGCTTGTAAATTTTCATGGGAGCTGTAGTTTCTAAAGCTAAAGAATTAGTGATTGTTGTTCTATGCTGTAATGGGTTCAACTTCAAGAGTTGTAGTACAGTAGACGCTCATTTATCTCATATGGTAAATACCTTGAATATATCTAATTTATTTAAAATGACTGACACTAACCAGAAAGTGATAGTAGGACTTGTCAGTGTTGTGATTATGAGCATTTTAGCATGGTGATATCAGCATTTCGCTAAAAGGACAACCGAAAAAGTCAAAGTGGGGCAGGTCATGACTGCCATCATAAGAAAAACAATCTTCTACAATAAGTACAGCCTCACGGAACTGCTAGTATGGCATTAGACTCTTCATACGTTGCTCATGAGTTCATCTTATTATCTCAAGAAAAAGGTTTTCTCATTATAATGTAATTATCTCATTACCACACACAAACATTTGTTTTTCAACTTGATCATCAAGATAATTCGATCATTAACAATCGAGATAACAGGATTAATAAGCTCCTATACAATAACAGTGTTAATAGAACTGCAAGGTTTGATCACTAGTGATGTGTGAATAGCATACAAACTGTGTCCACATGAATGCAGCATAGCACTGAAAGTCATCCATCCTGATCACTGCCGCCTTAGTCTTGCTGTCTGTTCTGGTCTGTCAGCCCATCCAGCTCTAATTCATACGCTAACTTTGAGTTGATGTGTGTAAGTGTGGTTACCATGTGGACCCAGAAACTCCTCCCATGTAGAGCAGAGTATCCAGCAGACCATCCTGTTTCATCTGATAGAGGGAACCCACCAGAGCCACAGCTGCCCTCTGACCACCACCTGACCCCAAGAAAGTGATGTGAGGAACCGAATCCTAGTTATAGAGATGAAAGATAAAAGTGACAATATATTTAATTACACATTTAAAAACCTGGCTTTTAATTAGAAGATTTAATTATATTTAAAACGCATGCTTCATTTTGAAAATGATTTTATATATAACTATATGTTTCAAGATGTGAGGCACCATGGTGTCATAAATCCTGTCCGCTCTAAGACTATAGTATCATAACATAACATTAGCTAGTCTGTCAGCTAGTATACTACTGAGCAGGTTTTGGTCCATATTGAGTAAAGTTATTGGCTTGTATCTTTTACATTTCCATGGATCCTTACCCTCCTTATGTATAACTTGTGCAATTACACCATGTGATATGCCATGTGTTAATGCTCAGTTAAATGCTTGATGTAAGACAGGAGTAAGTTGTACTTTGAACCATGGGCTCTTGTCTGGCTTTAGTCCCTGAATCACTTTTGATTTCTCTTTGATAGTAATTGGTGCGGTGAGGCCTTTGCCCCTGTGCATAGCTCTTTCAAATAATCTCTCAGCTGAGTCTGAGTTTCTTCTCTTTTGTTTAGAGCAGGTCTGAACTTGTTCTATTCCCTCAGTTAACAAAACATCTACGTCCTTATTTCTTTAAGCTGAGCCATAACTGATGGTCTACCCTTTGCTGAATTAACTTGTTCTAGGTTCTTCATCCTGAGCTCCATGTTTTCATCTTTCATCTCCCTTTCCTTCTTTTTTTGTGGGATGAAAAACAGATGATTTCACCTCTGGTAATGGCTTTCAAACATTCCAGAGGAAAAACTAGGTTGATATATCATTAATTTAAAGATAATGTTCAATCATGGTTTTCATCTTTACTTTAAATCTTTCCAATTGCAATAGTGAGTTGTGAAGTCTTCATAGTGTTCTACTCTCTCCCCCTACCTAGTTCTATAGTAAAGCATAATCTACTGTAAGAAGGTTTATCTGGTGTATATTTCAATGTTGTACTGAAAATAAAGAAATCATCTAATCTTGAATATGTGTCAGTAGACTTTGAGTAGACATTGTAGTTCTTCTCTGTAGGATTTAGAGATCTTCAAACATTTTAATCTCTGTTGTTGCTCTTCTCTGTATTCCCCTAGGAGTGCTTGCTCATGTAGGAATGTTAAGTCTCTTTAAACTAAATTTAAAAGTTTATTTTATACCTGATCTAAGTGAAAAATGCCTTGAGATAACTTTTGTTGTAATTTGGCGCTATATCAATAAAAAATGAATGATTGATATTCTGGCAGCAGGTTTAAAGCAATGTTGTTTATTACCCTGAAATCAATGTTAGCATCTGAAATATAATTAAAATCTCTTGCAGCTATTGGTATTCCTTGACTTTAGTATGATATTATATCCATAATTTTTGATTTAAATCCTCCCCTTTGTCCAGGGAATTATACAGAGACCATTATATCATTGATTTTCCCAATCACTACAACATATCTCCATCCTTTATCGGAAGACGCTTCTTCTGCTTGAAACACATATTTAAGTGAGTCTCCTGTGAGGATACTAAATCCTCTCCATCTTTTTTGGGTTGGTGTTATGTCTTTTTACATTTGACAAGGTTTAGGTTTGACAGGGTTGTCAAATACTCCTGTGAGTGTCTAACAAAAATATCATTAGAGGACAGTGGTCACAGAGGTAATGGGAGACACAGACACTGGTGTTATGTATAAACAGGCCATTTGTGCAGAATTGACATATAAGAAGAAATCATTTTTCCCAAGGTTTTTCTTACTGTATCTGTACAGTTGACTCCCAGGTTGTTGAGTGACTCCAGAACTACTTGTTTCCTCTTGTGAACATACTCCTGTTCTCCAGCACACAGAGACTGGGACTGACGGATGGGTTTCTGGACAGAATCGAGAACAACTCACTGAATTAGACTGAACAGAGGGTGGAAACTGAATATTAATTTAATCCAAGAGTTAAATGATATATTATTACACATACTTTGTACTATATTTGTATATTTAAAAACACTTTCATTTACTCTCGTGCAGTACAAATACCATTCTTTATGTATCATAAAGTGAATTTATTCCCAAATGTACTTCTTGAATCTCATATTCATTAATAGGAACTACTTAACGCTATTGTTTCAACTTGTTCCTACTGAAGTCAACTGATCATGTGTTTAGTTTCAGTATGTTCCTGCACAGTACAGTCATGCACAGACACATGCAGTATCATGTGGATAGGTAGTAGGACCTGATATATGGCTTCCTATAGCGACAGATAAAAGACAAACAGTGGATTATATGTATTATGCTACAACCTAAATCCTTTTCCATGCATCTCTCACCTCAGAAGCCGTCGCATTTCCCTCCATGTCTTCCACTCTGTCTGCCCGAACTCCTGAAATCACAAGCCAAAAGCAAATCACTGAGGCTGAAAAGCTTATCCTGCCAGTCAGCATGTTGGGGAGCAACGGTAACAACCTTCAGAGTCTACTGCAATCCTAAAGGTAAATCCACATAGTGGTGAAAGCAGTTACATATAAAGACTGCTATAAGCTGCTTTTCTTTGATCAGAAACTGCTGGCCCTGGCTTCTTTCTGGGAGGAGATGCTCAAACTATAGAGAATAAGAATGGCGTGCAGAGGCATGGACAAACATGTTGGAGCCAGGGAATGGACCTGTCCCTGTGAGGGAAGGACTTTTCAACATGTTATAAATTAACATTACACAATACACACATTCTTTCTCTTTCCTCTCACAACACATTTAATCAATAGAACATGTTGGGGCGGCTCTAAAGTATGTTGCTGGACTCTGATAGAATTACACTGGGCTTGTGGCTTATATTGGTCCAGCTGTCTAATCAATCGCATGATCATTTGAGCCGAATCAATGAATCTATGAAAAGAAGTCTATATTTCAATACTCACCAGGAGAAAAGCTGTGATGGCTGAGTGGTGAAGGCGCTGGATATGAAATGCAATGGGTGTTCCCCTGACTAGGTTTAAATCCTGCTTGTAGTGCAAAGGTCATGCTAATACCGGTTTGCAGATGAGGAACTATACTTTAATAGGTTAAGGGACTGTTACATGATAAGGTCAAGCCAGGTGTAAAAATGCAGCCATGAAGTGGGAGTGACGCTTTTTGTAAAGATATTTACACAAAGTTTCAGATGAGTCAGAAAATGTGTATGCCTATTTATTTCCACCGCTGATTAAAGTTAGTGGGCTTTTTTGTATTTTATTTCACCTGTCCCTTGAGAGAGTCACAGAATTATTTAAAAAAAAGAAAGACAGAAAAAAGCTAGAAATAGCTAAGTAGAAAATGAACATTTTTGAGCTACTCATGCTACTCTGTGTCTATATTCAACTACATTTCAGAAATATTGTACTTTTTCCTTGACTATATTCATTTGACAGCTTTTGTTTCTAGTTACCTTCCTGGTGAAGATTTTTCATCAAAAAACCATTTAACTTAATAAAATACAAAATATTGTTAAAGCCAAACCATTGGCTCTCAACCTTTTTGGCTTGTGACACACCTCATAAAAAAAACAGTGTGTCTAGTTAACATTTACCCCTCCAAAGACACTATAACCGGCCTTTATGGCAAATCCCATTGATTTGCCATAAAGCTAGCACTGCCACTGGTCTTTTGGTCATTATGTGACTGATGGCAGCCATAATTATTTAATTATAAAATGTTTACCTTGAAGGGCCACAGGCAGGCCTTCACACACACACACACACACACACACACACACACACACACACACACACACACACACACACACACACACACACACACACACACACACACACACAAACACACACACAAACACATACACACAACCTGTATCTAGCAAACCTTCTCCTGCTGACATACTGATAATACTAATGTAAACAGCTTTCTATGACTTACAATACTAGTTACATAATAAGGAAGAGAGTTTATTATCATTATTATTACTATTATTATCATTATTATCATTAACGAAATAAAACCATTGTAACCATTGTAGTGATGGATGAGTAGACACTTACACTGTCTGTAGGATGTGTATGGCTTTTAAGAAGAACACTAACTTAAATGTCCATCCACAACTCCAGGAAGTCCCAAAGAAGAGCACATCCTGCCGCCCCCCCCCCCCTCCCTGTTCATCTCTTACCGAGAGCCTTTGGCCCCTTTTTATCAGCTGTTCATTATTATCACACAGAGCTGTTGTTCCTGTGTGCAGGGCCGTTGAGAGGACATTAAAAGCACATCCTCTCCAGCTGGGTTCCAGATGTATGTCTATACAACTTTGGGAGTCAATTATTCTTAATCTCCTACCAAGTGGGGAGACGTACCAGGGGAAGGAGTTGTTGGATATTGTGAAAACCAGAGTAAATTGGTTTTTCAAATGGTTTAAAATGACCATTATTCTCAGTGCCACTGAGTCAGTGGCAAAGCAGGGTTGTAGTATTACATTCCTGCACCACAGTGAGGAGAATACTGTACTTCCTCCTGTCACATCCAGTCATTCACAACCATCTCAGGATTAACTTCACCTCCTAACATACTCTAAATCAAAACTTTCAAATATAAAAACTAATACGTTTTCAAAAACAGATTTTAAAAAGTGCTTGACAAAAGTGTTTAAATAAATAGACAGAAATGAGTAATAAAAAGCTATATTTGATGTTGAAAATGTTGTACTAATTGTATGTTTCCATGTTCCATGTTTTTACTATTATTGGGTTTTATTTTTATTTCTCAAATTGCATGTTTTTATATTTTTACTGTTAAATGTTTGTTTTAAGTAAAGCACATTGAGTTGCCATTGTGTATGAAATGTGCTATATAAATAAAGCTGCCTTGCCTTGCCTTTAACATTTTAATGTGATAAACTATGTGTGATTTTTATTATTATTATTACTACTACCATAACTGTTTAGATCAAGATAATGTTCTGTTCAGATGTACAGTGCAGCAGGAAGACCACCAGAATATTAGTTTGTGTATGTTTCTACATGCACTTGCTGGACAACATTAACAGATGTTTTCTTTAGTAGTATTTCAATTAAAGCAAATTTGTGAGTTTGTTCTCACAAATTAGTGCGTTTTCTCTGGCAAATTTGTGAGTTTATTTCTGGCAAATTTGCGACTTAAAATCCCAGAAATTCAGATTTTTTTCCCCGCAGATTTGTGAGTTTTTTTTCTCGCAAATTTGCGACTTTAATCTCTTTTTTATATATATGGCCCTAATACGGTGTTGTACATTTAGGATTTATGTTTACAATTTTACATTTTTTCAAAGTTTTTTGTTTAGTTTTTTGTTTTTGTTCCATCACCAGGTAACTAGACTGCCTAGCAACTGATGTCATATGGTGGTTAACATTAAAAGAATTGAGAATATTCTCTCTATGATGCAACAGAGAGTCTCTGGTCAACACATTCTGAAGTAGAGTTAACCTCAGAACACACACACAGACCCTTGACTAGACCTACACAAGCTGTAGATATCAGTGAATTTTGTCATCCTGTTTGAAACTCAAACAACCACGTGATGGCGTCTCAGGAACCGCTGAGCAGTGACAAATATCAAGGTGAGTATGAAGCCTCTAGTAAATATGCAGTCTCCAGTCCATGATAATCCACGATGTAGCTGGGAGAGACGCTCAGTTTGAGTTATAGCTCAAATTTTTTCTGTTTTTTAATCCTGAAAATATGTGTTACCTATGTGTTATGACTTTACAACCAACATTTCACTTCAACACCACACATCCATCCAAATAATCTATCAATGGCTGTTCTGTGATTATAAACTATGACTATATTATGTATGTTGAAATTATTAATCAGTATATCAGAATTATAATACAGTCAGTTAAGAGTTAAGTCAAGGGTGAAACAGCTCAAACTGTTAATAATGGTCCGCCAAGGCACATACTTTTTTATGTTTTAAATAACAGCCAGCAATGGTTTGTAGAGAACCATGCGAGGAGGCATCACCCAAAACATTTGTGCAAGTGTAGTACACATATACATGCAATCAAGATTATTTAAACTGAATTCTACTTATTTTTAGACGAGAAAAGTTATATCACTATGTCAAGCAGTGTGAGCAGCAGAAAAAGAAAAACTTGTTTCGACAGTGAGATCCCAAAGAAGAAGCGCAGGCTTAGCTGCACAACCACTGACACTAGTGAACCTATATATGTGCTAACCGACATGGTCAGCAAAGAAGAGACCTCTGTCGGGAGACTTGTGGTCAGTATTAGAAGCAGCAGCAACATCAGTGCCAACAACTGCACCAGGACAAGCACCAGCAAATACATTAGTAGCATCAAACAGGAGCAGGTGTCTGCAGAGTACGTCCAGGAGCTGCTAACAAGGAAGAGGAAGGCTGGCAGTTGCGAGGGGCCGCCCAGAAAGAGGCAGAAACTCTCTGAGCACCAGAGCTCCAGCAGCTGTTCATCTCCACAAGTGAAGAATCCAAACACATTCCCTAAAGTTAACACCAGCAAAGGTGAGTGAGTTGGTGTATTTCTAAAGTTTTGTCTACTTCTAAGGAAGTATTAGTATTAGTAATATTTTAATAATAGTATAAGTACTACTTGTTTCTCACAGCTACTGTATAACATAACCAATATCTGTGTCTTTGTGCAGCTGATTTTGGAGCAAAGTATCTGCAGCTCAAGGAGATCGGAAAAGCATCAAATGGATCCTTGTATGCTGGCTGCCGATTGAAGGATACTTTTCCAGTAAGTGTCACATACACATTCCCTTTGCCATACACACACATACACATAATTAATCATTCCCCACATCCTCAGAGAGTATTAACTTAAGTATTTGTGTTTTTGTCTTATAGGTGATCATCAAACACATCACTGCGCCAGATGCAATCTCTGAAATGAAGGTAGTAAATTGTACTGATCTGATCATCACCTGCCCGATTATTTGAATATTGAACTTTTATTCCATGTTACTTTGTTCTTCTCAGGTGCATAACATCACTACAGAAGTGTCACTCATGTTCAAAGCTGCTGGTGGACCAGAATCAATTGGGAAGTTCACAGCTCTTTCCCTTTTGGACTGGTACTACCTGGACAAGGAGATTATCTTGGTCATGGAAAGACCAGTTCCATTTGTGAACTTCAAAAAGTACCTTGTTGCCAAAGGAGGTGCTATTAAGGAAGAAGAGGCAAAGGTACTTAAGTGTGTGTGTTTGCAAAATTCAGTGCAATCCTAACAAGAACCACTGAGTCTGTGAAATGTTCACTTTCCACTTTTCTCTGTCATGTCACAGCCTTCTTGTTGTGACAGCAGCTACAATTTTTACAACCTCCTACTCACCAGCTCATCCGTTTCTTTCTGTTTCTATCTCAGATCTACCTGAAGCAGTTAGTGGATGCAACTGTCAGAATGCACCATGACGATGTGTTTCACCGGGACATCAGACCAGAAAATATGCTGGTTGATGGCCAACGTATCCGCTTGATGAACTTTGAATGCGGTGGTTCAGTTCAGGAGATATCACACCGTAGCTTTGCTGGTATGATATCTGGCTTCCGTTTAAACTCTTCACTCACTGGCCAGTTTCTGGTCTAATTACCTTCACATCTGAACAAAGCTTCTCTTCATTCTGTCTTTCTGTGTGTTCCAGGTACCTTTGCATGCGCCCCACCAGAATGGCATGTACGTGGGAGTTACGAAGCTGGCCCCACTACAGTCTGGCAGCTGGGAGTACTGCTATACCATTTGCTGCATGGTTTCAAAAATAGCTCCTTTGGTATCCTGGTTGGTAAAATGCAACTCAATAGCAACTCGGCAACACAGCTATCTCAAGGTAAGACACATGGTTTCTGTATAAGAAAGCAGCAACGCCAATGACCAGATAGCAACAGTCAACTAGTCTATTCTTTTAGTTTTCCCATGGATCACTTCACAGCTATCATCATATCTAATCTTTTTTCTCTCCTCCATTCCAGACTGCCTCGACTTCTTGCAGCTGTGTCTGGTGATATATCCTGAACAGCGTGCCACACTGGAGCAACTACAGCTCCATCCCTGGTTTACGAAGTCTACCCTAAACCAGAACTAGACCTCTTTCTCATAATGAACTCTCTTTTTTCCCACTCATCCTCCAACTACCTCAAAACTTAGCCTACCTTTACCTCACCCTTATAATTACTTCCTACCTCCATGCTTTTCCACACATATTAACCAACTCATTCCCCATTCCTCACCCCGCCCATCAACACCTCATTTCCCAACTCCAACCAAATTTTTTTTACATATTTGGCCAAATCAATTTGGACTTTTTCAATATTCCCACCAGCAGGTCCTGTTTCAAACCCAGCCATCCGTGGAGAGGGGATCTCTCTTTGAATTGCCTCTCCCGAGGTTTCTTCCAATAGCCTCATGGTTATTGAGGAGTTTTTCCTCGTCTTCATAGAGAGCTTGGGGCTGGGCCAAACTTTTAAAATGTTTGTAGATATAAATAAATACCTATTTTATATTATATATATTTTTGCTAATAAGTGTAAATACAGATAGAAATAGTTGTATACAAATATGATTAAATCATGATTTAGTAAATAATGATAACACAATTATGAATAAAAATCAATTAACTCATAAAACGTGCACATTTGTGTTTTCTTTTTCTTAATCTTGTTAAACAGATGACTTTTCCAAAAACAAACATCTACACTTCTATATATTCAACTCTTTAACCTTCCTGACAGCAATGTTCAGGAAAAAAATTACACTGGCATTTGAAAAAGTAACAATATTATATGTTTAGCTTCAAGACAATTTCATCTCTGACTAATTATGTCTCAACCTAACCAACAACCTGATACCTGACAAGTACCTTCAGTTCTCTGAGCCTTACAAAAGAAAAATCAGTCAGAAATTATAACCTAAAACAAATGATCCTGATCATGAAAACTGCTTGGATATAGTGAATTATTATCTTTCCTAGAAGCAGATGAGTTCCAGGGTTGTTAGAAATAATGCCTGGCTGTGGTTTGAAAATCAGATATCAGTCCTCCAATCTAATTTGATGGAAAACCTCCAAATGTCAGACTGTTCCTTTCAAAATTGCATTTATGCTGAGATGTAAACAGGAAGTTTTCTGAGTCCAACATTCCCCCTTAAGGCAAGGCAAGGCAGTTTTATTTATATAGCGCATTTCATACACAATGGCAATTCAATGTGCTTTACATAAAACAGAAAAACATGTAATTTGAGAAACTTAAAACATACAATTAACCCCCCCCCCCCCCCCCCCTCCCCCATAATAAAAACAAAGTACAGAAAAATAGAAAGACATAAATGAAATGATTGGAGCATAAAATAAGAAATTAGCTTTAAAATCATTAAAAGGACATAGAGTGCAAATGAAAGATTAAAATGTAAAGTGCTTTAAAAGAGCTCAATCATAAGCTCAGGAGAAGAGAAATGTTTTTAACCTGGATTTAAAAGTGTTCACAGTTGGGGCTGATTTCAGTTCTGCTGGTAGTTTGTTCCAGTTGTGTGCAGCATAACAGGTAAAAGCTGCTTCACCATGTTTAGTTTGAACTCTGGGCTCAACTATCTGACCTGAGTCAGTAGATCTCAGAGCTCTACTGGGTTTATATTCTACTAACATGTCATTCATGTATTCTGGACCTAAACCATTTAGTGATTTGTAGACCAGTAGCAGAACTTAATAACTGATGTGTTCACAAAAGTCAACAGTGGTTTCTAACTGGACTGAAGGCAGGCAGATAATATTATATGCACTACTATTGCATGTCCATGAAGATATCTGATCTGCTTAACTCTACATGAAAAAGTGAGTGTTGTGTTTAACTGTGTAAAGAACATTTTAACACTAACTAATAGGAGTTTGCTAATATTCTTCTCACATTTCCTTATTGCTCTCCAGAGATATATTTTGGCATTTTAATGAAGTTTCAGATTTGTGTTCAGGAGAAAGTAACGTGTTAACATTTAGCTTTAAGTCAATTTCACCTCTGACTAATTGTCTCTCCTGCCTTAGAAAACAACCTCTCTGCTTGAAGAGGTTGCTATAATTCCAAGGTATCAATTTTCAACAAAAATGGGAGTTTAGAGCACCCTGGTGGTTGAGTGGTCAGAGCACATGCCACATAATTGCAGCGTCCCTGGTTCAAATCTGGCCATGGACCTATGTAGCTCTAGTCTTTACTTTTAAAGGTGCCACTTTGTCCAACAACATGGAACAATGTCCATTAAAAGACAGCATTAAAAACACCACATCATTAAGATTAGTATTCAGAGTTTGTGATACTTTATCTATAACACATGGAATCCACAATGAATCCAGAGATATGCCTTTTTTAGAGACCTTTCAAATTCTAATCTTACACATACTCATTCCATTAAACTTATAGAAATGGAAATCAATCGATCAATCATTCAGTCAATCAATCAATCTTTACTTGTATTTGTAAATCTCACCAACCACTGACAATTGGATTGTAGCTTTCAGAAATAAACAATTGTATACCCTTGGAAAAGTAATGCATTTATGATGGCTAATCACAATGGATATGATCAATATCTAGTCCCAAAGTAAGAACAAGGACACTACTTTCTTAATTCATTGTGGACATTCAACACTATATAGTAAATATGGAAGTAACTGCCCTATTCAGCACATAACCCTAACCCACCCAAATAATAATCACTTGTTTTTACATTTCAGTTTTTTAAGGTGTTAATCAAATAAGATATAACATGTTAGTTATTGAGGTTTAGAGGTAGTAGGCTAGTTTTGTTACTTTTGGACAGGTTGGTTTACTGTGCCAACATACCCAGCTGTACTGCAGCTTCATGTTTATTGGCATGAATATCAGTCTCCTCTAATTCTAAGCCACAAAAAGCAAATCATTTTTCCCCAGGTTGAATATTTATTTCTAGTCTCTGTGGGAACTGAATTTTGTTTGTTATTCTTGAGATGCTTACAATCCTCTAATGTTAAGATAACTACACTGTCAAAGTGATATGAAAGACAATTAGATGTGCACAGTGTACTCTGGGTTGATGTATTGTCAAATGTTCTCATAGTTCCATTACTGTATGTTATTCTGATAAGTCCATTTGAGGTCAGTGTTACAGTATGCTTGTCAGTCATGACTATGTGTGATAGAAGGATATAAAAAGGATGGCAGCTGAAATCTAAAGCTTTGTGATCTTTCCCACTTTCTGTTTCCCACATCCAGCAATGCCGTGCAGGAATGTCAGCTGGGTTGCTGGTCTGGTCTGTGCTTTTATCATGATGTTAGGACCTATGGGACGAACTGTGGACAATATGAGGAACCTGACAACAGTCACTCCTGAGATGGAAGAGGTGCTCAGTGAAGCATGGACACCAACATCTGCACCCAACATGGAGATGGTTTCACAATTTGCTCTTAAGGTGAGAGACTGAAGGAAATGTTTAAATAAAGAGTCTAAATGAAGTAAAAGCAGTGTCCTTCTGGGATGCAGCCACATTGAAAATATGTTTATCATGTGGGCACTCAGCCGAAATAGGTCTTACGAGCTGCGATGCTGTTAGGAAATCTATTATTTAGAGCATACTTTTATTTCCAAAAGGTCTGGTTCATCATCAAAGACTGAACAAAGCCACTACTGGGAGAGAGCACCTTGTGTGTTAGTATTATTCTCTGATTGAGAGCCAAGCATATTTCAAAATGATCCAGGTCCCTGTACTCATAAAATTTATCAGACAAAAAGAAAATACTTTTATCATCAAAATAATGGAAGAGAGGGAGGGGGGGGGGGGATAATTACTTCACGTTCCATTTTATCTGAAGTCATGCTAGCATCTCTACAAATTTGGGGGGGGGGGGGGGGGGGGGGGGAGTTTAAAAGTGTCTGAACACTTTGAAACCTTCCCATTGTGCCTCCTACTGTACATGTATACCATATAATACTCTCTGTGTGTTGCAGCATTATGTCCGCCAGTCCCAGTCATTGTCTGCAGGTGAGAAAGAGATTATCCAGAAGAGGAAACCAATCATTTTGAAGTCACTCAACAGGCTGAAAATCATGGCTACACTGGTATGACTGAGGAAATGTTACTCTTAACTATATATGTAAATGTAATGTAGATTTTTTTTTTACATAGGGGAAATAATTACTTCACGTTCCATTTTATCTATTCATTAGTTCCCTGAAGTCATGCTAGCATATCTACAAATTTGTACTTAAGCACAGCAATACTTTTACATAAATGCTAATGTCTGTATGTCAATGGCTGGATGCAAACATGAATGTCGATGCTTGGCAATGTTAACTTTGTTCACTAACTTACCTTTATACGTTAGCATGATAACATTTTTTAATTAGCACTAAACACAAATTACAGCAGAGGCTGATGGTAATACTTACAACAAAGCACATGAACATCTGTACCGAATTAAATCAATCTAATATTTGACAAGACCAAAGTGTTGGACCAACTCTTGTACCCAACTGCTAGTATGGTTAAAAACAGAGAATAAATGGGACTGTTACTGATAAGACTAGTGGCCTCTACACTGGAAGGTTCTGTTCTTCCAGTGACAAGATAAAAATGTTCTAGCAGATAATGGGTAACACATAACAGCTCTTATTCATCTACTTTTTAACAAATGAACAGCAGCTGTTGCAACACACAGTTATCCCACTGGTATTATAGGTTCAGCTATAAGCATTTGAACAACAAAGGACTTCTCAAAGGACAGTCTCTACAGTAACTACAGTTGAATCCACAAGGTACAACACACAGTTTTTGTGGGAGATGTTATCTTATCTCTTTCATTCTTTGAGATATTGGTGTTCTTCCATGTCTGTATTAATATTACTCCTCTTTACTTGACTTCCTCTCCAGGATTCGGTCCCCCACATCGCCTTGTTGGGGTCAGGTGGGGGTCAGAGGGCAGCTGTGTCACTATTGGGTTCCCTCTATCAGATGGAAAAAGAAGATATACTGGATACTGTGCTCTACCTGGGAGGAGTTTCTGGCTCTGCCTGGTAAACACTGATATGAGCAGTCACACATAATGGATTTGTATGTTCACCTCTTTGAAAAATTCAAATGTGAAATATCAGCATAGCTCAACTCAATTCTGCCTCCATATGAGGTCTTTTGGTGACTCATTGACAAGAGCAAGAGAGTTTCTCATTTAGAAACAAACAAGAATGTGCACACAGCAAGGTAGAGAAGGTATTACCACAGTGCTATGATAGCTTATGGACATTTTCAGCATTTAGAAACAAAATGGAAACCAGTTACTGCAATGGTAACGATGAGAACCATCTGCTGGGAAAACAAATCAATAAATAAAAGCCAGAAAAAAGAATTCAGGCTATCAGGAAACTCAGACACATTTGTCTACATCTGGGTCATTGTCAGTCACAAACAAATAGATATTTTGTTGTGGTTCTCTTTCTTTCTCAGGTCCATGATCTCCCTGTACAGTGACCCTCAGTGGAGCATAGACAACATAGACAGAGCGGTGTCCAGGCTGTCAGGTCCTGGGGTTGGGCTGGAGGAGGCTTTCACCTGGCTGACTAAGAGATCCAAAGAGGAGCACTTCTCTCTCGCTGATATCTGGGGGGTCATGACTGCTGCTGGGATCATGAAACAGGTACAGTGGGAACATACAAGATGAAAGCTGAAAGAAAGCCAAAGGACTGATCAACACTGTGTTGAAATACTTCAGCAAACCATTTTGTGCCATTCTACTCTACTGGTCCAAGGAAGAGAAAGAGGGACAGATGAAGTACATCACAGTTTTACTTGCTTATAACTTAATATGATAGTATAGTTAGTTCATTATTGAGGAATTTTAATGTCCCCAATGTGGAAAACACAAGAAACACATTTGATTTAAGACCAGGTACAGCATAAAAATGTGTTTTAAAGCTGTGAACTAAATTATATGACTGTATTGTGATAAAAAACTTAGGTCACTGTTTTACTTGAATTAATATGACCCATTTTCATGTTAAATTATATTTATTAGTTCAGTTTTAACACGACAGACAGAACATTATAGTTCCTTGTTAAACAGTTCACTGATATAATGCTCTCTTGCTAGTTGAACAATCAAAGTCTTTCTGAGGATGGAATAAAAGCCACCAATCCATATCCCATCTACAACGCAGTGGACAAGAACTGCCTGCAGAATGGCCCTGAGAAAGGTATTAAACACACATACACATGCAGAAACATGACTCAATACAAATCAGGATCTCGGATTTACTATCTCAGTGTTTTTGCCTCTCTGTCTTTGGCTCAGGTAAATGGTTTGAGATAACCCCCCATGAGGCTGGATTCACAGATTTGGGTTTCTTCATTAACACGTCTCACTTGAACAGCAGACGCCAAGAAGCAGGTCTCAAACATAAAGGGTCAGGAATGGACAACATCTGGCTGCAAGGTGTGACCGGCTTGTTTTTTTCTGATAGAAATACAATAATAAAGTTCTATTTCAAACAAGGAGATCAGTCTATAGCTAATCGTATGGAAGCCTAATAATGCCACAGTAGCCCATATATTTTGTTATCTCTTGAGCACAGCAGTACGGAGATAATAAGCTGCTTTTTACATATTAAAATGTCAACTTGTTTTCTTGTGATAACAATAAAATATCTCAAGAAAACTACATATTGTTTTTCAAGAGAAATAATTATGACATTAATATTCTATTATCTTGAAAAGATATTTAACTCCTGATCTTGACATAATGAGATTAAGTGATCATTTCAATCATAGTTAGAGTTATGAAATCCCTTCGAGAGTCATGGACAATAATTAGGCAGACAGGGTATATATAAAAATGCTAAGTTCAAATCAATTCAATGTTATTCATGTATATGTTATTTTATAGCACTTTTCACACAGATCGAAACCATACTCCTTAATTTAATTTAAAGAGACACCCATGAGCAAGCATTTGGCAACAGCAACAAGAAAAACCCTTTAATGGGTAAAGTTGCATTATGGAAAGTGTAGGATCCAGCATTTTTGGAGCTTGATTCAGTCAGTTAGGATATATTAGGCCACTACTGCATCAATGTCAGTGGCACAATCAAGAAAATCTCAGGAATTTTCTTAGGAATATTATTATTATTATTTTAAGATTACAGATTACAAGATTGCCTGATCAAGAAATGGTCATATATTATATTCAAAGCCAGCAGAAGGTGATATTGAGCAGTGATGTCATAGAAATGTCAGTTTTACAGTGTGTGTCCGGTATGTGTGTGTGGGTTTTGTCATGCAGGTGTAGTGGGTAGCGCTATAGCAGATGAATCAAGACTGCAAGACAATTTTCCTGACTGGCTGAAAGGTAAAAATGGTGATCTGTCTTTTGATGGATTAACAGTAGACATGTTTGAATGAGCAGCAGAGGACAATATTGACTGTGTGTGTGTGTGCTCAGGTGTGGTGGGTATTGCAACTACTGATGAAAACAACCTATTGGATTTGATATTTCTCTGGACTGAAGGTACAGTTTTATATGAAAGTAGCTTGTAATATACACTCGGATAGAGTGTGTTATGTGTAAGCATGTGTGTTTGAGTTTGGTCTTTATGTATCAGTACCACAGCAGGTCAAAAATTCCTGGGACGTCTTGGACTTTTTCAAGCGTGGCTGCCACACTCTTTTGAAGCTAATAGAGCTAATTAGAAAAAAAACAAAGGATCCAGCTGTTCTATCTGACCTGGACAACCTGCAGAAAACACTGAAAGGTACTAATGATGTTGATGATGATGGTAATTTATCCAGCAAAGGTTTTCCAGATGATTACAATATTCACTCAATGATGATTGTTCTTCCTGTTTTCCAGAACACCTAAACCTCAACGCTGCATTGTTTAAAAAGAAGAGTCCAAAAGAAAAAAAGCTGATCCTTGAACAGTGGGGTCAGAAAATGTTGGAACCCTTAAAGAAATGGAGCCAGAGTCTGGATGAAGGACCCGTTAAAGAGAATAGTATGTATCAGAGTCAAAGTTATTTAAATCCCCTTCAGACATGTATTATTCTGATTGGAACAATAATGTGTGTCTGATATGGTTTTTCTGCAAAAAGCTTAATTATCTTGTTAAAATTTTAAGATTTTCTTGTTTAATCTACTAAATCTACTCCTTATCCCTCATTCAAAATCTATAAATATGCAAGTATATTTCATTCGATTAGCTTCAAAACTAATTCAAAACAAATTCTGCTCGTAGGCCTGCCCCTTTAAATCTGCAAATCTTTAAATTAGCACAGAGAAACTTCTCACTTACAACAGATGAATATGACAGCCTTTTAGTGTCAAACTCTTCACATACATCATTCTGCACAGAGAAGCTCAAACATCCAACCATAGGAACAAGACAAACATTTTGGAGTGGAGGGCAAAGTTGCTAAAAAAAACCCAAAACAAAGGCTGATTAGTTTCCAACTGAGTCTTGCTAGGATGCAAACAAACCAGAAATGTAGAAATCTCTCACATGAAATAACCAAAACCTTTCTGTGTGTTTATGTGGGACTCGTTTTTACTCACAGTATGAAGTTGATTTGTTTTCACTGTGGTATTCTGATTGAATCATTAAAGCTGCAGTAGTTAATGTTTTAATATGAATAATGAATCAAATGAATGTAATGTGGCAGGGATCCATTGCAATAATGAGCACACAGAGAATTATAACCAATTCTATAAAGAATTGTATACTTAGTTTCAGCCTCTTTTAGCTCACATTTCAACTCTGCTCTTACTAACTTCATTTTCCGCATCACCTAGCTATTTTCAGCAAAAAATGTAAGGGCTTGATATCACTTAAAAAATTACAATACAAGTACCAACTTTATAAGGCAATACCATTGTGTTTATATTTCAATGTGGACTAATAATCAATGAATGCAGGTTGAAGTTCTTCATCATGGCTACTTTTGCTCTGTTTCCTCAGTCTCTTGGTTGACCGAGAAAGTATTTCCACTGATTGGAAAATGGAAATGGGGAACAACGAACAACTTCCTCTACCAATACCCAGGTGAACTACTGTCATTAAGCTGAACACCTACCTGTACCTGTATTGTGTTTATTGTATTTACAGGCCTGTGAGGACTGCTAGAAAGTTGGCAAAACTAACTGTTGAATGAGAAATGTCAACAGTGAAAGAAAGCAGTTGCTATAATGTGATTTGCTTTGAAGATGCTGTGGTGCCGTCTTGCATCCGACGTGAGAAGCACCTGCAGCTGATAGACGCTGGTTTGATGCTCAACACGCCCTATCCTCCTTTCCTGGGAGAAAAGCGAGACGCTGACCTCCTCATCGCTCTGGACTTCGCCTCTGACCTCCCCTTCACGGTAAGGTATCTGTGTGAAGAGACCTTGTGTGTTGCTGATGTGTTAAAAATGATCAAATAAATGATCTGAATGAACTGTCCTCTGCACAGACACTGATTCTTGCCAGAGACTATGCAGCCAAGATGAAGAAACCTTTCCCAGAGATAGATGACAAAATCCTGCAGGAAAAAGATTGGCCGAAAGACTGCTATGTATTTGAGGGAAAAGACAAGCAGCCAACTATCGTTTACATGCCGCTCTTCAATACACGGAACTGCAAAGGTCTGTTACACTCAGCTTCACAACACCTGACAGAAAAGAAATGTACAAAAACACTCTAATGCCAAAGATGTTTAGACATCATTAGCAGAAGAAACAAACGCTTTCCTCATTTACAGTGATTTTGGTTTTGTACTCTGTTATTCTGGCCCAGATGCAGAGGACTTCAAAGCAAAGATGGAGGAGTTCGCCACCTTCCAGCTTCCATACAACCAGGAGAAGATTGAGTTTTTGTTGGAGACAGCAAAATCCAATATAAAGAACAACAAGGCAACTCTGGCGAATGAGGTGTACAAGGCTACTGTCCGCCGATACCACAAGAGGTAGTGTTTTCAGTGTGTGTGGGTGAAGGCTGTACAAGAGGTGTGGACTTTAGTCACATGACTTAGACTTGAGTCAGACTTGAGTCACAAATTTAACAGCTTCAGACTCAACTTGACAAAATTAAAAAAGACTACCAATAAAACCAATAACGTTGACTTCACTTGAACTTGAGCCTTTTGGGAAGAGAAGAAGAGAACCATGACAAACTAAAATCAGAGGCAGATGGAAAATATATATATATAAGTTCATTTTGTTCATGTACAAGACACAAAAACTTCAGACTTAGTTCAACATTTGAAGTTGCAAAAAGACAAGTAAGTCTAATATCAACATAGTTAGTGAGCTAATGCTTAGCTAATATTACTTTAACAACTCAGTAACTTTGCTAGCTGAGGCTGGAAACTATGATGCTGAGGTTAGGTGGTTCCCATTTGAAGCATCCAATTCATTCCAATTTTGCTTATGAAATAGAAATATCCATCTAGACCACATTAGACCAGCTCCAGATCAAAAACCATGAGTCAAATCTGGACTAGATTACCAAGGAGACCCCAGACACTCATTAAAACACAGTTTCAGATTTGTGAAACCTTCTTCTATTTGTGGGAACTGAAAAGTCTAGTTTCATCTACAGTTTTGTCTGCAATTCATGTAGGGCTAAGGAATAGTCTGACATCTGTGTAATATGCATTTGAAGAATACCAGATGAACAAAAGCATCATAAGTGAACTACAACAGCCTTCAGCCTTACAGTCCAAGGACACCACTGTAGGGCAGTACAGCATGAGTCATCAAGAGCAGAAAGCTATCACCTTTGCAATACTGTCTGACTTGGTTATTGATTGCAACTTGCTCCTTGATTGTGGAGTTTTCTGCACTTTCTCACAGTAGTCAGCAGTAACTACAGCCCAGTGTATCGAAGACCATGTTTCAGTCACTGTGGACATTTGGTCCTAGTCAAAGATGAGGGAGTCTCCTTGGTGTCATTGTGCACTGTATAGAAAGCAGATACAGTTTAAGTCCAATATCTTGGACAGTGACTGCTTCAAAGGCAGAATAGAAACTGTGAGCAATTTGAAGCCATATGCAATGAGACCAACATTAAAGATAAATTTAACTATATTATAAGTGTCAATGTCGCCAACATGCATAAAGCATTTACGTTGTACTTTTTCAATGAAGAGGAATATCAAATATATAATGAGAACCATCCTGATAATCCAGAACTCTGGCATGACCTAAATTATAGTTGCTGCAATATGAGATGAGTTAAATAGAACAAGGCAGAACAGAAAGATACAGAATTAATTGTGTCGTGGTAGTAGGTAATAGTGCTATATACTATGAAAGTCCAATGTCAGTACTACTTTTTTATGATGAACTTCAGTCACACTTGTTTTAACAAATAAATACAAATTGTGTGTAATATAATATATATGTATAATATAAATGTAATATATCAGTACTTAAAATGGCATTCGATTTGGTGGAGACTGTTTAGGACTTGAAATTCAAAGTTTAGGACTTGGGACTAGAGTGCAATGACTTTAGACTTGCTTGTGACTTGCGAAACAATGACTTGGTCCCACCTCTTCGCTGCACTGACAGATCTGTGTTTGGACAGATGGATGTGTGTTTAAAATCTAAATGGTTGTTATGAATGAACAAGACTGAATTAATGAGTGACCCAATAATGTTTGTTTTTCTTCCTCTTCTCCAGCCTTTCCTGGAAGTCTTCAGCAAAGCCTGACCACTAAACTTCATAGAGTTTGCATTGTGCAGGCACTGAGAAATTGAAGACTTATGAAGAAGATTATATCATGTATTAATTACAGAGTTACTCACTTTGAATTAAATTGATTATAAACCATGTTTAGGTCTGTTCATGTGCCTGTATCATTTAGTTGTAGTAACATAAATGAAACACCAGAGGTCACTCTATGTTCACAATGTTTTGAATTGTATCTTTACTGACTTTCTCCTTCATTACTTTCATTATCAAACCACTAACAGAGGCAGAAACATTCTGTTGTGTTGTTTAATAAACATATTCACTTGCAAATGTATATAAAAGTCTAAATAGGCTTTCATTGGTGTCTGACCTTTCTTTTAAAGGGAAAGTAAAACTATTTTTCTATATTTTTTCTATGATGTCAATCTCATGTCTTCATGTAAAGTATGGAGCTGGATTGTGGACATGGTTAGCTTAGCTTTCCATAAAGATTGGAATCGAGGGGAAACAGCCTATTTAAAATTACACCTCAGAAGACCAAACTTTACAAATTTTGTCCCACAGTGGATCTAAGAATAATTATCCTTATGTTGCAATGAGAAACCTAAAGTATGTACTGAGGTCAATCATTCAGAAAATTCTGAGCTCAGGTTTTGATCTGAAATATTGATTTTTAAGTTAAAGTATAGCTTTCAATAAAGTTATTGAGCTTGTCAAGTGGGTGTAAAAATTGTGGCTTGGTAATAATGTTGAAGTTGTGATGTCATTGTGGAGTTCATCAGCAACTAACAGTCTTAGTTGATTCCACGGTTCTCACATTTCCATCATCTCTCTCCCATGATCTACTCTCCCCATGACTTGCCTTTTTCTCTTTTCTCTCAGTTCAATTCTGTATTATCATGTTTTCCTTCTTCTCCATCTCTCTCCTAACTATTCCTGCTAAAGTGTAAACTGTAATGCTTTACAAGTAGAGCACTGTAAAGTGAAATGTGTTCTTTTCCCACTTCCTCTACTCTCCACAACTAAAGCACAGAGCAGCATCATGTCACAGCTCTCCTCGCAGTTGCTTCTATCTCTTGTCCTTTTGTTGCTTTCCTGCCTTAGTGATGTCAGTGGCTGGAAAAGACCTGCAAACAATGGACAGCCTTTGCAAGCTGGAGAGTAAAGGTCAAAATCTAGACCACCATCTTCCTCCTACAAGAAGTGGCTCAAGCCGAAACCTGACCCCAAAGCTTTTATGTGGTATTGTGCATCTCCTCTTCTATCTCCGTCTCTGTGTATCTGTCTGATATACCATGAGAGTAGTCTTGTTGTAATGTCCACTTTAGCAATTTGGCATATTACTGTCAAAAGTTGCAGCTGGCAACGCAAGGCAGGGCCATGTTTTGGACAGCTGAATGGAGAAAGAGTCCAATATTTCAACATTTGAAGGTATACAGTAGAAGATATTGTGTTTGGAAGAAATCGCTTTGATAAAAGTGCAGTGAAAGTCTGTTATCTGATGATTGAAAGGTATGGACGATTAAAGATGCACTGATCAATACTTTATATCAACAATGGATCTAATGACCATTTAACAAAGTGCTGGTGCTGTGCTGAGATTATTTTTAACAGTAAGTAAAATATTTTGAAGACAAGAGCCAATGAACTGGGCAAATAAATGTTATTGAGCTCTATAGCCACACTATGTGTTTCATTCTACACCTTATATTCTTGCACACTCCATTAGGCTGCAGCCAGTGACTGAGGTACTGTATACTTAAAGGTGTATAAGTACTGATGTCATGAGTCCAACAGAACTGTTTCTCCCTCTGAAAATGTTTAGTTTTAGCTGTATTCAGTTTACTGACATAAAAAAGGAACCATGTAAAACCTTCTCTAAATGGTTATTATTTTAGTAAATTGTGTGGGTCAAACCTTTTCCACATTGCCAGGAACAAATTCTGGTAGAATTGTTTATTTATTGATTATTTTTGGCAGTTTTATTGAGTTTAAAAATACTGGAAACCTCTGCCCTATCTTTAAAACCCACAAATTCCCAGAAATATACAGTGGGCACAACCTCAGTGTCCTCAATGTTAACTAGAGAACAGGATTGGATTGCGCCAGTTCTTTTTTAATGTATTTCTTTATTTATGCGTAACATCCCTCCTAAGTTAAAGGACTAGTGTATAGAATTTAGTGGCATCTAGCAGTGAGATTGCAGATTGCAACCAACTGAATACCCCCAATCTATGGTGGCATGACACTCCCAAAAATGTGAAAGGACCTCTAGAGCCAGGTTTGTCCATTCTGAGCTACTTTAGAAACATGGCGTTACAACAAGGCAATCTCCCTGGAAGAGGACCTGCTCCCTATTGTGATATAAAAGACTCATTGTAAGGTAATGAAAATTATTATAAAATTAAAACATCCCTATGAATATTACTTTCTATTTCCATTCTCTAAGTCCATTCCGCCAGAGGTCACTACATTCTACACACTGGACCTTTAAGTATCTTTAGTAACCTTTGTAGTTTCAAACAAGTGCAACATTAAAACTTACATGTCCAAAAATGGCACTAAAAGCACTTACCTGACAGTCCACATGGCATGTAAGTATGAATCTTTTTGTTTATATTTCATATAAACAAAAATATATATATTTCATCAAATGTCAAGTCATAAATGTTGATAATACCCGTTCAGTCTAGCAAGTTGATATTTCAAATCTCGTTAGCCTTTATTACTTCTAAATATGAAGTAACAACTAATCTCTATGTGAAAACTAGTTTGTGTAGTTAAGTTTGATCAAGTGTCAAGTCATAAATGTTGACCATACCTCTTCAGTCTAGCAAGTTTTATCATATACTGTCATTAGCTACTGTCAAATATTGTCATTAGCTATGCAACAATTGCATGTAGCCTTTATTACTTAAATACTAACTAATCTCATCTGAAAACTAGTTCAATTCTTTTTAATTTAGTGATTCATAAAATCTCTTAGCAGTAGCTAGCTCCAGGTCATGATATCTAACACACATCACAACAAGCAGTAACAGAAGTGAGATTGGAAATGGGTATATACTATACTGTAACCGGTTTATTGTTTGTGTCAGGTGTCACTTTAATAATAACAGCATTGCAATGTGACTCATGTCAGTACAAATTAACCAGCACTAACATCTTGCCTACTCATGTGATTCTGACTCAGGAGTCAGGTCTGTGGAGGAGGGTAATTTTTCCTTTGTTGCTGAAGACCAGCTGTACATGCTGTAAAACTTGCTCAGTGACCTTGATGCACTGCAGACCCTGCAGGCAGTAAACTCACACACACTCAGAGACACACACTCACAACTTGGAGCCATGTTGCCTTATGTCATCTCCAATCACAGTTCTTCTAATGTGCTTTTCTTTTTTCCTCTACCAAACATCCCCACTGTCTTCTTGTATCACTTGTTTGTCAGATTTTACCCTTTTTTTCTTTTTAATACTTCTTGACTGTGCACTGGACTGATTCTCACATATTTCTCTCATTTCAAAAGCATTTTAAAGCTCTGCAAGTATTCTATTATTATCTCTCTTGAATAGCTTCAATGTAGAAATGACCTATTTTATATTGGTTCACCACAAAAAAGATTTCCTTAAAGGTACAGTTATTTTTGACATATCACAAAGTACACAACAATTTTAATGTTTTTCCAAAGTCTTTATTTATGTCTTGAACTCTTTGACAAGTTTTTTTTTTTTTTTAATAGCAGTTATTTCACATACAACCCATCAACTGGACAGATCCACACAGACAATCAATGATGGTGCTTCAGAAAACGTGGGAAAGCATGGACACAGTTGTCATTCATCGACCGGCGAGTTAATGCCATCACCAACCCACCGACAGCGATGAATGTGAACCGTAAACCTTAATAGAGGACTGTTCCATGTGCTTGAACTGGAAAGAGCCAAATGTATTTTGATTTAAAAGTCGGTAGTGGCCAACAACATGACCATACTTTATTCATTACATGAATTGCGTGTGATATTGATGGATATAATATTTCACCCTTTTTCCTTCTTATTATGGAAGTTAAAAGCTGCTGTAGCTAGAAAACTCTAACAACGTGAGCTGTAGTCTAATAGTTTTAGAAAAACACTAAGAAAAACAAGAACAGAAGTCCCACCAAATGTCCTGGTCAACCTCCATTCTTCTCTCATAACCTATTTTAGTTTCTTCATCAGTCTTTCTGGAAAGCATAATTTTCACATGTACCACAATAATAATGCCTACTGTATGAAAACATGGTTCTACCACAGTCAGAACATGCATATTTTCATCCAACACCAGTAAGACTTTAAATTGATTAAACACGGAGAAAAGAAAGCTTAAAAGTTAAAGCTCGTTATAACTCTTACCTTAATTGTTTTTTTACAGCAACAAGCTATTGTGGTGTGCAATAAATGATCTTGTTGTGACAAAGCATGCCTATGGGCAGCTGTGGCTCAGAGGGTAGAGTGGATCAAGCACTAATCGTAAGATCAGCAGTTCGATCCCTGGCGCTTCCAGCCCTCATGGTCGAAGTGTCCTTAGGCAAGATACTGAACCCCAAATTGCTCCTGATGGCTACGCCAGAGGTGCGTGAGTGTGCATTTGATTATATCCTGATGAGTAGGATGATACCTTGCATGGCAGCTTCTGCCATCAGCATATGAATGTTGTACTGCTGTACTGTAAAGCAATATCATGTTTTGATCACAAAACATGAAAGGTGCTATATAAATGCACAAGTGGAACTGATGACATGAACAATGAGTGTTTTCCATTGAGATATGTCAGTAACATTAGCCAAAATTAATCTTGCTAGTTACATTGTGTTTGACAAGACAAAATGTCCTCCTATATGATGCATATGTATTTGTATCTAGTTGTTGGCCACCATGTATGTGCCTGGATATGGTGTGTGGCGGAATACATTTCAGACTGATGTAAACTCAAGGGTAAGGGTACACTCAACACTCGATGGTTTCTCTGAGTCACAAACTCACCGACAGCGTTGAATGTTCCTCAACACTTGAAAAACTCAGGCTGACAGCGAGTTAACAAAAAGCCTGTCCTCCAGTGCTACAAGGAGTGGACAGCCATGACAGGATGGACCCAGGAGGATGCTAAACAAGAAGAGACAAGAGCTCTGCAGGTGCACGCACACATTTTAACCAGTGATGTGGTAGACAGCAAACCTACTCATACCAGTTGATGCATCTTTCTTTCTGACTATATAACGCGTTAATTCATAGTATAGTAGTCATGTATACTAGTATAGAGTATACATGAAGCCACATTAAGACAGGAGTTTTTACAAGAAAAATCATGAATGAACAAACTTTCCAGTCTTGACTTGCCCCTTACATTACTCTTTAAAAGTAGACTCTCTAAAATCTTACAGCACCCAGCACCCTTATCCCCAACCTATTAGTGAGTGCCATAACAGAAACATTGATTGCCCTTTATCTTTGAGCAGCTTTTACTGTTAAGTTACAAAAAATGTATTTCCTCAGATTGTGTGCTGATTTTAAAGGACATACCTTTTGGACCCAATGTGATGGTTACATTTAGTTATGATGCCATGTTTTTATGGCTGCACTAATATGTAAAATGCATAATTCAAGATGTATGGCCAGACCCAGCTGGTCGGAAATGGAAGCAAACAAAACAATCATTTATTACATTTGAATTCATCATCATAAAAGCTAAAATTCCAAAAGGACATCATTTCATTAAGTTTTTCCTGTTGTGCATAAAGCCATACTTCAGGTACAGTTTTTCTTAGTATGAATCTTGTGGTTTCTGCTTGTCTCACAACATATGTTGATTATACTGTAGGTTTTATATTTTATCTATCACTTTGTATATATCACTACATCACTGGTTAGAAGTCAAAAGGACTTACCGACACCAGATAGTTCATGACACCAGGACAGCACAAAGCTCCATATATAGCTGCAGCTGAAACACAGAACCAAAGATATGACAGACACTTGGTCAGTACATGTAGTCAAATAGACAGTATATCACTTACTACTCTGCACATGCAAATGCACATAGAAGCAAATGTATGCAAA